>NC_089822.1:155612762-155912762 GCF_035046505.1 Tiliqua scincoides
AAGAACAAAGGTGACAGGGGTGATAGCAACAACTACCGTGGCATCTCTCTCCTTAGCGTTGTAGGAAAGTTGTTTGCCCGAGTTGCACTAAAGAGGCTCCAGGTACTTGCAGAGAGCGTTTATCCAGAATCACAGTGTGGATTCCGAGCCAACAGGTCCACCACTGATATGGTATTCTCCCTTAGACAACTGCAGGAGAAATGCAGGGAACAACGACAGCCACTCTTTATAGCCTTCATAGATCTCACGAAGGCTTTCGACCTGGTCAGCAGGGATGGCCTCTTCAAGATTCTCCCCAAGATTGGATGTCCACCCAGGCTCCTCAGCATCATCAGATCCTTCCACAAGGACATGAAGGGCACTGTTGTCTTTGATGGCTCCACATCAGACCCCTTTGACATCCGAAGCGGCGTGAAGCAGGGCTGTGTTCTTGCACCAACCTTGTTTGGGATTTTCTTCGCTGTCCTGCTGAAGCAGGCCTTTGGAACTGCAACAGAAGGCATCTATCTCCGGACCAGATCAGATGGAAAGCTCTTCAACCTCTCCAGACTGAGAGCAAAGTCCAAAGTCCAGCTGAAATGTCTGCGTGACTTCCTCTTTGCCGACGATGCAGCTATCACTACCCACTCTGCCAAAGATCTCCAGCAGCTCATGGATTGTTTTAGCAAGGCCTGCCAAGATTTTGGACTGACAATCAGCCTGAAGAAAACACAGGTCATGGTTCAGGATGTGGACTCACCTCCCGGAATTACAATCTCTGCGCATGAACTGGAGGTTGTCCATGACTTTGTGTACCTTGGCTCAACGATCTCCGACACTCTTTCTCTCGATACCGAGCTAAACAAACGCATCGGTAAAGCAGCTACCACGTTTTCCAGACTCACAAAGAGAGTCTGGTCCAACAAGAAGCTGACGGAACATACCAAGATCCAGGTCTACAGAGCTTGCGTCCTGAGTACACTTCTGTACTGCAGCGAGTCATGGACTCTTCACTCACAACAGGAGAGGAAACTGAATGCTTTCCACATGTGCTGCCTCCGACGTATTCTCGGCATCACCTGGCAGGACAAAGTTCCAAACAACACAGTCCTGGAACGTGCTGGAATCCCTAGTATGTATGCACTGCTGAAACAGAGACGCCTGCGTTGGCTCGGTCATGTCGTGAGAATGGATGATGGCCGGATCCCAAAGGATCTCCTCTATGGAGAACTCGTGCAAGAAAAGCGCCCTACAGGTAGACCACAGCTGCGATACAAGGACATCTGCAAGAGGGATCTGAAGGCCTTAGGAGTGGACCTCAACAAGTGGGAAACCCTGGCCTCTGAGCGGCCCGCTTGGAGGCAGGCTGTGCAACATGGCCTTTCCCAGTTTGAAGAGACACTTGGCCAACAGTCTGAGGCTAAGAGGCAAAGAAGGAAGGCCCATAACCAGGGAGACAGACCAGGGACAGACTGCACTTGCTCCCGTTGTGGAAAGGATTGTCACTCCCGAATCGGCCTTTTCAGCCACACTAGACGCTGTTCCAGAACCACCTTTCAGAGCGCGATACCATAGTCTTTCGAGACTGAAGGTTGCCAACTATAGAAGGAAATGTTTACATAATTCCTCCAGTCCCCTAAGAGGCAAAAAAAACTTTAGTGGGGTGCTTCCATAGACCCATGGAGTACCTTTTCTTGATATAAATCCAGGATTCCCAGCAGGGAAAAATACTCAGCTTACCTGGGAGCACCAATTACTGCTTTTTTTTTCCTTCTTACAACATCCTACCTTGCAGGTGGTAGCTCTGCAGAGTGTCTCTTTACGCTGGGGATTCTGGAGTCTCCAGTTGTAGGTCCATGGGAGCACCCACTGCCACCTCTTTTTCCTCTTAAGAAAGGAAACTGAGGTAAGTAAGAAGTTTGTGGCAGTGATAGTGATGGAGGTGTGGAGTGCCTTTCTTAATTGGGCGCCTTGGGCCAATTAAGAGACTCCCAATGTAAAGGTCTCTGGCTAGAAGCAGCTCTTTGTGCATCTGTGAGAGTGCCCACTGCCTATACTGACATTTCTCCTACCCCTCTCAAGGTTTTCTACCTCATAGGGGGAAGAACTATGAGCAGCAGTACAAGCAGAACTGAGGCGAGGGAACAGACCTGGTCAAGGTGAACTGTGCTTGCCTTTTTTCTGCTAGCTGTCCTTTGAGCAGGGATGTTTGCATATCTGAGCATTGTTCCAGTCTTAGCATTATATGCTTATGGCAGCTTACTGTCAATTCTCAGACTATTGAAAACCTTAAATAGTATTACTCCTTCAGTCTCCTCCTCAACTCTCCCATTCCATCTGACAGTTGCCCTGAAATTTCACCCCTTTCTTTGGAAGGTAAGCTCCCTTCAAATGCCATTCGGTTTCTGGCTTCCTAATTGTTGTAGCGGGATGCTAGCTAGTTATATGGGTTACCCTCAAAACTAGTATGGGGGGGCTTGTCCGCCTTTAAATCTAATTTCCCTCCCCAATCTCTTAAATCTTTGGAAAAGGAGGTGATGTTACTTCTAAACCATTCTTGTGAGTCCAACTCAGGGTGAAAAATAGGCTACATCACTAGTAGTTGTGGTTGGATTAACTGTATCTGTTGGTCGTAATCTGCCTTTAAGAACATAAGAACAGCCCCACTGGATCAGGCAATAGTCCCATCTAGTCCAGCTTCCTGTATCTCACAGCGGCCCACCAAATGCCCCAGGGAGCACACAAGACAAGAAGAGACCTGCATCCTGGTGCCCTCCCTTGCATCTGGCATTCTGACATAGCCCTTTTCTAAAATCAGGAGGTTGCACATACACATCATGGCTTGTAACGCGTAATGGATTTTTCCTCCGGAAACTTGTCCAATCCTCTTTTAAAGGCATCTAGGCCAGATTTTGACACCGTGATTTTGACAATCATGTCCCCCCTCAGGCGTCTCTTTTCTAGGCTGAAGAGGCCCAAATGCCGTAGCCTTTCCTCATAAGGAAGATGCCCCAGCCCAATAATCATCTTAGTCACTCTCTTTTGCACCTTTTCCATTTCCACTATGTCCTTTTTGAGATGCCGGGACCAGAACTGGACACAATACTCCAGGTGTGGCCTTACCATCGATTTGTACAACGGCATTATAATATTAGCTGTTTTGTTCTCAATACCTTTCCTAATGATCCCAAGCATAGAATTGGCCTTCTTATTCCCTAGGGATGACTTCCCTCATCCGCCCAACACTGAGAGATGTGTGATGTATGCCATATGTAATGCAGCCCCAGAAATAGGTGCTGGTGCTCCATCAGGGTAAGCTCACACAGCTTCGTTATGCAGTGTGAAACAAGCATTTTGTGGGAGCAATTTCATTCTCAGGCCACCAGTCCCCACCTTACTCTTCACTGAAGTGGTAATTCTGTTTCTGGAACATGTCCTTTGCTGCTCCTTTGGTAATATCAGTGTATTCTATTCCACTATGTCCTTTTTGAGATGCGGTGACCAGAACTGGACACAATACTCCAGGTGTGGCTTTACCATCGATTTCTACAACGGCATTATAATATTAGCCGTTTTGTTCTCAATACCTTTTCTAATGATCCCAAGCATAGAATTGGTCTTCTTCACCTCCGCCGCACATTGGGTCGACACTTTCATCAAGCTGTTCACCACCACCCCAAGATCTCTCTCCTGATCTGTCACAGACAGCTCAGAACCCATTAGCCTATATGTAAAGTTTTGTTTTATTGCCCCATTGTGCATGACTTTACTCTTACTTTCATTGAAACACATCTACCCTTTTGCTGCCCATTCTGCCAGTTTGGAGAGATCCTTCTGGAACTCGTCACAATTATTTCTGGTCTTCACCACTCGGAAAACTTTGGTGTCGTCTGCAAACTTAGCCACCTCACTGCTCAACCCTGTCTCCAGGTCATTTATGAAGAGGTTGAAAAGCACCGGTCCCAGGACAGATTCTTGGGACACACCGCTTTTCACCTCTCTCCATTGTGAAAATTGTCCATTGACACCCACTCTCTTGTTTCCTGGTCTTCAACCAGGTCTCAATCCAGGAGAGGTCCTGCCCTCTAATTCCCTGACTATGGGGTTTTCTCAGCAGCCTTTGGTGAGGGACCGTGTCGAACACCTTCTGAAAGTCCAGATATATAACGTCCACGGGTTCTCCTGCATCCACATGCCTGTTGACCTTTTTAAAGAATTCTATAAGGTTCATGAGGCAAGACTTACCCTTACAGAAGCCATGCTGACTCTCCCTCAGCATTGGCTTGTTCGTCTATGTGTTTTGAGATTCTATCTTTGATGAGGCATTCCACCATCTTACCCGGTATAGGTGTTAGGCTGACCAGGCTGTAGTTTCCCGGGTTCCCCCTCCTTCCCTATTTAAAAATCGGTGTGACATTTGCTATCCTCCAATCTTCTAGCACTGTGGCTGTTTTGAGGGACAAGTTGCATATTTTAGTCAAGAGATCAGCAACTTCATTCTTTAATTCCTTAATAACTCTTGGGTGGATGCCATCAGGGCCCGGTGACTTACTGATCTTTAATTTATCAATTAGGTCTAAAACATCTTCTCTTCTAACCTCTATTTGACTTAATTCCTTGGTCAGGCGGGGCTGCTTGGGCAGCGGTATCTGCCCGAGGTCTTCTGCTGTGAAGACAGATGCAAAGAACTCATTTAATTTTTATGCCATCTCTAAGTCTCCTTTTATCTCCCCTTTCCCTCCCTCACCATCCAGAGGGCCAACCGCTTCTCTGGCAGGTTTCCTGCTTCTAACATATTTGAAGAAGCTTTTATTATTCCCCTTAATGTTGCTGGCCATGCGTTCCTCATAGTGTCTCTTGGCCTCCCGTATCACCACA
This sequence comes from Tiliqua scincoides, assembly GCF_035046505.1. Lineage (NCBI taxonomy): Eukaryota > Metazoa > Chordata > Lepidosauria > Squamata > Scincidae > Tiliqua > Tiliqua scincoides. Next base: position 155,617,620 of record NC_089822.1, read on the forward strand.
GTTTATGTTCCTTTTTATTCTCCTCATTAGGGCAAGACTTCCATTTACGGAAGGAAGCTTCCTTGCCCTTTATGGCCTCTCTAACTTGGCTGGTTAGCCATGCGGGCACCCTCCTGGATTTAGTGGAGCCCTTCTTCCTATGCGGTATACACTTCTGCTGGGCCTCTATTACTGTTGTTTTAAGCAGCCTCCATGCACTCTGGAGAGATTGGACTCTTTTTACCTTCCGTTTCAACCTCCTTCTAACCAGCCTCCTCATTTGAGGGAAGTTCGCTCATCAGAAGTCAAGGGTTTTTGTGAGAGATTTGCCTGGTATTCTTCCCCCGACATGCATGTTGAAACGGATCACAGCATGATCACTGTTCCCCAACAGCTCAGTAACATTGACATCTCTAACCAGGTTCTGAGTACCGCACAATATTAAATCCAGAGTCACCTGTCCTCCGGTGGGCTCCATGACTAGCTGTTGTAAGGCACAGTCATTTAGCATTTCAAGGAATCCGGTCTCTCTTTCGTGACCAGAACACAAATTGACCCAGTCAATATTAGGATAATTGAAGTCCCCCGTGATTACAACTCTGTCCCTCCTTGTCACCTCTCTACTCTGTTTCCTCATTTCAAGGCCCCCTTCCAGTTTCTGGTTTGGAGGACGATAGTATGCCCCCAGTATTACATCACTCCTGAGGCCTGGTAATTTAACCCACAGAGATTCTACGGTGGAGTCGGACCCGCCTTCATTCTCTACTTTGCTGGATTCTATCCCTTCCTTAACATAAATGGCCACCCCACCTCCAACACGCCCCTTCCTGTCCTTCCTGTAGAGTTTATAGTCCGGAATTGCGATATCCCACTGATTTTCCTCATTCCACCAGGTTTCCATTATGCCCACTATGTCAATGTTTTCCCTAGTCACCAGGCATTCCAGTTCTCCCATCTTTGTTGGAGACTTCGGACATTTGCAAAACAGCATTTGTACATGGAATGCCCCAGGATGGGCTGCTTATTAGCTCCTTTGTCCTCGCATCATCTCACTGTGCCAGTTTATGACATCCCATCATGCTACCATTCCCAATTGCTTCTCCTACTCTGTCTTGTTGTTCTCTAACCTCCCCATCCTCGTCCCATAGGGATGAGGAGTCCCGAACCAGATGCCCCTTGGCTCCTGTCGGCTTTCCTCCAGGGATCAGTTTAAAAGCTGCTCTGCCACCTTTTTAATGTTCTGCACCAGCAGTCTGGATCCATTCTGGTTCAAGTGAAGCCCGTCCTTCTTGTACAGGCCCTGCTTGTCCCAAAACGTTCCCCAGTGCCTAATGAATCTAAACCCCTCCTCGCTACACCACCGTCTCATCCATGCATTGAGACCCCTGATCTCTGCCTGCCTGGCGGGCCTGTGCGTGGAACAGGTAGTACTTCCAAGAACGCTATCTTTGAGGTAAGAGAAAAATAAAAACACTCAGTGACTTGGACAGGTCTTGGAGACTTGTTCTTTGTTTTCTAGTTCTTTTATAGCAGTCTGTAAAATTCTACTTTTATACTATTTCTGTTTTTAAAATGACTTATACTGGTTCTTGGGAAGGGGGCTAGTCAGAATGAACCTTATTGCAAGACTAACTTGCCACGTTTTCCTCAGGAAATTGTGTTTGTGATTAGGCAGTAGAACCAACAATCTTAAAAACATGGAGTGTAGCACAACTTTATTTTGGGATTTGAATGTTTTGCTGTTTCATGACAATGTTCCATTGTGCCCATTAAAGGCAGATGGCTGTGTGGGCCCCTTCTGAATAAAATGGCTATACTTTTCTAAAATAAAGTACAGTGTACCTCTTCTTTCAGATGCGGCCCCCTTCAAGCAGTGTGTGTGGTGCTCAAATTAATCATGCACTTCATTCCCTCAGACCTTCAGCTCCAGTTTCAGAATCTTATTAGGAACAAAAGATATTTTTTCTTAATAAAGGTGATGGTGAAAAAATCCATAATTCAGGCGCAATGATTTGTGTCCATTTCCCTCTGGTAATGAGCAGAGTGGTAGAACCTTGAAGGAGAGGGAGTGTTTCGAGATGTACTTTGAAACTGATCAATGAGATATGGCAGTGAAGATTGCTTGAGAATTTATAACCAAGCAAAAGTGATATCAAGAGACTATCTGAAAAGGGTTTACTTTAAAATCCACCCAATGTTTTCCCTATAGCAACTGATGCAGCAGTCGAGCATCTGTCTTCTCTCTAGAGTTTGTAGACACATTTATATGAGCAGACTGTTTGCTGTTCAAGCTTTTGCCCCCTTAAGCAACAATTGGGGATGTTTACAGATTTCAAATCCTGCTGCCACCTTGTCCACTAGGGATTCTCTGTCCTTCCTTGAGTAGGACCAAAGTACTGTTTTTGCCTGTTGGTTCTGGTGTGTTCTAATTTACAGAGAACACCTGTTCCTTAATTATCCACATCCCTCGCCTGTCTCTTTGTTTCATCTCTTTCTGATCTATGAGCTAATCATCTTTTTTTGAAAGGGGGTTTTATTAACACTCTAACTGCGTGTTTGGAAGGGCAGGGAACTGAATTATAATTTCCAGACTTCTTTATAGGAAGATCCAGACTTTCAGACTCCTTGCTATGTCCATGTGTCATGTTTCATGCACATTCACAGTGATGCATTTTTCTCCACCTTCACAGCAGACTGATAATTGTGAGGCATGCCAAATAACCTTCTGTGAATTAGATTCTGATAGTGAGAAAGAGAAAACATTCTTGAATCTTAAAGTCTCTTCCCCACCTAGATGGGCATATTGTGAAGACTGTTGCTTCTGGCTTTTGTCAAATCATGGCCTAAGTGTGGACAAGGGGGCATGCAAACTGGCTCTACTGCCACTGATGGGGAGCATCGTGCTTCTCCATAGGTGCTAGCAGTAGTGACATAGGGAGACTTTCTTAAAGCAATACTGAACAAATTTAGGCTTGCAGAATATACACGGTGTTTTAATAGAACCCAGAAGTTCATCAACTGGAACTGGTGCAAAACAGTGGGTTGAAGTGGGTGTATGTTCACTCAGCCTGTTCCCAAATGCTGGCTCAGGGATGGGAGCTAGTTACTGTACCCATCAAGCCATACAGTGGGGTGACTAAGGGTCCAATCTGATCCAATTTTCCAGCACCAATGCAGCCCCAAGGCAAGGGAACATATGTTCCCATTGCATTGTCAAGCAGTCTGCATCTGCGCTTAAGTGAAGGAAATTTTGAACACACGCAGGAAGAAACTGTTCCTCAGTTCTTTTTTTGATCACCACTGAAGTAGCATTTTGACTATAACACTTGCCTCCTTGTTTGGACACAGTTGTGGGAACCTGGTGCACTGTAAACAATTTCTAAGCAGATGGGAAAAACAGGGAGCTTCACATCAGATCGGTGCTCTGGGAGCTGACTTTCAATCCTATTGCAGTGATATTGTGTATCCTACAAGTGTGCTTTCATCTCTGTCATTGGGAGCAGCTTCCTTGAAGCAGAAGCATCAGATGGCACACAAGCATTTTTCAGAGTTTCATTAGAATTCAGGCAATGCCTGCAAGGGGCATGAAAATTACCATAACTGCCACCCTGGGCAGGTGGCTGGTAGCATAGATCCTCAAGCCACTTCTTCCCAACATTGCATATACACAACAGGGACCAAATGTGACTGGGCAGAAATGGGTTAAGGCAAAATGTTGTTTAGAAGTAAAGTCTGCAGAAAAGCCTTCTGAAACCCTGACATAAATGCCTTCCACTTAAGTGGCCCATGCATCACCCCGACAAACCCTCTGGTCTTGGCAGTCATCTCTGTTAGTAGTAAGGCCCTGGAACGATTTCACTTCCCTGAATCAGATGATGATGTGGTCTGTGCCATGTCTGTGGTCTGTTGAAACTTTGCAAAATTCACCCTCCAGTTCCTCCTAGAGGCTGCAGGTTGATGTCTTTGTCACTGAGTCAGGAACGCAACCAATCTCAAAGTAGAAACCTTGTTTCCCATCAGGCTTGGAACATTCTGTTTGGTTGTATTATAGCCCAAGAACCTTGCATCATCACTCTGACTGAATATCATGAAACCATATTGCAAAGCACCTATACTCACTTTATCCATATAACTTACCTAGTCTGCTCAGTTCAGTGTAGAGACATGGTGCTGTTGTGGCTGCAGTCATCATGTTCACCTGGCAGTACAAAGGCCAAGAGAATTTTATTGGCAGCAGTATCCATGCCACTTGTGGATATCACAATGTTTGGTCTTGCGTGGTCCCACCTTGACACTGACTTGAGCTTTGAAGTTGAGTTTCAATTGCAGTTCCATTATCTGCAACTTTACAGAAGTTGGTAGTTCTGCAAACTTCTACGTCACTACTCCTTTTGGTACCTATAATGGTGTCTATGGAATCTATTCTCCTATTGACACTGGCATTTTCTGTTGTCCTTTCTTTCTCTCAGTTGGCGTTGGACTCCAGATTTGGAGTCGGAAACATCACTATCGTGCCTTCAGAACTTTCAACTCCGCATGCTAAACCATGCTTGTAAGTCACTGGACTATCAGTGATCACCTGGCATATGAGAAGGGAGGAACCTCCTAGGGATCATTTTATCTTTTGTTGCTGTTTTTAAATTTTTTAAATCTGTTCTTATATCATTTTTAATTGTGCTTAGTTTTATTCAGATGTTTTTGCTACATTTTTTTTGTTGTGCACTGCTTTGAGCATAGAAGCTGTATAAAAATCTTTTAAATAGTGGGCCATGCCTCAACCAACAAGGGGAAAAAACCTTATTTGGCTCCCATAGGCTCTGCAGATAGGAGGTTGAATGCTATGGTGTTGGGGAAGTGGACTCATGAGAGGGCAGGCCGCACCATTTCATCAGGTAGTGCCTAATGATTAGTGCACATGCACCCTTGCCTATTCTTACCTTTAGAAACTTACTCCTGAGTGCATAAATAAAATATAAATGGAATGGATTGCCATTTCTCTTTACTAGCAATCTTTCTCCCCACTCTCTAACCTTGTCAGTAAAGTTGATCCCTCTGAGAAGGGATTCCATTTCACTTAACTCAGTCCATGCTCAGACTCATTTGAATCCTTTTGACATTCTTTGAGTGTTCTTTAAAGCCCTCTTCTCATTATTATGTTGCTTAGTTAATTCGAGACTTTTAGTTGAGTAGTACTTCATTCCCAAATGACAGCAAATCAGCATAAGAGGTCATAGTGTTTTTGCATTCTGCATTTTCTCAGATACTTTTGTATGTCTATGTAGAAAAGGAATAGTGCATAGATAAAATATTGGTCTTGAAAGCTAGTTCTGCCTTTTTATCAACTCACTCTGTAATAGTCAGTTTGCAGAAGTCAACCTGAAACCTCTTAACTGATCATGCTAATATTCTCTTCCATAGCCTTTAGAGCAGTACTGTAGGTTTTGGCCATGGGTCCACAGTCTGCGACTTGGCTGTCTACATAAGGGGTCTGACCCAAAAGGACTGTCTTCTCTCAAGCAGCATATGGAATGCTGTGCTGTCAGGAGTGAAGCTGAGTCAGTTTGTCATTGCAAGTTGGAAGGAACTTCTTGTATGACCAAGTTGTGTTCAAATGGGGACCAAGTAAGCTCTGCTCTCAGTGTTATGCAGGTACAGGGTTTTTTTTTACAGCAAAGGAATCCTTCTCTGACAACAGTTGCAGGTGGTTAATTGATAGGCAATATTGTAGAAGAAAACCAAACTCTTCTTGCCTAACCACACAGTTAACTATATGGAAGGAACTTGAAGGTATTCTACTATGCCTGTAAAGATTAGGAACGTTGAGACTCATCTTCCAAATTGCATGCAAAGCCTATGGAGCAAAAAGTGGGAACTATTGATACAACATTTCTGGGCTTTAGAGTATCTTGTGGTTATGACTGAATGTTTGTTTAGTTATTTGAAATTGTTGTCCTGCCTTAATTATATTTACAAAAAGAGGACTGATTTGAAAAGAGGCTAAGTTAATAATAGTTTCTAATACTGTATTCTATGTCCATAATAGTGTTTAGTAATTTTTTGTGCTACTTTTTCCATTTGTTGAAGTTTGGGGATTTTTTTTTTTACTGGGGTTTTTGGAGAATGTCACTCCATTATTGTTCCAACTTTGCTGGCTTCCAATTTGTCTCCAGACCCAATTTAAAGTGCTTGTTATTGCCTTCTAGAGCAGCAATTTTCAACCACTCTTCAGCTTATTGGTGTACTGTGAACGATCTGCAGGTGTGTTGCTGGAGTTTGGGAGAGGGTTGTATATTAGTAGGTCCATTGGGCAATGTGAGCCTCTAGCCAGCAGTGCAGTGTGCTTTGTCAAAAAACCGATCGTGTGCCTTGGCAATTCTAGTGCCTTCTCAGTGTGCTGTGAGATGAAAAGTTGATAGTAGCTGTTCTAGAGCAGGTGTCCCTAAATTTTTTTGACTGAAAGCCTGTATCAAATATCTGGCACAGTGTTGAGGGCCAGGAAAAAAGTTAAATAAAAAATTAAAATAAATACATTAGAGAAAGAACTTGGATGAATAAATGTGAATGAATGGGCTCAAATGTCCAGGATTTCTCCAAGTACCAACACAGAAGAAATAAACCAAACATTTCAGAGGAACAGGGGATCAGAAGACACACCCACTCTTTAAAATGAAAGTGGGTGAGGATGATTGATGAACTTAAGTGACTAGCCTTATTACTTCTGAATTAAGAATAATGCTCTTCCAAATTGCTGTATTAAAGTTAAGATGAGTTTGTTCATGCATTTGAGAGTACGTTGTTAGCCATATAACATTACCTAACATTCTTTTCAAGTTTATATTGTAGTCAATCTTCTTATACAGGACAAAAGTTCTTGTTTTTTTTTGCCTCAGTGGTAACACAGTTTAGAGCTGAGTTGAACATGTAACTGTTTAAGGACCGAATCCTATGTGGACCGAGTAGCAGTGCTAGATGTTGCAAACATGCCGTAAAGCATGTTTGCAGCACCCAGAGCATAAGGAGCACTGATAGTGAACCAGTGCCAGTCAGCATTGGGCCTCAGCACTGGGAAGAGGACTCCACGTGTCTGCAGGCAATAAGTGGTACCGTCAGGCAGCAGTGCAGCTTCTGGGGCCAGAGGGAGGGTGGAACTGGATGGGGAGGATTGGGCTCAGGAGGGGCGCAAAGACGGTGGCAGACTCTGCCACTATATCCTATGCTCCCTCCTGGCCTGGGCAACCCGACACAGTTCTCCTTGGGTCTGCGCCTGCTCAAAAGCGGGCACAAATTCAAGGAGACCTATTGGTGCTGCTGCACCATTACCCAGGGTAAGGGAGCAACTGCTTCCCTACCCTGAGGAGACTCCCAGTGCTAGCCTGGCACCCATAGGATACTACGGTCACCATTTTGGCACCACTTCTAGCCCTGGACACTGGGGAGGATAGGATTGGTCTGCCCTGCAACATATATTTGAAAAACTTGATATTATGAATGATTACTCAGCTATGGCTTTGAAATGAGACTGTATGCATTCATCAGAGTTTAAGAATTGATTGAATTGGACTTAATGAACTGCTTGTTGAATTCATGCAAGTCTTTGTTTTCATTTGTAATATGAAACTTAGTCTTTAATTTGTGATTTGAAACTTAGTCTTTAATGAATTAACAAACTAACGCAATACAAAATCTTTTAATTAATTAATAAAAATCAAGAAATAGAATTAAAATGTCATTGGTATGATATTGAGATGTACTTCAGTAGTTTAAAGATGTCTGTTCTAATGTTAGCACGTTTAATGTCCCAATTAAAAGCTGAAGATATTTAAGGAAAGAATTGGATACAGCAGCAGTTTTCAAACTCTCTAGGAGAGTTTGCACCACTGTAAGTCCTTGCGGGGGTGGGAGGAGGCAGCAGGGGCAGGGGGAATCCTGGGTATTGCATTGCTCAGGGGGGTTGCAGGGACTGGGATGCATTCACCAGTCCCTGCAGCAGCCGTCCTGGAGTGCAGGGAGCCCTGCGTGAGTGTCTGCAGGGCTCCCCAGCCCATTAGAAGTGAAAGTGGACACCTCCGTTTGAAAACCACTGGGATACAGTATTCATCAAAGAAATACATCAGACCTCCAGCTGTGAGATAAAAGTAAAATGCATGTAGTAACAGCCCATAGAAAAAGTGTGCATTGATAACAAAGAATTTTAATTTTATAGATGACTCCAGAGCAGGGGTGCCCAAAACCCGGCCCTGGGGCCACTTGCGGTCCTTGAGGACTCCCAATGCAGCCCTCAGGTAGCCCCTAGTCTCCAATGAACCTTTGGCCCTCCGGAGACTTGCTGGAGCCCGCACTGGCCCGATGCAACTGTTTGACCTCTCGTGAGAGCTGTGGGATGAGGGCTCCCTCCACTGCTTGCTGTTTCACATCTGTGATGTAGTAGTAGCAGCCTTGCTTTGTGCAAGGCCTTTTATAGGCCTTGAGCTATTGCAAGACCTTCATTCATTCATATAAGTTCATCTTTAATATATTCATTTATGTAAACTTATGTAAATTTATTCAAATTTTAAATTTAAATTAATTCCTTGGAACAGTGTCAGAGAGATGATGTGGCCCTCTTGCCAAAACGTTTGAACACCCTTGCTCCAGAGAGATGTATGTGCCTAAAAAGTTATACTACATCAGGGCTGCTTGAACCCTGGGGTTTGACAAATCAGTCCACCTTATGAGTGGACCTTACAGTTCCACATGGGTACCACGTGTAGTCCTCCATGATCAGGAGATAGGGACGCTCTGGGCAGTCACTTCTGCCCAGGTATCCTGTTGCATGGCCTTCTGGAACGCCAGGCAGCAGACGTGATTGCCCAAAGCATTCCTGTCCCTTGATCATGGAAGGCTACATGCAGTGCCCAAGCAGAATGGAAAGATGCAGTCCAAATAGGGACCATTTTTCCATTATGCAGCGGTGGCGAGTTTGACCAATGCTGTCCTACATGATGAAACAATACTTAGTGTCCATCCGGGCTATCTGGCTCTCAAAAACCTTTCTTCAGGAAATGTCATATAAGTAGACTTGCTCTTTGAAGAATATCACTTTTATTATAGAACTTGTTTGTAAACAGAGATGGCTTCAAAGAACAAGGCCCATCATGGCATAAACAATGGACCCATGATCCCCAAAGGGGCTTGACTAATCTACCTCACCTCATCACTGTCTGCCATGTGATCTGTAGCAGCATAAAAGCTGGGTTATGAAAATCGAATAGTGTGTAAACTAGATTTTGTTCACCCATTGAATGACTTGCACGTAGAGTTAAGCAAATCCAGAGCCACATATAACTCTAGGTTTGCTTAAGTAAACTTTTGGACTCTTGCAAATTCCTTGGCAGCCAATGAAATTCTCCGAAGAGCCTCTGATAGCAATCCCAATTGATCCCTGAGAAGAAAAGGAAATGTCTATGTGGACACTTCAGCCTCTAGACACAGTTGGATGGTACATTTGCAGCCAGTAGAACTGAGGTGTAGGAAAAATCCAGGGTGAGGAACTGTTGCTGCTGTACTGCAGACCCAGGTAAGTAGGAAGGAGTGAGGGATAAGCAAAGGAGCCTAAAGCTGGGCTGTGCCCACTGTCTAGCATTTTCTTTAGATCAGCAGTCTCCTGACTACTGCATACTGGAAAAACCATCTGGGTGTGGCACTTTCTGTTCTGTGCCACAACCTCCTTTCTTTCCAGTCAATCTTCTCGGAAATGCATGCTGGGCAGCTGCTTCCACCTGGAAACTGGGGTGCAGAACCTTCTGGGGCAATGGGTAGTAGAAGCAGCTGCCTGGCTTGAGTTTCTGAGAAGATCTGCTGGAAAGGTAGGAGGCTGCAGCATGGAATGGAAAGCTCTGCACTGTGACTTTTCCATCACGTTGGATCTGGCCCATGGGCCACAGTTTGCTGGATACTGCTTTGGATAAAGATTCAAGACTGGTTACCAGTTTGACATGGGAAATAACCAGGTATAGCCTATTGCAGATAAGGATCAAGTTAAAATTAGCAGCCTTTGAAATACTGGAATAAGGTCTGTTTCTAGTTACCTTCTACTAGTGCTTCCAGTACTTATACTGTCGAGTCTCGACATTATTGGTGATTGCACATAATACCAATTTTGTTTTGGTACCTTACAAAATTTTAATTTTTGAATGACCAAGGTAAGAATAGAATATGCAGTGTTCTACATAAATGAAATATACAAGAGATCTAGAAATAGGAGGCTGATTCTAGCACAAATTGGCGCCCAGTATTTTTTCAAATTAGATATTTTCAAGACTGGTTGTTAGACTGATTAATAAGAGTTTTAACAGCTTAATTTATTTGGTATATGACAAAGTTTGAACAGTTTATGATTTTTAACAAGCATTTTTCAGGATCACCTTTACTGTCCCTTAAAAAAGAAATTAGAGCAGGATATCAGCATAATTGTGCAAAATAAATGGTGCGTGCTCTCTCTAGAGAGAGAGAGAGAGTGCCTTGAATATGAAAGTAGACTTCTGAATATTCTCATTCAGTATACTTGACCACAGAGACATTGACTAAATCTGCAATAATAATAATATGGGCTCTTGAAACACTGACTGAATGTTGACTGTAGCACTAGGACAGGAGTGTCCAAACTTTTTGACAGGAGGGCTGTATCATCTCTGACACTGTGTCCAGGGCTGGGAATAAAAAGAATTTACATTTAATATTTGAATAGATTTACATATATTTACATAAATGAATATATTAGAGATGGAACTTATATGAATGAATATATTCATGAATGCAATAGCTTAAGGCAGGTGCGCGGGGAGCCGGGGGCGGGGCTAGGACCCAGCGGTTATGCGGGATCCCAACCCCCGTCCCCTGGGCGAGCGGAGTGGCTATCAAGCTGCTCCGCCCTCCTCGGACTTGCACCACTGCTGGAGGTGGCAGAGGTCCAAGGAGACCCATAGGTTTTGCGCAGCCCTTACCCATGGGTAAAGGGAAGAGCTTCCCCTTGCTTGTGGCTGAGCCGCTGCTCGCTGCAAACCCACATTGGATGCAGCACAAGCCTCCTGACTTGCCTGCTCCAGTGCGGGTTTGGATTGCGCCCTTAATCTGCTTTAGAAATGGTGGAAGGCTGAGCAGTGATTTTAAAAAGTGAATTGGAATAGTTTGTTCATGTTCACAGCCAACACAAGGGTCAATAGGAAAAGTAGAAAATGTCTTTTGGATTTTTTAACCCCCATAAACTTTATTTTGGTTTGTCTATTTTTTGTTCATGACACGCTTACATCAGTTTTTCTTGATATGCTGTATTCTGTGCTTTGGGTATTTCAGCATTGCTATTGTCACAACAGTAATTTTAGATCTAACATGCTTCAGAGTAAAGCCATCTTCTTATTCTTCTAAAGCAGGGGTGCTCAATAGGTCGATCGCGAGGGCAAAATGAGTCGATCGCGGAACTGCTCCAGCTGTTCCTGCAGTTCCGCGGCTTGGCCAGCAGGTGGCGCTGAAGAGCCGCCTTCTGGGTTCTGAGAGCCTGCACAGGGGCAGCCTAGAGTGCGACGAGGGTATGCGTGCGCTCTGTGACTCTCACCGGGCGTCGGGTTGGGCGGAAAAACAAAGTGAGAGCAAGCGCAGTTGCCGTTTGTCGCTCCGCTCGCACCCCCTCCCCCTCAGCGCCCAGGCTGGACAGGAGAGGCTGGAGCTGCGGCAGCGCAGGCCGCCGGACAATGTTGGGTGGGGGGAGGGAGAAGAGAGCCTCGCGTCGCCTCCCCGCTGTGCAGCTTTTGTGAGAGGAAGTGCCCCTCTCTCCAGCCCACCCCAGGGTAGAGGGTGGCCTGGGAGCAGCCCTGGGCTGGAAGGTGAGCGGGTGGCTGGGTCCCTGCAGGCGGAGCACGGGGGGCTGCGGGAGGGCAGCAGGTGGTCCAGGCTGCTTGCACGCCCGCCCGCTCTGGGAGGTGTGACTGCTGCTGCTGCACCTGCACCTGCTGCTGGACCAGGCAGTCCCTCCCCCCTTCCTCCGCAGCCTGTGGGGAGGGGGCTGCCAGGGCAAGCCCGGCCACCTGCTCCTCTGCCGGTCCTCCTGCAGGCAGGGGTCTCCCGGCATGGGCCAGGCAGGGCGTCCCTGCGGAGGGGGCGAGCCTGTGCAGGGAATGCGCTCTGCAAGTGCTCAGAGCACCTCCAGCCGGTGGCTTTTCTCCAGCCCACCCCAGGGTAGAGGGTGGCCTGGGCGCAGCTCTGGGCTGGAAGGTGAGCGGGCGGTGGAGTCCCTGCAGGCGGAGCGCGGGGGACTGCGGGAAGGCAGCAGGTGGTCCAGGCTGCTTGCACGCCTGCCCACTCTGGGAGGCATGACTGCTGCTGCTGCACCTGCACCTGTTGCTGGACCAGGTGGTCCCTCCCCCTCCCTCCGCACCCTGTGGGGAGGGGGCTGCCAGGGCAAGCCCGGCCACCTGCTCCTCTGCCGGTCCTCCTACAGGCGGGGGGCTCCCGGCATGGGCCAGCAGGGCATCCCTGCGGAGGGGGCGAGCCTGTGCAGGGAAGGCGCTCTGCACGTGCTCAGGAGCACCTCCAGCCGGTGGCGTAGCTGGAGGGGGCGGGGCACCCAGTCTGGCGAGGGGAAAAACACTTTGCACATGCTAAGGGGTGGTGGCACAGCTGGAGGGGGGCGGTAGATCTCCAGGCCTTGCTGGGTTTCAAAGTAGCTCTCGAGCCAAAAAAGTGTGAGCACCCCTGTTCTAAAGAATAAAAAGTAAAGTCTTCAGTATAAAAAGAAGAATAAAAAGTAAAAAGTCTTCAGTAAAGCTTTTTATTCTTCTAGCTAGAATTATTTGTAGCAACTGCTATATAAGTCAAAGCTAAGCATATAGGCTGAGGAACAAAGGAGAATTTGATAGTTATATAGCAGTCATGGCATATGTATGAATCAATCCATGTTCTAATTCTGTTGGAGTAGGAAATCAGACAGATTGCTCGACTGCAAGCAGATTTATTTTTGAATTAGAACAAATGAAAACTCTTTTGTAACAGACAGAAATATTTGTGTGAGCTTTACATTCTTATCTAAAGAAAGATTGCTTCTATTTGTTCACATTATTTTCTTGAGCCTAAATTTTTTCTTTGTTTTTTTCAGGCAGTGTTTACCCTTCTCTTGGGTCCATTCACCTTTTTTAATGTGCAGAAAACAAAGTATCTGCAAATCATGACATCACTGATGCGGTGGATAGGTAAGTCACGTCCCACAACTGTTATTCTGCTCATGTATGTACATATACATACTGTGAATGTGTATCTTTAAACTGATTCTGCCAGCCATAGTCTCACTTGTACACAAAAAAACACACGAGTGTAACTTGTGATCCATGAGCTTGTAAAATATTGCAGCTCTTCCTCCACTAATTTTTCCAGTATGTGGAAAAAGAGCCGCAAACTTACATGTGTGTATGTGATTAATCTATTTGCATGAGCAGTCTTTTGTAAGTAAATTGGCAAGTGATGGTCTGAAGTGACTACCAGGAACACAGGAATTGCAGCAGAGTGGCTTTTCATTAAAAAAGCTTTTCAGAGTGGCTTTAGCAGAGCTGGGGCGCGATCGCTCTGCTTTCACTTTCACTGCTGCAGGGAGCCCTGCCAAAGGTCGCACCAGGCTCCCTGTAACCCAGGGAGGCTGCAGGAGGCTTGGGTAAGTGCACCCAAGCCCCTGCAGCCCCCTGAGCGGTGCGATCCTGGGGATCACGCCGCTGCCTTCTCCCTTCCTCCAGGCTGCCCCTGCCCCTTAAGGGGGCAGAGGCCAGGGCCCACAGGCTGGGGCGTCATGACGCTGCAGTTTGCAAAGCCCTGTCTTAATGGTTTGGGGATGCATTTAATTAATATACTGTATTACAGGACAATTTTTTAGTATTGGAGCTTGACTGGAGATGAGGGGAAAAAGGGAAAGAAGGCAGAGATAGTCCTAAAGAAATCATGCTGTTGAAGATAATTCTATAGGAAGAAGCACCTAAGGAGCCAGAGATGGCAAAGAAGAAAATGATCATTAATTTAAAGGTTGGGGGGGGGGGTGGAACTATATTGCACAAACTAATTCTAAATTATGTTGACTGAAACTGTAGAAATAGCCAAAAATAGAAATACTAATCTATAAGGATCTACAAATCATGGCTGGTCTTGGCAGCCATCTAATTTTTCTACTCAGAAGTGGAAATATTAAACTCTGACCACAAGCAGAGTGCTTTTCAATTGAGCAAGTTCAGCTTTACATAAGAACAGCCCCACTGGATCAGGCCATAGGCCCATCTAGTCCAGGTTCCTGTATCTCACAGCCGCCCACCAAATGCCCCAGGGAGCACACCAGATAACAAGAGACCTCATTCTGGTGCCCTCCCTTGCATCTGGCATTCTGACGTAGACCATTTCTAAAATCAGGAGGTAGCACATACACATCGTGGCTTGTAACCCATAATAGATTTTTTCTCCAGAAACTTGTCCAATCCCCTTTTAAAGGCGTCCAGGCCACACACCATCACCACATCCTATGGCAAGGAGTTCCACAGACCAACCACACACTGAGTAAAGAAATATTTTCTTTTGTCTGTTCTAACTCTCCCAACACTCAATTTTAGTGGATGTCCCCTGGTTCTGGTGTTATGTGAGAGTGTAAAGAGCATCTCCCTATCCACTCTGTCCATCCCCTGCATAATTTTGTATGACTCAATCATGTCCCCCCTCAGGCGCCTCTTTTCTAGGCTGAAGAGGCCCAAACGCCATAGCCTTTCCTCATAAGGAAGGTGCCCCAGCCCAGTAATCATCTTAGTCGCTCTCTTTTGCACCTTTTCCATTTCCACTATGTCTTTTTTGAGATGCAGTGACCAGAACTGGACACAATACTCCAGGTGTGGCCTTACCATTGATTTGCACAACAGCATTATAATATTAGCCGTTTTGTTCTCAATACCATTTCTAATGATCCCAAGCATAGAATTGGCCTTTTTTACTGCTGCCGCACATTGGGACGACACTTTCATCGACCTGTCTACCACCACCCCAAGATCTCTCTCCTGATCTGTCACAGACAGCTCAGAGCCCATCAGCCTATATGTAAAGTTTTGTTTTTTTGCCCCAATGTGCATGACATTACACTTACTGACATTGAAGCGCATCTGCCATTTTGCTGCCCATTCTGCCAGTCTGGAGAGATCCTTCTGGAGCTCCTCACAATCACTTCTGGTCTTCACCACTCGGAAAAGTTTGGTGTCGTCTGCAAACTTAGCCACCTCACTGCTCAACCCTGTCTCCAGGTCATTTATGAAGACTTACCTTCAATCATTTATGAAGCTTTAGCTCTCTTCACATAGAATTGAAGAAAAGGGTTTGTGGGACAGATGGTGTTAACTCCCCACTTACCTTTGTAGTCAGTGCTACTTCAATATACTTGTGCGTTTAACTGAAAATGTCATGGCTCAGGGCAGTGACAGTGGCAGCACTCAAAACACTAGTATTGCCATTCCCAGTGCACTCTGGCAGGGAAATGACTGGTATGAGCCAACTGCCAGGAAAACCAGAATCACTTTAAGCACCATTACCACCACTTCTGCCACAAGAAACACATCATTTTCAGTTGAAAGCTAGCGGATACCACCAATCTCTTTGCTAGGTGAACGTGAGAGCGGTTGGACATGAGGTGGGGGAAAAATCTGTCTTCTCTTGGATTCCTATGCAGAGTCAGTGCAGCACATGTAAACCCTCCCCCCCCCCCAGTAAAATTTAATGGCTGTTGCAATGCTTTGCTGACTGTTCAAAGAGGATGATTTTCATTAGAAGAGAAGGAAATGTGGGGTGAGTGATCTCACTGTCAAGTTGGGCCTGTTTATCCAATACAGTTTGTGCTTTTTCAGGCAGCAGTCATTTGGTGAGAGTTTGGGTGTGTTGTGTATATGAGAATTCATATTTTGACAGGCTCCTAATACCTCCCCTCTCTGAGCATGCTCAAATACTGCAAACTCCATACTCCCTAATGGAATTGGCAATCTTATTTATAGACTTTTGGAGTGTAAAAGATAATCCCATCTCAGCTCTGATTCTAAGTTCTTTCCTGCTAACGTTTTGTGAGACATGAAGACAAACTTGACTCTCCTATTTTTTCATACTGCGTTGGGACCCCTGGTTCATTACAACACATATTGGTGCCAAATATGTTTCTGGAAGCCATTTTAGGCTTCCATGCCAAACTCTTCAAGTGTAGGCAGGCTGACCTAAATTAGTTTTTTATCCTGTCAATAGGCATACATCTGTTGTCTCTTTTCAAGGGTACTGGAGTCCACTGCAACCTTCTCTCAATATTTAATTTGGTTAATTTTCTTTGAAATCTAGAGAACCCAATCAGCTGGAGGTCTGAACCTCCTTATGATGTCATAATAAATTTTAGGAAGCTAGCCGTTCCTAGTAGTCTGTGCTTAAAAGCCCTGACCCAGCCACCATAGCATGCCTGCCCTAGTAGTTACCTTGCAGTTACTTGGACTGGCTGTGATCAGTCTGTACTGCTTCACGAGGATATTAAATTATAACGGTGGCTGAGAAAATGATTCTTGACAACAGTGGGAGTACTGAATATAAAAATCATCTCTGGGACCTGCAGTCTACAACTGCAAGGAGTACAGTTTTCAAGACAAACAGCTACTAAAACATCAGTCCAACAATATGGTGTAAGAAAGCCTTGGAGTCACCAAGTGCTTCAGAGCACAGGTTTGATAAGGTCAGTCTCTCCAGACAACTGAGGGGGAATCTGTTTGTTGGAGCTTTTGAACATGGTATTGAAACAGAGGCTGGTATGATGAAGCATTCTCTCTGTCATAACAAATAAAAGAAAGAAGGGCACTTGGACACATCTGCTGTAGTGGAATACACTCCAGATGAAAGCCAAACAAGCCATCTGGGTTCATATTTTCTCCTCTAGAAATCCCTGGTGGTGTGTGTGATCAAAAACAAAACCCTCTTCTGGAAATGCTAATATTGTTTTGTATTAAGACTTGGTTCGTCCAGAAGGTTCTGATCTTCTTTGACAAGTGCTCCCAAACTAAGATCGAGATAAGACAATGCAGTCAATTTCTCTTTATGGCGTAAAAGTAGCCTTAGTCATCATTACCAACTGTGTGTTGAAGCAACCACCTCTGACGAGCGCCTCTATTAGGCCTTTATGCAACATATTACCCATATCAGTTACATCCATTGCTAAACTCTGAAAGCGTATGAAATGGTTTAATGTATATATTGAGCTGTGTATATTGTATTCACAATATATTGTATGTGCATATTGAGGGCTGTGTGTATTGAGATTGTATGCCAATACAGTATTGAAGACAGAACTTCATTTAAGTTGCTTCAAGGACTGAAAGAGGACCATGCAGTTTATTTGAGCCCTTTGCCCAGATCAAGAATAAACAAACATAGAGTGTATGGTCCTAAAAATGTATTTTTACTATAGAAATCTCAGTTCACAACATGTATCAAATGGTTAAATAGCTCTAAAGTTGACAGTGGAAATCAGTGTTAACAATTACAAGTGAATCCATATTACTTTCATGATGCTTTGTGATCTTTTTGTAAGCAACACTAAGTATATGTATATTAAATAATTGCATACTCTTTTGCTATTTCCCCCACCTACAGTCCCCTCCCCTTCCTGTGTTGTCTTCTCCTTCCTGTGTTTTCTTCTCAGTCTTTTATGATTGTTAGCCCCCTTGAAATGGAGAACAAACTTATTCTTTTGCTACGTAAACCACTTTGAGATCTTTTTGCTTAAGAATGATATATAAATATTCTAAATAAGGAAATACATTGTGTCTTGCCAAGTGTTGTCTTGCACACCTAGAGATCCACTTGCATATTGACAAACTTCATCCAGGATGGTTTCCTTTTTGAATATTCTTTGCATCAGTCCATCTACAGTTTGTTTAAATAGTCTGTGTCTTTCTCTGCGCAACTGTATTTTTGTTCTCTGTTGCTTTCCTCTTACTTCTCCATCAAGTACAACCTTCCCTTCCCATCTTTTTAACTGCCATGGAAAGACTCAAACCTCTTTTAGATCTTGACATTGGCATAGAATTTAGATTTGTTTGCTTACTTGTTTTGCAGCACAGAGTACACCCAGCCTTGACACAGACAGTTTTGCTTGAATTGTCAGATGTTATCTTCAAGCCAGGATATCCTGGGTTTGAATCCAATCCCAATGAGCCAGGCTGCATGATTGGTATAGACTAGTTCTAGCACTGGGATGTGTGTAAGTGAGTGCATGACAGAAAATTGAATTCTTTGTTTGTAACCTCTGTCATCTAACAACCATTTGGAGATTGGGTAGAGGGACAGTTGACCAGATTTTTTTACTGCTTTTCAACAAGAGTAGTTCACAAAGTGGTTTATATAGTTAAAAAAATCAGTAAATGGTTCTAAATGTAGGTGCTGTTCCTGGAGCATATAATGGTTTATGAGAGCTACCATCAGTGCAGTCATATATTTCCTTTACCAAGCTTGATATTTTCTGCCTCTGATTTTGTTCCATTTCTGAATTGTGGGAGCTAATTTTGCAGTGTGATGGCCAGTAGCATGTGTTTTAAGAGTATAGAACTAGTTTTTCCCCCAGGTTAAACACTTGAAGCTCTACCACAGAAAAGTTTGTTTCCATTTCACAGAGGGAAGATCAGGAAGCATTGTGTATAAATTGCAATAGTATAAACTAAGGTTCAACAAATGGGAGGTGGGATTGTAGCTAACTTTCTGTGTGAATTTTTTCTGCAAATGGCTTAATAGACATCTTTCTAGGATGGCTAAGGATGCTTGAATAAGTGAATCTTGCATTCACGCAGGGAGTTGAACTTGCTGTCTTTCTTCTCTTCCACTTATGAGACAATTTGAATTTATGCCTGCATCTTCATGTTAATTCCTGAGACATGCTGCAAGCAAGTTGGCAGGCAGCAGTGTGGATTAGTTCTTTATAGCTAGATGTTACTCCTTCCTCCAGAACTATTTTGTGGCAGAAGAGCATGTTTGCTTCTGAAGCTGGTCTGTTACCCTCCCTGGGTTTTTGGTATATATACTTGTCTTGTCTTGTCTCCTGGATCTGCTGTGAGCTTTCTACAGATTTCTACATTGGTTTTCAATGCAGTTCTCTGAAACGCATGTTTCAGATTGCCACTACAATAACTTCCTTGCTCACAATGCTTCCAGTGTGCAGAATGCTAAATATCATAATATGTGTCCAATATCCACAGCAAATGAAATTGGGTCATATAACTAAAGCTATGCATGTAATGCCTGTTTCACCATCAAGCATTATAGGATACTTCAGTGGTTAATCAGGCATTTGCATTCTAATAAAGTATGTCCAGGAGAATACAGGAGAACTACAATCCATGAGTAGAATACATTTGGTAAACAGGAATTCATGAAACACTAAGCTATGGTGTTTAGAAGCTGATGTTTAATGCTTTAGCTGCAAACAGCCTGGGAGTCATAGCAGGGGCTAGTGCTGGCAACAGAGATTGTGGCAGTATAGTTACTGCTGTTCTTCTTTGAGTCATTGCCTGCAAGTCTTTTCAGGCAACCCTCACTTGGGAACAATTTTTGTGCACTCTGCTCCAGATGCTGCATTTGTAAACTATTGGACATTTATACAATTTAATATAATGATGCCTTCTGCAACAAAATTCCTCTGTCTCCAGACAGTGCTTGCAGTTTTCCTTCAATTCTTTTTTTTTTCTTGTTGGTGTCTTATAATGTATTTTTTTTGTCAGACTGGCAAATGTCTTTGACTGCCTTAAGTTAGGTCCATTTGTGGTCCTCTCCCAACGAGCGGGAGACACCTTGGAAAGATAGATGGGTTTTGCTCCCTCTGTCTGGTAGGAGCACATACTGCGGAACAGAGGTTCACAAACTCCTCTGAGGGAGTTGGCAACCTTGTAAGTAGTAGTGGGAGATGTGGGGCAGGAGCAGGGGGTGGCCCTGATGGCACCGCAGCAGTTGCGGCACTGCAAGGCCCCGGAGCATTTTAACGTACGTGGGGGTCTCCTGGAGGCTTACAGCCCCCTCTGAGTTGCATCAGGCCAGCAAGGGCTCCAGCAAGTCTCCTGAGGGCCAATTAGCCTCTGGCCCTCAGGAGACTTGCTGGAGCCCTTGCTGGCCTGATGCAACTGCTCTCAGGATGATGGCCAATTGTTTGGCCTCTCGTGTGAGCTGTGGAATGAGGGCTCCTCCACTGCTTGCTGTTTCACATCTGTGATGCAGCAGTGGCAGCAAAGGAAAGGCCAGCCTTGCTTTGTGCAAGGCCTTTTGTAGGCCTTGAGCTATTGCAAGATGTTCATTCATTCATATATGTAAACCGCCTTGAATAAAGTCTTGAATAAAGACCAAGAAAGGTGGTATATAAATACCTGTTATAATAATAATAATAATAATAATAATAATAATAAGTTCATCTTTAATATATTCATTTATGTAAATTTATTCAAATTTGAAATGTAAATTAATTGTTTTTCCCGGCCCCTGACACAGTCTCAGAGAGATAATGTGGCCCTCCTGCCAAAAAGTTTGTACTCCCCTGGCCTTGAGCTATTGCAAGACCTTCATTCATTCATTCATATAAGTTCCATATCTAATATAGTCATTTATGTAAATTTATTCAAATTTTAAATGTAAATAAATGCTTTTTTTTCCTGGCCCCCAACATAGTGTCAGAGGGATGATGTGGCTCTCCTGCCAAAAAGTGGCAGTGGACATCCCTGCTTTAGTGGACCACTTTTTTTGTTTCTAGTAAAGCATATGGCATGTCAGCATACTAGTTCTGCATTTCCGGAGAAACTCCCAAGTGTTCCTTGGTGCTGTTCTCATGCTTTTCAATGTGTGCTCTAGAAATAACCATAATTTCTTACTAGAGAATACATGGTCTGGAGAGAGGAAGGGGGGTATTTCTGGGGGAAAGAATCAAAAATACTGTGCGGACTCAGACTGCTGGGTACTCTCCTGCCAGGCCTAATTCAGCATGTAGGCAGCAGGCCTCCCTCATGTAGCAGGGGGGAGAAAAGGCTCTTACAGACCACAGCTGTGGCTGTAGAAAGCCCACCAATAAATTCTCAGTTGCCTGTGTGAGGCCCAAGTCCTGACTAGGGAGGCAGAGGGAGAAAAAAGGTGAAGAGAAAGGAAGAGGTGGAGAAGAAAAATGTAAAGAAAAACATTGAGCTACAAAGTTTGGAGAATTATCTTCTTGACAGAATGTCCTCTATAGAAGGAGGAGACAACACTTTGGTTTGGCCCTGCCTTCTAATGGGGTAGGGGCATTTCCTGAAGGATCAGGAATGTCCCCGTCCCTCTTCCCAGACCATGAATTCTCAGGTAAGAAATTATTGTGATCCAGAACACATATTTAAAAGGCACATGATTTTTCTTCCCATGGTAGTTCAGTTGTCACCTGTCTTCTCCAACAGATGGGCAGTTGGCAAGAAATAATCAACTTCTTTCCCCTGAGTCCTTTATAGGCTAAGAATTCCATCCTACTGCTGCTTGTAAATTAAAATGTAAATTTATCTCTAAAACAGTTTTGCTGTATCACTTCAAATTAGGTATTGTAAATGGGGAATGGTAGGGGCATGCTTCCGTATTTAGAGTCATGGCTGGTACAGGTTTTTTAAAATGTTACTGTTTCCTTTCTCCTGCTGTGAGATAACTCTGCCAACATTCTTGTTCCTTAGACTATCATACTTTATGGGGTAGAAAGCTAAGTTTAGTGTAGCAGTTTACAAAATGACTGATTAGACTTCTGGCTCTTTAGAATCTGTCCTATGCGTTCTTGTGGTGGGATGAAGAGGACCTAAGCCACAAACTACTTTGTGTTTGCTTTAAAGATGTTTGAGGTGCTCTTGCCAAGTTTGTGTACATGTGTGTGCACATTTCCCTTGGTCCCTTTTGAGAGTACAAGAGCAGCTGTCATAGTCCTTAATAATGCAACAAGAAAGGAGAAGATATATTTGTAAAGACACAGTTGAAATACTATGCTTCTCCAGTGTCATCTTTTTGAAACATCTGTCAGAGCTAGTTTTCAGGATAGTCTGTAGAGTGGGTGAGGTGAAATGGTGTCTCTTTGAATCTTAGTCCCCTGCTAGTTCCATATCAAAAAAAGCAAGCCTTCTGAATAGTACTGGATCTGGCTATTTAGGATAATCCGCTAAGTGAGTCCTTAGCAAGAAAGTGTTTCTTCCAGTCAGGAAGAAGAGACAGTACCATTTAGAAAGTAATGTGCACAAGTAAAATAATTACCTCTGGTCCTTTTCAGCTATGGCATTCAGGGCAACTATTTGTTTTAATTATGTTTAGGGTAGAAAGGAGAAAGTTAATCCAGTATATCTAGTGGCATGTTACATTAAGAAACTGATGTGGCAAATAGTTCACTGAAATAGTTCATTGGAAATCAGCTAAACAAGAGAGGGTTGGTTTGGCATATAGATAGATCTGCATTTTGTTCATGAGACTCTAAAACCAACTTAATGTTCCTGGCCCTTTCGGCAGCTTTTGTCCAGTCATCGGAATACTGTTTAACTCATATGTACAAAATGAAGTTTGCACTGCTGCTCAGATTTTTCCTAATTTTTTTATTTTTTAAGAGGAACTTGAAAAGGGTTTTTATATTCTTTTTATTTTATCATATTTCAATCTGTTAGATGAGAAGAGTTAATCAGTTTAAAAAGAAAAAATTGAGTCTGTTGGCCTTAATTTCAAACAGCTTTTCTATACCATCCGTCTTTTACCTTTTTTTGTTTGCTTTCATCTTGATTCTCAAGTTCAGTGTTTGTTTCCTAAGTAGAAAAACACAGGTGCTGGAACTCCTAGGCTATTTCTCTTAAGTCTGTAAACTTTTGCTGATGTGAGAGAGAGCAAGGTAAATTGCTGAGTGTATATCACAACATATAAAAAGCATGATCTGTCCCTGGGGCATCTCCAAAGGGCATTTGTCTTCAGGAGACTGTAATATCCTCTCCTCTATTTAACTCCAAATACTTCCTTCCACTAAGAATCCATCCTGCTGCTTTTTTTCTGCAAGGTGTAAAGCAAGAGTCATGTATTGTGAGAGGGTGATTCATTATCATTATACTCTGGCATATTGATTCTCTGCTTTGAAAGGAAAGCTCTGTCACACCATCAGCTAGTGCTGATGGATAGCTCTGCCACAAATGTGTAAAAACTCTTAACACAGTACTTGCTTAAACAAATGGCTCTAAATCGGTTGAGAAAAGCAATGGGGCATGGGATCCTCCCTTTCTATCAAGATGGTATCATGGAATTTTTGATCTGCTCTGGATGGTCTGGCTGTATGCTAGTAACATGGCATAGTGTTAAGGCTTCTGAGCTTGGATAGTGGCTGGCATTGAAAAT
The DNA here is from genome assembly GCF_035046505.1 of Tiliqua scincoides. Classification (NCBI taxonomy): domain Eukaryota; kingdom Metazoa; phylum Chordata; class Lepidosauria; order Squamata; family Scincidae; genus Tiliqua; species Tiliqua scincoides. Next base: position 155,641,002 of record NC_089822.1, read on the forward strand.
GGTACAAGAGTGGAGCTGTGGTAAAGAGGCAGAAGTCTCCATTTTTACCTGTTCCTTATATACCTGTTGCTGCATTGCAACTGGAGAACAGTTCTGCTGCTGAGAATGTGTGTGGATTCATGGAAGTATTCCTTTTAAGTTCACTGGCATGATACGTGGAGTTTTCTTTAGAATGACTGAAACATTGTTTAATATGCTTGAGCTCATGTAGAAATTAACTATGGAAAAGTATATGGAGAAGTGAATACTAAGATAATTCTGTATACTCGCTTATGCCAGAATTTTGTCTGCTGGATTCTTTAAACAATAAAAATTTCCCGTACTTCAGGCCAAAATGATGGTGTGTCAGCAGGCTCACTATACCCAACAGCACTTGGATTTCAAAGAGCAGTTTCAGCATACCAGAAACTTGCCTTTCATGGGAGGATGAATGATCATTTCTCCCAACACTTCATTCATGTGGGTCAGGATGATCCACATATGCAAGAGAAAAGGTGGGTAGAAAGCAGCGGGTCTGGTAGGTCTAGGCTCTCTGCCATGCACAGATTCGCACATTCCACCCTTCTCATCCCTGCCTCAACTGAAAATGAGGAAGAGAATGTAATGGGCCTGCTGAAAAAGGGGCAGCAGATGTAAAATTCGTAAAGCCCTCCATCACCCAAGTCAATGTCAGAGTACAGAAGGCTGCAGGAAAAGAAGGCATACTTGGAAAGCCACTCACACAAGAATATCAGAGTAGTGAGCATGCCCAAATGTGCTGAATGAGGCAATCCATTAGCATACCTACCCTGTTTGCTTCCATACTTGAACTCCCAGAGGGGTACCAGTTTAAGCTGAAATTCTGCTCTCTGTTCCCAAGGGTCTGTACCATATGATAGCAACTGCTTAAGGGATTTCATAGTTAATTTCTGTGGTACACAACCACAGGAGGATGCCCTGAAATGAACAGTCAGCTCTTGGCAACCTCTCTCCAGAGCAATATTTTCAACTGACTGGTCAAATACGACTTGAATCTTTTTCTTCAGAGAATTCCTCTTAGTTGTATGAAACCAAAACACCAGATGTGTGAGGAGAAGCCAAGTAAGCTGTTGGTTTGCCACTTGCCTTATTTGCAAGCCAGGGCACTTCCTTCCATTGTAAAAACTAAAGCAGGCATGTTTTACGCCAGAACCAGAAGCAGTTACGCCTGAGATCCACCAATTTTATTCAAAACTATACAGTGATGATAAAAACCTCTCTGATCCTGATACGTGCATTTCCTTGAAGCAAGTAAATCCGTCCCAGTTGGATTTATTGCAGAACGAGTGTCTCTCCTGAAGGAAAGAGATCAGGCAGGTGATTAGACATGATACATTTCCTGGGCTAGGTGGCCTGCAGTGGACTGATACAAATGCCATTTAGACAGATTAGCTCTGAAGTTCACAAAGCTATATAATGAGACTTTAACTGAAAACATTCTACCACTATCCTCATGAGGTGCGCATTGGTGTACTGTACAAGGCAGGTAAAGATATTCCAATTATAGGCCCTTATCTTTAAGTAATATGGACCAGAAGAACCTAACAGTGACCCTGGCTTGGCATCTGCAGTCACTCATGCCTGTAGTTGTCTCAGGTGGGTTTTATCCACAGAAGACAGTGTAGTGATATCCAGGGATGGGAAAACCCAGCATGACTTGACTCGAGTCTAGAGTCACTGCTCCCCTGCAACATGTCAGTCATGAAAAACTGACAGAAAACAGTCATAATGGGGCACTTTCCAAGTCAACAAGTCAACCTTTAGAGTCACTAAAGGACTGTAGTCGAGTTGCCCCCTTTAAAAAGCTAGCCACAGGAAAAAAAACAGGACTGCTGGGAAGGGTGTGTGTGTGTGTGTGAGAGAGAGAGAGAGAGAGAGAGAGAGAGTTCTCCAATACTCCCCTGCTATCCCTGCCCATCTGTAAACAGGGCAGGAGGGTGTGGGATGGACTGCAAAAAAGCTGGGACAGAAGTGGCAAGAGGGAGGAGGGTCACACACAGCAGCTGCAAGTCTTACCAGGATGACCCAATTCATAGCAGCTCTACTCAGATGTAGTCCCACCTCAGCTGGTCATTCAATGAGTATTCTCTCTTCCAAGTAACAATGGAGTCCATGATGTTGGAAAGCATGATTTGCTACAAACCACCTCCGCCCTGCTTCCCCACCTCCTTTTCCCCTCTCAAGCCAATCCTAAGGCAAGAACCCCCTTGGGTTCCTCCTCCTGCTCTCCCTCAGCCAATGAAAATATCAGATACCCATCCTTTATCCAATGATCATTGGTTCCTTCCTGTCAGAGATGGGCAAAACAGCTCACTCCTGCCTCCCCCCTCCTACTTCAATGCATTAACCCTTCCCTGCCTCCCAGCTGGAACTTCCCTTCTGCTCACCCAGTCTGTATGATGACCCCATGAGGTTTTCACTCTGTGAAAAGCAAGAACAGTCTTGAGTCTGCGCGCATGGGGACAAGTGCTGAGTCAGGGGGCCCCTGACTGTTTTTCTGAGTCTTCCACACACGCGACTCACAAGTTCACGAGTCACCAAAAAACATGCGTTTTTGTGACTCGAGTTCGTCATCCAAATCAGGTTCCTTTCTCAGATTCTGGAGAAATATTTTTGTTCTGTTTGATTCTTCAGTGGACTCAGCAGTGGTAATCTTGCTGAATGCTGAGAAAGTCTTTGGAAGAATCATTTGGAAGTTTCCGTTAGTCACGTTGGGTGCTCTTGGCCTATTTGCTGTGTGTTTAATTGGATAAAATGTTATGTGCTCCCCATAGTCTTGAGTAATCACTAAGAACATAGCTTTGCCACTTTTTTTCTGAAAAAAGCACTTTTTCTCACTTTTTGGTCTTTTGTTGAAGCTCTGGCTACCACTGTTAGACAACATGATACAATTGAAGGCTTCTGTGTGTGTGGCGGTGAACATTAGTTGTGTATGCTGATGGTCCCCTTTATTTCTCAGTAACTCCTTGACTTCTCTACCTCTGTCTGGAAATTATTTGTGGAATTATATGGAGTCTAGAACAGTGTTTCTCAAACTGTGGGTCGGGACCCACTTGCTAGGTTGTGAGCCAATTCCAAGTGAGTTCCCATTCATTTCAATATTTTATTTTTAATATATTAGATTTGATGCTACCATAGTATGGGACTGCATTTGGGAAAATGTTACCCATATGTACTTTTAACAGGCTACTATGTGTATGCTTTTATCAATGACAGTAATTCGACTTACTCCTGGGTAAATGTGGGTAGGATTGCAGTGTACGATTGTTAAAAAATTTCCTGCTTTGATATTGTCACTTCCGGTCATGAAGTCACTTCCTGTGGGTCCCGACAGATTCTCATTCTAAAAAGTGGGTCCTGGTGCTAAAAGGTTGAGAACCGCTAGTCTAGGACATACAGAGAGATAATCCCTTGGATGGATGCTCAATTTGAAGATTTTCCTCACTTCTTCCCCCTATTGCCTGCGTTGTCTGTTTTTGCAGCTGTATGTTATATAACAAAGAGAACCAAAATTTCCAAAAAATCAGCAAAATTCACCTGGAACCTATGTGCACTTCTATTCAACTCATCAAGGAATATGAATACTGCTCTTCTGCAAATAGAACTTGTATGCCAAGGAATGTCATTTGATGATACTTGAGTATTTCTCTCAGTAAGTTTTCACTACTACTAGAAAGAACCCAAAAACACCATCAAAAGTTTCTGAATGAAGAACAAATAACCAACATATGAACAAAATCTGTGTGTGGCCAGTGCTGCACTCTGTATATAACTGCAGGACATTTTGTCCCTGTTAATCATTTTGGGTTCAGTACATCAGTCTGAGTTCTCCCTTGATGGATACCTGCTCCTGTGCAGTAGTGGGCTAGTACCATGCATTCAGAAAATTCCATTATATTCTACCAAACAATACATGACAAAATGGAAGGGCTGAATTAACTTTTTCATACAGCTTTATGTTATCTTTCTGTCCCAAATGAAAATTTTAATATCCCTAGGCTTTCAAGTTTTCCCTTAGTACCAGTGTGATATAGGCTCATTCATATTCATTCCACATCTGGCCACAAGAACCTTTTCCCTTGACAGTTGTCCTCCTCTCTAAAATCAACATCTAGTATGGTCAATTTGGGCAGACAGATTTTGCTTTCCTCTCAGTTGTGCTGCAAGATGCATTCTCATCCCTCTGAGTGACTTGAGGAGCTTCTCTTCCATTCAGGTTTGCTTTTGTACTCAAAGGGGAGAGGCAGAGAATAGAAAATTGTACTGTGTGTATGCTTACCGCTCTTGTGCAAGCCACTGATTCATCTGAAAGTTGTGAGGTAAGCATTGGCAACATTTTACTTCACAGTTTTGAATGTATAATTTTAGTTGGCTCTTTAATGACTATACTTAATGTCTAAGCATAGCATAACACAGACCTCTTAAAATCTGTTAACACACCAGGAAAACACATTATCTATCTGTTATATAAGCTGCCTTCCACTGTGCCTCGGTTCATGACACCAAAGTTCATGACACCACATTGCAGAATGTTTTTATTCTGCTAAAGTGTCCCTGCTTATTTCCCACTTGGTGACTCTCTGTGGAAATGTGCCAGAGATACATTGCCTCTTTGAGGAAAAAAGTTTTCTTATAAATACATGTGAACAATTTGCTCGGAGGTAGCATTTAGCTGTGCAGGATATTTTCAGGACATAAACTCCTTTCACTCTTCCAGCATTGCACAATAGCCTAAGAACATCCAAAGTTAGCAAGTGTTCCCCTCCCCCATCCCAGGCATTATGGAACATGGGAATGGGAAGCTGTCTTATTACTCTTTATTTACATAGTTACATGCAGGGATGCTGAAATCTAGTTTATGGCAACCATGGAGTGATCTTCAGAATTTTCAGTCATGCCAAATTTTATTCTTCAAAAGTAACTTTCTTATCCTTTGACATTCATAACCAAGGTATAGACTGTACAAAGAAGATATGTGAAACTCAGTAGAATAGGTTAAGGCCTCCACTGCCTCGAGTAGTAATGTACTCTCTGCAGTTTTATCTCTATGAGAACCAACATGGTAGGAAACCTATTTCAAAATTTTCATTCTCCTTGAAGCTCTCTGAGTGGCTTTGGGCAAACATATCTGCAGACTAACCTATCTCACAGCATTGTAGCAGGCTAAAATGGGGTTTGACAGATTTGTTTTGGATTCAGGAGCCAGACAAATGTTTCATTTTTCAGGGTTTTATGTTTTAAAAATGATGTGACAAAAAAAAAAAAAAAACCTAATATGCCACATGGCATTAAAAAAGCAAGGATTGTGAGTCTCACCTTCCTGCTAACTGTGTGGCCCTTTTGGGTTGAACATGGGTGGTTTGTAGAAGGGCAGGGCTAGGGAGGGAGCCTTTGTGTTCCATCAAATTTTAGGGCTGCCTGATGTTGCTGCATAGTTTTGTTCTTTCTTAAATGCTTCACGTCTGTAATCATACTTTCTGTGCATGCTTTCCCTCTCTTCTGTAGAACACGTATCACAAGGAATCTTGCTAGACTCACTGTTTGGTTCCTTACCAAAAACCTTCAGGCGCTGAATGCAAAGATATGTCTTGATCAACTGCATAATTAAATTTTGCCCTGCTTATTGAGTTCCTTTCTGCATTTTGACTTTTTTAATCCTTCAATACCTTTGTCAACCAACTTTAGCTTTGCCTGCATGTTCTGAAGCCCAAGAGCTGCATACTGAAAGCTCTGTTTGACTGAGAACCAGAAGAAATGCTTTAAGCCATTTCTGCCCAACATTGCATATACACAATAGAGATTAAATGTGTACACCTGTGGGCTGGGCAGAAATGGGTTAACCTCATTCTGTGGTCTTCCCCAGCCCTGATAACTACCTCGTGGTGTTCTTCCTTTATGAGTTTGCAGTTCCACAAGTGCTTCCTGGGCACCTCTGTCATATTCTCACAATGTGGGTCAAAGTGCTGGCAGGCTTCATTGCACCACCAACATAGTGCATTATATGTAACTCCTTAGCTATTCAGGAGCCATTTGCAATTTTCAAGTAAACTGACAAAATCGGACTTGTGTGGTCCTTTCTAAATAAAATTAGGTAGGTAAATATTTCAAATTAGCAAATATACCTACCTCAATAAACTTGTAGTTTTTGCTTCATTTTTTTGTGCTATGTGGCATATAAAAACTACACAGGGTTCATTGATAGGCTATGAGTTTTACAATGTATTTCTTAGGAAAACAATTCCTACCACCCCAAATTGTTTAACATTGTAGAATCTCACCTTTTTCCTGCAACCATGTTTTTGCCTCTCTTCCTTTTGTTGTTTCTTGGTTATTATTTGGAAACTTCTTTTGTCTCTGCTGGATATTTTAAAATCCCTAATGTCACTGTGCATGGCCACTTGGCCATCAATTTTGGCTTCTTGATTTTTTTTTTTTTTTTGAAGCTATGACACACTTTTAAGTTCACAGGAGCAGCTTGGAATACTATAGGTTTGGTATTTCTAAGAGCATTTGCAGTTTGAATTTAGTGTCATTACTCAGGAACCTGAAGACAGAGGTGAGCAGAGCAGAGATGAGCAGAGGGCTTGTCACATGCTCACAAAGCCCACGTTCTCTTCTTGCCTGTTACAAGTTATCATCCTCTTCATTTTTATCTCTTACTGAACATAACTGGATTTTGGAGTTGTCTACATCTTGCTGTCTCACAGGTCTACAACGATAAATCTAGCATTTACAGTTTCAGCAACATAAAGTGAACTAGAGCCCACCTATGTCTCCTTGACTAGGGAAATAAACCTGCCAAAATATATTCCTGGTACCAAACTTCAGCAGGCTTTTGTGAGCTTGTAAGCTAGAAAAATTCCATGTACTTAAAACTAGAAGTGAAAGAGCATGAAATGTGAAGAATCTCAACTGAAAAAGTAGCTATACAGTATCCCCATGAGGTGCTAGCACATGGAGAACCGACCTGTCTTTAGAAATTTCAGACCCCACTGTAGATTGTCTGTGTTCATTTAAGGGCTTAAGCTTATTGTATAGAAATGCAATTCTATGCTCCTGATATGGTAATGTGTCCAATTAATGACAGTCAGTATGTATCTAAGTATTTAACCATGCATAGCCTTAACTTAGGGAGAAAGTAGTCCCATTAGAAAGTTCTATAATTCTCAAAAAAAGCCATGATTAAAAACTCATATAAGTGTAAACTCATTAAAAACTCACAATTCAAGAGTCTGTAGACCAGACTAGCAGTTTCATCACAAAAACATTCTGATTTCTTTACAAGAGTAAAAGAAATATACAATTTCACCTGATCTTATATAATGGGCTTATTAAATAGAACTCATTGGTATAGAACTAGAATGCCAGTTTATGGTATAATGATTATCAAATGATAGGACAAACACCACGATAGGGCTGTTGGAGCCTGGTGGATGATTTACTGACTGTGGCAAAAGTGGCTACAAAGAAAGTGTTTTTAGAATGAATAGGATGGAAGATCTGTCTAAAATAGAAACAACATTTTTTGATGGCAACTTGAACTGAAGTTTGGAAATTATTCTTGCGTTACTTTTTTAAAAAAGATTGCGAATTGGGTTTCTTTCATTGGGATGTATTTTTTAAGAACTGCCATTGTCAGCAGTATGGACTGGCCTTGAGACAGGGCCCAGTTAAAAAAAAAGACTGATCTTCCAAGGTGTCTGCTGTTTGCAAGCCTGTCAATCTGAGACATGTAGAAAAGCCACAAATAATATCTTGGGTTTACTCCTCAAAGCAAGCTGTATATTGGAAAACGTGCTGTTCCTGAATTTCCATATTGTAAGTACTTCTTTTGAAATGAGACTAGCTGAGAAATGAGACTAGCCAACAGTTATGCTCTTAATCAATAGAGCCTGCTAGAGAAGGAAGCATATGGTTCTGCTGCCTAAAGAGACCTACTGGATAAAACAAAAGATACTATATTCACTCCAAGGGACTGGAGAAGATGTGTTGTCATTTAAGTTCTCTGGAGAGTGCTTTGGATACTGGCATTCATTATTTAGTGTACAATTTTGCCTTTGTTGTGGGAAGGTGTGGGTTAAATAAGCCGCCTGTGCTTGATAAGGGAGCTTGGTGAAGGAAATAGGTCAGATCTTCATCCTTGAATAAGCAGAGATGGTAGAGATTTACTGTTCCTCTCTTGAGCAGGAGAAGAGGTGCAGAGGTCTTGCAGTTAAATATAGTTAAGCTATGGAAGAGAATCAGGACTGGGCATTGCAAGTCAAATTCTTCTCCCCAAAGAGAAGGGGCTGGATATCTTCATCTTAGAAAATACAAGAAGAAGAACATCGTTCTACTTAGTTCTTCAGAGCTGTATCTTCTGTGGCTTGCCTGTTCCTGTCAGACTCTCTGAGTTTACAGCTCTCACAGCCCTGCTCACAGGCAGGTTCTAGGTGACAAAGAGCTTTGTACTTTTGCTGGAGCGGTTCAGAATTTTGTATTTTGCTTGTTAATATTTTGGAAGCAGGAGGGGACTTCTATGGAGCAGATTCCATATATAAGATTTGCCTATTCAAAACATATGAAACAAGGAAATTCTCTGAATGGGAGAACTGGCAAATAGTTTCCCACTGCTTTCAGTCTAGATCAGGGGTGCCCAAACCCCGGCCCTGGAGCCACTTGTGGCCCTCAAGAACTCTCAATCCAGCCCTCAGGGAGCCCTCTGTCTCCAATGAGTCTCTGGCCCTCCAGAGACTTGCTGGAGCCCACGCTGACCTGATGTAGCTGTTCTCAGAGTGACTACCAACTGTTTGACCTCTCACGTGAGCTGTGGGATGAGGGCTCCTCCACTGCTTGCTGTTTCACATCTGTGATGCAGCAGTGGCAGCAAAGGAAAGGCTGGCCTTGCTTAGTGCAAGGCCTTTTATAGGTCTTGAGCTATTGCAAGACTTTCATTCATTCATTTAACTTCCATCTCTAATATATTCATTTATGTAAATTCAAATTTGAAATGTAAATTAATTCTTTTTTTCCCCCCGGCCCCCAGCACAGTGTCAGAGAGATGATGTGGCTCTCCTGCCAAAATGTTTGGACACCCCTGGTCTAGATTTACAACAACACATGGCAGGAAATGCTCTGAAAGCTTACACAGGCTGGTGCATGAATTTGAAACTAGAAGACAAATTTTTCTTTTGCTGGGAACTCAGTCTGTGGCATAAACTGGAGTACCACACCATCTCAACCATCATCTGTAAAATAAGGATAGCGATCCTGTCTTGCAGGGTTGTGGTGAACAGTTTGCAAATGTAAAAGTGCTGGATAAATTAATAATAGCAGGATGTCAATTCTTCTTGACTGAGTTTGCCTTTTATGTAACACATCTTATATAATGAATGACATCTTGCTTCATGTATCTACCATTTTCTGGGGGCCAAAAATGAACACTGGGATATTACCCCTTGAGCATCTAGAACAGTGGTTCTGAAACTCTGAGGGAGTTTTACTCCCTCAGTAAATCTTTGTGGGGGAGGGGCTAGGGCAGCAATGCGGATCGAGTCGCTGAGGGGGGGCGAGGGGGGCACTTTTGACTTGCGTTATGTAGGCAGCCTGCTACAGTCCTACCTACATAATGTAAGTCAGAAGCGCCCCCCATACAGGTTGAGACTAATTATTTGCGTGGGTTCCGTTCCAAGTGGTCGCGTGGATTTAAAAAAAAAACACTATATCAAATCAATTTAAAACAAAGTTTCTTTGCTCCAGTGATTGAAAAATAGCCTTGCTGACCTTTTGACTCTAAGATAAGAGTATTTAGGAAGACAATCTATCAGCACTTCACTCAGCCCCTCCCTTCACCAATGCAAAATGATCATGTTTCTTTCATGCGCTGGGGGAAGGGAGGGGTCTGACAGAGAGAAGGATTGATGGGTTGTTAGCCTGCTGCCCCCCCCTCATTAAGGAGGCTGTTGTTAAAGGACTGTTCAGTTTTTAAAACTGATTTTAAAGGGATGCATTTTTCTCCTTCTCCCAGGATCAGTACATTCTTTCTCATTTGCAGGGGCCATTTGTGTTGAGTCAAATCCGTGTATAAAAAATCCGTGTATAAATAGGCTGGACCTATATTTATTTATTGTAATCTTCCTTTCTCCCTGAAGGGCACCCATATGGACACGATCCTGGGGATCGCTTCCCTGCTTCCGTTAAAGGGACGGAGGAACCTTTACACGGACTGGTGGGTAGCGACCCACTATTTTGAGAACCACTGATCTAAAATATTAAATCCTATCACTTTGGAACAGGAACCTGGAATAATTAACCTGAATGTATCAGAATAGTGGTTATCTTTAGAGATGGGTACTGATCTATACTCTGTCAAGTAAACTCCTTTTTGCATTTTGCCTGTATAACTTCTTGAAATGCATACATCTTACTTGATCCCTGCATCGAAAGCTGTCCTGGATAAGTGGTCTCTTCCTATTCTGTATATGTTAAATCAGTAGTGGCCAACTAACAACTTACAGGCTATATCTAACATTCATTCATTTTTTTCTAGCCCCCTTATCTGCATCCCTCCCACTGAGAATGCAAGACATTCCTTTTCCAAGATAGTCACTCATTCTGTAAGGAAATAAGGTGACACTCAAGGCATCTCTAGTCAAGCCTTTCTTCTGTATCTTTGTTCAATATTGATACTGTCCAGGCAAAAAGTAGCAAGGGAGAGAACTGCATCCCGCTTCCAGTCTACCAGACACCCCCTTCCCATCAGGAAATAACATTAGCCCAAGAAGCTTCTGGGGCTTTCTCATGTGCACTCAAAGGAACCTTGTAACTTGCCTCACCCATGGGGAAGGGTTCCTTTATAAGTTCTTGGAATAGTATGTGAAAGTGAAATTCAGGGGAACATGCTACCAATACTGCTGCAGTGATGTGAGTTGTCCTGAATTCTCATTCTGGTACAGGTGCTCAATTTATGCCTAATGGTTACTAGGGTTGAAGAAAGGAATACACAAATGTACGCAGAATAGAGGGTGGGGAGCTGCAAAAATTTGCCGGGCTATATGTTGACAATGCAGATTTGCAAGTTGTGTCTAGATGTTTTAGTTTAAAAGTGATATACAAGTATTCTTAATAACAGGTAGTTCACAAAGCAGTTTACATAGGGCTCCCCAAAGGGCTTGCAGTCTGAAAAAGCTGCAAAAGAAACATCAGCAACAGCCACTGAAAAACATGTCATTCTGGTGTGAAAATGGGCGATTGTTCTCCCTCTGCTAAATATGACAACACAACTTTAGAAGGTGCCTCTTAGCCCAGTTAGCAGGGGATAGTTACGTTTCTCTTCTCTCCATCATGTGCCATCACATACAGTGAAGTAGGTTCATGTAACAGACTAACTTTCAAGTTTACATCATTCTAGCATAGCTTCTGAATTTGATGCAAGGATGTTCTTTAGCCTAAATGGTGTATATGTACTTCGTATGGAAACATAGTTGGATACTACTTGTTGTAAATGTAGGATTAGTGGTAATTCACCCTGTGATATTTCCATGCATTTTCTGTTCTAAAGCTCTGGAAATTCAAGTGTCCTTTAAAAACAGGGGAGATACCATAGTGTTTTGTCACAATAGTGAGATTGTTCCTAGAAAGTGTAGTAAAATCTGATGGTTGCCAAGCAGTACAGGAAAAGATGTGGGAATCAGTTATACTTTCTTAAAAATAACACACAGCCCCATCCTAACCAGCGGTTATGTAGCAGGTGCAACTGTGCTACATCCTAGGCTGGGTTTTAGCAGGCTGGAGGCCTTCTTGAAATAAGGGGAAATTTGTCCCCTTGCTTCAGGAAAAGCACCAGCCTGGATAATGGGTCTATTTGGAGCTACTCCAGCTAAATTGCTGGTGCAAGTTCAAGTGAAACCGTCAGGATTCCAAGTCTGGGGAGGGGGATAGGATAAGGCGTGCATGGCTGCCAGTGAGCCCACCCCCTCCCAAGACTGCACTGGCAGGACAGTGCAGCCTTCCCCTGGCAACCCTGTTTTCTGCACTCTTGCAATACGTTTTACTGCACATTTTGCAACATCACGCACCAGCACAGCAGTCACTGCATTGGTGCAAAAAGGATTGTACTCACAGTGGTGGTAATTCTGTATAAATCTCACAGTTCATGTTGCTTCTTGCATTTTGACTTGCATGTTCTTGCATTAAAATTGATCTGGAGGTGAGGCCTCCAATCCACAGATTGTGAATCCACGGATATGGCCAGTGTTGGTACTTTGGAGCTGCATTGAGCTAGACTTGGCCCCACCTGAGCCCTCTGGTTGCCTCCCTCTGAGCCCTCTGATTCTTGAAGCCTGCAGAGGCATGTCCGCCCACTGCCTCTGCGAGCTTCAGAATGACCTTTTGGGCTAAAAAAACGTTACTTGCTGTTTCCCAAGGTAATCTTGGGCACCTTAAGCCCTCCGAAGGGGACTGGAGCACTTTCTGAAGCCCGCAGAGGCAGCGTGTGAAAAAATGCTACTTGTGCAAAAAAAAAAGTGATGTTTTTATGCCATATAAGGCATTCTGATGCCCAGGGGAGTCCTCCAGGAGCTTCCTCAGGCATCAGAATGCCTTATATGGCAGAAAAGCATTTTTTCACAGGCTGCCCTTGCAGGCTTCAGAAAGTTCTCCAGAGAGGACCAGAGCACAGCTCAGGTCCCCTTTGGAGGGCTTAAGGGGCAAAAGATCACGAATTTGATTATTTTTACATGTGGTTATCCTTGTGTGTTCTTTATAATATCTGATGAGATGGTGTGGGGCTAATGTATAGGATTGTGAAGAAAATTATTAACTCGCATGGCTAATTAGAATTTCAGAAGAACATGATACAGAATGGCAGAATGGACCTTTCAGTAGTCAAGGAGCAAATCTTTAAACCAGTGTTTCTCAAACTGTGTGTCTGGACCCACTAGGTGGGTCGTGAGCCAATTTCAGGTGGGTCCCCATTCATTTCAATATTTCATTTTGAATATATTAGACTTCATGCTACCATGGTATGTGACTGCATTTGGGGAAATGTCACAGATCTGTATGTTTAACAGACTACTGTGAAGATGCTTTTAACAATGATAGTTAATGGGACTTGCTCCTGGATCAGTGTGGGCAGGATTGCAGCCTAGGATTGTTAAAAAGTTTCCTGCTTGATGTCACTTCCGGTCATGACATCACTTCCAGTGGGTCCTGACAGATTCTTATTCTAAAAAGTGGGTCCAGGTGCTAAATGTGTGAGAACCACTGCTTTAAACCATGCTGATCTTGTCTTTTCATCATAATCCTCTGCTTTTATTCCTCATGCACTTCTAATATCCATGCATTCTTTCTGTTTTAGTTCAGTAAAACTGTTTTTCTATCACAAATGCTTAATATCAGCCATTAAACATACTTTGCTTTGCCATAGCAAATCTTTTTTTTGACAAGCTAGTAAAGGAGTATTAGATTTTATTACCCATGGGGTAGACATCAGATAAGTATGTGTATATGCCTCCAACTTAGACATTTCATGATCAATTTCCAGTACTTTAATTTTCAGACCATGCTATACTTCATCTCCCTTAGGATTAGTCAGAAGAACTTTGTTTGACTATTTCTTGTGCAGAACCCTGTCAGTGTGTTCTTTACACATGCTCTAAATCTTAGGGAGGTCAGCTATAAGCATGCCTGCTGGTTTCATTTATGTAAAATACCATCCCATTCTCATCTAGAAAGTGCCGTCAAAAACCAAAGGCCTGAGAATTGTTTTTTGTGTACTCTTGTGTTGCCTAGAAGCAATCTTTCAAATGCTGTTTTAGAGAAAGCAGTCTGTATGGTAGAAGGATCCCTCGGTGCATTTTCACCAACATAAATGAGAGGCTTGGGATGAAGAATCAGTGTTACTCCAAAATACCTGAGATTTTTCTTTCAGGACTCAAGTAGCAGTTGTGATGGGCTGCCCATTTCCTAAGTGGCAGAAGCCCCCAAGTGTGATGATTAGATAAATTTCCTTTTGAAATAATAACTAGGTATTTAGCTGCAAGTGGGCTTCCATATATGTATGATATCTGGCTTTCCCCCACACACCCCAGAGCATGATGCTGAATGCCTATATTGATAACTTCTCATAGATCTCTTCTTTATGTGCAGTGCCCTTATCTTCAGAGAAGTGTTTTTTTTCCTTATCTCTTGAGCTATAGATTTGTAGCAATCCAGTACAGAGAATAGAAATCAGAGGAAGAAAATGTTTTTGTGAGCCATGCTTTGACCCTGACTTGACCATGTTTTCTCTCTCCTCTCCCCCCATACCATTCTTGTCTTCCAGCATTTGTCATCATGATAATATTAGCCCTCATCCACATCGCCAGGGGTGAAGGGGAAGGTCATCCCCCTCTCGCTCAACTTTCAGGAATTCGCAATCTCTTTGGGGTATGTGTTTATTCCTTCATGTGTCAGCACTCCTTACCATCCCTCATTACTCCCATCTCCAAGAAGAAACATATCAGCAAGTTGGTCCTGCTGGATTACATCTTGATCCTGGGTTTTTATAGTCTTCTGTCCTTCACAGCTATCTACTGCTTCCGCAATGGGACTCTCATGGACATGTATACACTCAATTTCACCAACTGCGACGTTGTCAGTGTTGCCTTCATCCGCTACTTCCTGGGCCTCTTTCCTGTGTTCACCATCAGCACCAACTTTCCTATAATTGCCGTAACTCTCAGAAACAATTGGAAGACTCTTTTCCACCGGGAAGGAGGAACCTATCCATGGGTAGTAGATAGAATTTTTTTCCCAGCCATTACACTAATTCCTCCCATTGTCGTGGCTTTCTGCACTCATGATTTGGAGTCCTTGGTGGGCATTACTGGGGCCTATGCTGGGAATGGCATCCAGTACATAATCCCTGCTTTCTTAGCATACTGTAGCAGAAAAGACACTCAACTGGTCTTTGGAAATGGCACACTCAATAAACATTTGTCCCCTTTCCGACACACGTTCTGGATTGGGTTTGTGCTGTTCTGGGGTCTTTTTTGCTTTGTCTTTGTGACTGCAAATATCATTTTGAGTGAAACAAAGCTTTGATGGTGGATATACAAGATAGATATCCTGCCTATGCCAGAACCTGAAGATTTTTAGGATTCATAATCCTTGCCTTGCACCTGGTAAGAACTTTTCTAAACAGTCTGCTTGCGAATACGGTGTTGGAATGTGAGACTTGAGCTTGATGCTCACCTAAAAATTTGTTGTGTGTTGCTGCTTGTTCAACTCAGATTTTCCACTCAAGTTATAAAGCTGTGAGCTGGAGTACCACCGGGTTGTCATGCTTGTCCACGATCTGAGTTTTTCACTTCAACCAGAGATTCTCATACAGAATGTCTTCCTTGCTGTTCTGCAGTGATATGTCAAAGGCTGTCAGATATGCATCTCTTCCTCAAGAGTGATGGTGAGGACCATATTGCTGTTACCAGTCAAGCAAGCAGCCACGGAATCAAGCAAGCAGTGATTTTATATTGTACTTATCTTCCTTCAGAAGTAAGACTGCTCTTTTCCCAGCTAGTGGGGAAAAAATCACAGGGTGGGGACTACTGGTTAAACTGGGCTGCATAATTGTTCATATTTTCCATGGTGTAGTATAGGAGCAAACTAAACTGTGGAATAGGAAAGAGGAGAATGCTCCCAATAATAGCTTTTTCACACCTTGACACTTTCTTAGCATTTTCCTTTTCCTGTTGCAGGTTTTCCAATATCTTCCTTGCTGCATGTATATGGATGGTCTCTGGCATTAGACTCATAGGTGATTATCTGGGTCTACATTAATAGTTTAATCTGATAAGCTTGCAACTACTTCTTGCTTCTGTTAGTTTTGTCTTCCATATACCACTTCTAGCCTCCAATTGTCCCTCCCCATTTGTTCTGTTATATACAGTGAGTTTAAGAGGAAAGTACTGCCCTTAGAATCTTCAGTTTCATACCCGTGTTGGGGCAGGCCCTGACTGTAGCTCACATATGCATGGACATGAAGGTGCTGATTATTTGGTGGACTGGTAATGTGTAAAAATTTATAGAACGCAGGGCCTTGTTTCCAAGTCACTGCATAATAGAGGACAATGCCTAACTTTGTTCCAGAAATAGATAGCTCAATTGTAACCAGAAAGAATAAAATCATGTTGTGAAAATAAGAAAGTTTCCTAAAACCCTTGATTTATGTCTTCTGCCTGAATGTAAAGGCAACCATTGTCTCCTAAAGTTCACCAAATTCCAAGACAGCTGAATTTCACTCTAAAAATATCCCTCCTCAGCAATGTTCATGGAATTTTAAAATATTAGTCTTTTGCCCATCTTCATTTTCTCGTCTAAGTTGCCAGCTTTGTTGTGAACATTGGTTCAGACTACATATGATCATGGAAGACCTATGTCTTTAAACTTGCATCTAAGGGGTGAGACACAATCTCATTTTTAAAAGCAAAAAAGGTGCAGATGAAAGGGTGTGTGAAAACCAGTCATCCTGTCTCTCCCCTGATGCCACTTTCCTGTCAGTTGCACTCCAGTACCAGAAGTGAGCCTCAGAGGGAGAAAAGTGCTGCAGGAACATGAAAGCTGCTTTTGGTCTTCAAATCTGATCCAACTCTGCCTTCCTGTTTTTTACAAGTAGAGGATACCTAGATTTAAAGGGACAGATCTGCCCCATTACATGAAGTTTGGACCACAGCATCTTTTTCTGAAAGGGGGCACTTAAGCTATTATTATAGCCATCATTTTATGGTTCAGCCCAGTATAGCTGCAATATTAAATCTGATGTTTTGCCAAAATGAGCTGAGAAATTCTGTAGTGTTACTGGATTTTTAATCAAAATTATCAAGTATAATTTTCCATCCACTATCAAACTTGAATTGCTTCTGCTACAAAAACAGATTAGCAAAGGTCTTATAAAGAAAAAACAGCAACGTTCTCTAAATGAGAGTTATGCAACTCTGTTCAAAGGTAAGAAAACATCCTTGATATTTTGCAAACCTGCATAAAGGTTTGCCGACTAGGGGGAATTTACTCCAGGCACAATAAAACCTGACATCACCTCTCTTCTTAATCTCAAACTGTACTTGGCAGTCCTTGCTAGAACATCAGAGAGTCACCTAAATGCTTGCAGATAGCACCAGCTTTCTGAGAATTCTCTGGGTAAATTGGTAAGGAGTCGTGCACTTCTCTTTTAATGCAAACAGAGGTTTTTAGTGCACATATCCACATCAGATGAAATGTGAGCTGTCCCATTGCACGTGATACAGAGGTTTAGCAGCTGCCTCTTTGTTACTCTTTCTTGTGACTGACACAAAACTGACTGAGAGTGGGATAGATTACAGATGGCCATGTCAGAGTTGTCATGCACTTACTCAGTTTGTCCTTGTCCTTCACGCTACAACAGGTGTTTACTTTTCCTCCTTAGAATCCCACAGGACAACTGCCTTGATAACTGGAGTCTGTCATGTCACACATGTTGTGTGTTACATTGAGATGACTCAGCACTGGAGTTCAGCAAGAGCAGAAATGGTTCAATTTGTCGAATAGTGATACTTAATGCATGGATGTACAGCAAGCTCATTTAGTGACTTTAATAGCTCCTATGATTCTGCTCAGTTTCCCGTCTTCAATGTGTTCACTGTCTAGATGGTGTTCCAAAATAACACGGTTGTCCTAATGGTACTTGATCTTGCCATTCCCACCCCCACCCCCCGCTTGAATTTACCAGCTGAGATTCTCCCCCTCACAAATTCATATTTGTCTGATGCATTATGTGCATTTTATGCTTAGATTATATAGTTTCCTCTTAAATATTGCACCAGATCATTAAAACTCCTTGATTTCAAAGCAAACTTTACCATGAGGAATGGCTTTCTCTTTGCATGAGTAGAAAGACCGCTTTTGAAATTGTTTGACCCTAGTGCCTTCCATTGCTCCCTCACCTTGAAGAGCTTCCTTTCCTGGTCTTTGATGGGTAGTATTAAGTAAATTCCCAAGTGACAGCAATGGAGGAATCTACCTCAGTTAGTGGTGGGAAACACAATAATAGAACAGAAACTTAGTTTCAAACTATGCCTTAAAACAGGAGTGGCCAAACTTTTTGGTAGAGGGCCACATTATCTCTCTGACACTGTCAGGGTCTGGGAAAAAAATTAATTTACATTTCAGATTTGAACAAATTTACATAAGTGAATATATTAGAGATAGAACTTATATGAATGAATGAATGAAGGTCTTGCAATAGCTCAAGGCCTATAAAAGGCCTTGCACAAAACAAGGCCAGCCTTTCCTTCGCTGCTGCATCACACACATGAAACAGCAAGCAGTGGAGGGAACCCTTGTCCCACAGCTCACGCAAGAGGTCTAACAGTCACCCTCATGCTGAGAGCAGTTGCGTTGGGCCAGGATGGGCTCCAGCAATTCTTCAGAAGGCCAGAGGCTCATTGGAGAGTGGGGGCTCCCCGCGGGCCCCCGAAGGGCCGCAAGTGGCCCCCGGGCCAGGGTTTGGGCACCCCTGCCTTGAAATATAAAATATTTAAGTCGATTAAAATCAATCAAGCATGTGAGCTTGCTTATTTTTTAAACCATTTTTATTACAGAAGAGAGGGTCAGGGGTAGAATTTGGGAGTCATCCTGAATGAGTACTGTGCAGATATCTTTCTCACCTGGTTTAACATGAGAATATTTTAAATTGGCTATTATAACAGTTCCTCACTATGATGTTGCACTGTGTCCTTGGCTATACTTGTATGTAATTTATTTTTCAGAAAATTATAAATAAATAATGCAAATTATACCTCTGTTGTGATCTAGCCTTTTGTGAATGTGTTAAGGTAGTGGCACTCAAATCCTGCTTGGACTTTGGGATGACACTAGGTTTTTGCATGGACAGGGATTGGGGTAGGGGGGTGCCCTGTGGCACCGCAGCAATTGTGGGGACGCAGGAGCTTGAGGGGGTCACACTGGCCTTGGAGAAGGTCCAGGAGAACCACAGCCCCCTCTGCTAGCTTCCACGCTTCTCCTAATCACGCCAACCTATAATCAGAGCCCACTTCCAGTTTTCATGTGACACCCCCCCCCGTATGATTACAAGCCCCTGGGGTGCCGCTGTCACTGTGGTGCCATGGGGCTCCTATTTCTGGTTCCCATGGTGGTTCTCAACCCACCACTTTGGAAACTGCTGTGTTAAGGGAAAGTATCTTGAATTGGACCCGTTGGCAGGAGCAGCAGAGTTGGGAGGTGGTGAAAACAGCAGCAGGTGGAGGCATCCATGCTGGCAGAGGTTCATGAAGCAATTCTTGCCTGGTCCCTCTGTATTAGCCTCCTGCTTCCTGTATCACTAGGTGTTCCCTGAAAACTCAATTAAAACAGCTGTATCTTACCCATCCCAATTACATTTCCATGCGCTTGCAGACTAAACAAATTGAATCATTTTAGCTGCCTTGGGTAGAAAATGAAGTTCCTTCCAGCAAATTTATGATCATCCTAAAACACAACTTGATTTATGTTAAAATATTAAAAGGCATCTTTATGATGGAAATAAACAGTTTCTATCTTCTTTCTTTGGCTGCTGCATGCCTTCTCTGAGGAAAAGCAAGGGGAGGATTTATTAGGGAACTGGACTGTAAATCTGAAATCAAAGTGACTACAATTTAAATCCTTTCTACACTTCAAAAACCATGATGGAAAAGGTGCCACCCTTAGTTGGAAGAGCTCTAAGGTTACAGAAAATATTACTTTGAGCTGATCACCTTGGGTGGTATTGTCAATGGTCACTTTGTACTGTTTACAGGCCTGTGGAAGCGCAAAAGAAAAGTACTGAAGATCAGCGTAGTACAATAAGGTTAATCCCAGTTCAGTCCTACAGAATCTCTAGGTAACGCTGGACAAGCTACTCATTTTCACTTTCCAGATTCCCAATTGTCAAAGTCTTTACCCCTTCCTTGTCGGTTTTTCCCCCTGTGGTTAAAATGAATGGAAGGTACTTGTGTTTACTGTGCAAATGATTAATCTCAGAGACTCCTAGTTTCAAATTTTGCTTTTAAAAAATGTCATATGTAGTAAAAAATGCAACCTGCTTGTAAACCATCAAAATGTGCTCAGAAATTGTGCAATCTGTTTTCACGGCCCAGTTGAAAAGGGTACTCAGCTGAGTTAGAGTACAGGGTAAGTTCCAGGTATTTCACACTCTTTGGCAAGAACAACTATGTAATGCAGATACACCTTGCTCTACACGTGGCACAATGGTGATTTAAAAGGTGCCTATTGCACTCTTGTGGGACTATTGTTATGTTAAACACACTGCTAGGAACTGAAAACTACTTCAAAGCCTTACATTTGTATTGCCTTCATGCCACTCCTTTGCTCAAGCACACAGAGCCAGGATGTTAAACATACTGCTATTGGCTGAGACACTACTAAAGACAGTCACTGAGTGACTTATCTCTCATTCACAGGTTCTGTTGAAGGCAGTCATAAGCCCATGGTACAATGACTAGCTATCCTATAGTGAACCTTGTTTTGCCATGGAGAGTCCATAGTAAAGTGTTTGATCACACTATCACATCATCATAAAGCAGAGACCTTTGAACATAGTCCAGTGTCAGACCATGAAATGTTGCTGCCAGACTGGGGCAAGAGATTTAGAAGTATATGCTATTACTGGATGGTAATCCTATCTTCTTTCTACCCCCATGGAACCATATCCTCTGAGCAATGGGAAGCTCAGCTCTCACTGCAGTGTGAGTGAAGACTGAATGCAAAATATCCTCCCTGCTGAACCAACAGCTGGGTACAGTCTGCTCACTGGTGGGAGTTCCTTCTGATACAGCAGTGAGATTTGGTGGTACTGAAAGGTCTAGAAGAAGAAAAACATGGCCCTTGCTGTGTAATCAAGAAGGTCATCTCAACACTAGGTACAGTGAAGAGAGGTCTGTGTGTATATTAGCAGGGTTCCTCTGGGTGGATCCTTGCCCTTCTATCAAATTGGATGACTCCTCCAACTTCATTTTGGAAGAAGCCTGATCAGTTCTGTTACTGAAATTCCAAACCCACAGAACATCAATAGAGAATGATCAGAATACATTTTCTGCCACTTCACAATTTTTGACTGAAAAGCACTTTTTTCTTCTGGTTTTGTATATTTGCTGCTACTACGTTCTAACACGTGATCATTACCTGTTAAGTATGGCTCTAATTTTTATCTTACAGGTGAGAAGGGAATTCTGTCAGCTTTTAATTATGCGTTGCAGTTCTCACTCTGTATGCATGTACAAGGGTTGGAGTCAAAGGAGGTGTGAAATTAGCTTCATCCCTATGCTTATTTATTCTTTTCCATCTCTGAGGATACCAGCTGTGAGGATTTGGAATGTGGATGCTCCAGTAAGAACCTGAATGGCATCTCAAAGTCACTGAATGCAGCCTACTGACCAGACTCCAGATGGCAACAACTTTGTCACTTCTGTCCCAGCAGGCGATCTGCAAATTCACTCATATTCCCAATTAGCTGATTTGGGAGGGGGAAAGCATACCCTGGTTCATCTCTCATATCTAATGCATTTGGGAATCCTCATTGTACAATTTAGAGTGCATTCTCATGATGGCTTAATATGGGTTTGTTAACCACTGGCTTTAGTTTATCATGAATAAGCACAACTTGTTGAAACACCACTGTTGCCTTGTAATTCTAGCTACAGGAAAAAAAGGTATAGCTGGTATTTTCATGCAGTGTTTTCGAGTATCTGGCACCATGGGGCTTATGCCTATTAGAGCCTTTTTAATAGGTTTTGCAAGGGGAACAAAGTGGAATTGAAAAGTTTTGGTAACTGGGAATGCAAATGACCAGGGCTAGTCCAAGGCCTCCTGAAGCATCATGCCATATGCTGTCCCTGATGATGTGCCAGCTTCTGCTCCTCTCCCTTTTCTATGTTCTAGCTCAGCATTCCCCCACCCTCCACATTTCTGCTCATCTCTGCCTCCCTCTTTCTTTTCCAATCCAGGGAATGGGAGGAGGAGGAGAAGTGAATACAAGTATGTGAATAGTGCCCCCCCCCCCCACACACCACTCTGCTGTCTGAGGCAACCATTTCAGTTGCCCTCATGGATGGGCTGGCCCTGGGAATGACAACATTGGAAAGCCAAAGCAGGCATGCCATTGTGTGCTGAAGTTCCTGTGACCCGACCCCCAACTTGACTGGTGAAGTGGGATTGTGAAGACAGCCACAAATAAGGTTGTCTTTACTTTCTGCAAGAACACCTTGCTTGTATCTCAACACTAATGCTGTTCAGACACACGTAGAACTTGTGCTCCTATCTCTGTGCATGTGCTGGATGGTGTACAGATTAGGTACCTATTAACACCCTCGTGAGCTATTTTTACATTTAGATTCCTGTTTTAGCTCTCTGGGGGCCTATATCCAATTATTGTGTCTTTTTAAATTAAATACAGATGTTAGAATAAATCCCACAATGTCCAAGTTGTTTGGAAAATGGAGATTACTATATTTAACTGCTTTGGCAAGTTTTTGCCACATAGGTGATAAAACATAAAAGGTGCAATAAATAGTGTCTAAATATATTACAGGACTATCATCTGTTTGAGCAGCCTTATAATCTTCCAACTGTTTCCCTTTGGTTAGTAACAACATGAAATGCTTTCTGTTTTTACCTTCTCTAAACTGCTTCTTCCATACCTTAGATGTGACTAAGAACTATGGCAGTCTCGCTCACTAGGTGTAAAGAGGTGGGATGCAAATTAATTATACAGCACAGGTTAAAGTAGAAGATGGATGGCAGAAGATGGAGGGCAGTCCAGGATGTACTGCCAAGAGGTAGAAGGTAGTCCTGGCATAATGCCACCTTTTACCTTATAACACCTGCTTCTGGGGTTCAGGAGCAAAATTATGTAATGTTTGGTTGGGGAATGGCAGCCAACTAGATCAAGGTCATGTTGCAGTAATATCAGACTTCTTGCAGCTTCTTGCAGTTGCAGACTTCTCAGCAGCAGAGAGAGTTCACAACTCTAAAATGTTTGCATCCCTGACACTTCACTCTCATCCAGCACCACTTTCTGAATGAGACTATTGCACCTAATACCAGCTTCCCACCCTGCTGCTTGGGTAACCCTGATAGACCAGGGTTATCCAAACTGGTCATTTGGATAGACCAGTTGGCGGTAGCAGCAGCCCTGGTCAATTAAAGTGACATGGGGTCTCCAAGTGAACAGTTCGGATATCTTTGGTATGAAGGTCAGATTTTCTGTTATAAACTAATTACGCTTTTGATGCATAATGTGCCTGCAGAAACTGGCCAAAAGGAAGGGCATATCTCTAAATATGCCAGCATGAGAATTCGCAAAAGACTGCCTTTCCCAGCATTGTCTTGTTAACTCGCCTCTTTGTTAATATTGTTTTGTGCAACTCATGTGGAAAGCTCTAGTGGCCTCAGCAGGAGCTGTGTGGGGAAAACCAATAGCACTGTCAGTTTCCCCCCACCTTAGTATTGCACAGGGGAGACAGAAGGAAATGTAATTCAACACAGGTAGGACCTGAAAGGTGTCAGGAGAGGTAGGACTGTTTCACAGCCTAGTAGCCCTTCATATGCTTGGGCAAGTGTTCCCCCCCCTTCAGAGATTATGAAGTAGGCAGGAGCCACTGCTTGCTTCATCCACTGATAATTTTTCCTTGCAGTAGAGAGAGAGAGAGAGAGAGAGAGAGAGCTGTTGGGAGCCTGGGGCCTGCTCTAACTTGTTTCTAAAACATCAGAAGAATCTCTGGTTTTGTTATAACATTTTAAAAGTCTCTGCCCATAAAGGTCACATTGTAGGCTTATAAAAGGAAAGCTGAGAAGGGAGAGAGATTAAAAACCTATGCATGGTCCTGCCCTATTCCACCCGCCTCCCGTCTACCCCCTACACTGACTTATCCGGGCTGGAGCACTTTCTCTGGCTGTTAGTGCCCAGAACCTGCCGCTCACTGCTTGCAGCAGCAGTGCCCAGGTTGTGCTGTAAGGCATTTTGCAATAACTGAAAAGGACCTTACTCTGCCAGTTACTCTGCCAGAATGCTATCTGGGGCAGGGTGAGGCCCTGTTAGGGCCTATAAAGCCCATTATAAAAAACAAAGTTTTCCGAATTTTAGTACATTAGTCAATCCTGTCTCATCAGCTGGCAAGCAAAGCCAGATTTTAAAGGTATTGTTTCTATGGGGCAAAACTCCCCTCAACTGATAGCCATGGCAACTGTCTTCTGTGAGAGTCATCTGGTGCACTTCTGCACCCCCCCTGCAAAAAATTATCCAGTCTGATGAGAAAGATCTAGGAACTCCATCTCAAGTTTGCCCTGTGGGAGCTGACCCGCATGCTCCCCAAGGCTTTGTTGATGCCACTTACCATCAAGCTGGCTTGTCTATCTTTGAAATGGGCCTCCTTGGAGCAGGTGGGACAAGTGGCACAAACAGTCCCTTTAGAGCACCACTGAGACAGAGGTGATGGCCATTGGTTTGGCAAACATCATAAGTCCTGCTCCAGGTAGGCACCCAAGTTTGTGGGTCTGCTTAAGAAAAAGGTAAAGCATTCTGATAAGCCTTTGAAGGCCATGACATCACAACTACTTCAGTACTGAAGCCATCAGTGTCAATGCCTCCACTGGGCTCAAAGGCAACCAGTTCATGAGACTAGCACAATTTAATAGTGATGAATGAATGAATGTCCTATTTCTTTTACTTCTGTTTTACTTCTGGATATTTCTAATCCCCAAGAAGCTTCTGTGCTGGTTCAGTAGCCTAAAGGCTTCTAGGACATGCTCTTGTGTTAGTCTTTGTCCTTTATCTGAAACACCATTCCAGACAGTCATGAGTCTGGATACATATTGGTACTTCTCTGTATTGGCTAGCAAAGCCTCCTGAGATTGTCATGTGCCCTACTGCTTGGGCTGTCAAAACTGTCCATCATGATAAAGGGGTGGGATGAAGTGGCCAAGTGGTTTCCACTCATCCAATCCGATAACCATCAAGCACAATGATGCCTGATTGTGTGTTGCCAGGTCTACCACTGGAATTTCTTTACCCAGTGTGTAATTAGTCTGTGGAACTCCTTGCCACAGGAAGTAGTGATGGCAATTTGCGTAGATTTGTCCTAGATTGAACAAATTTATGGAAGAAATGTCCATCAGGGGTTACACGTCATGGTAGGTATGTGCAAGCTTCTGGTTTTAGAGGTAGGCTACCTCGGATTGCCAGATACAGAAGAGGGCACCAGGACTCAGGTTGTGTCTTGTTGTCTTGTGTGCTCCCCGCAGCATTTGGTGGGCCACTGTGAGAGACAGGAAGCTAGAGTAGATGGGCCTTTGGCCTGATCCAGTGGGGCTCTTCTGATGTTCTTATGTAGCTAGCAATAGAGAATGTATTCTACCTAGATGCATTCAGGGAATTAATTTTGTTTGTTCTTTTCACTCCAGCTTCTTCTTCTTCAGCATTTGTCCTGTGTTTGTCCTGTTTGGTGGTGGGGTCCGCTATTTTCTCTCCAACATAGCCTGCAAACTTAACTTGCATAATATTAGGGTTTGTGTGCCTTGTTCTTAAGTAGAAACCCACTCACTCTGTCATAACTGTATCCATAACTGTATTCAATTTAATCAAGCAGTTTGTTTCCATCCTGCTGAGTACAGGCATATTCCATCAGCTTCCTTGTGCTTCCGCTACCTCCTTTCCCCCAAATTTATATACTTCCTTTCCTTTTGGTTTTTTAATGAGCTAATTATAATTTGGCTTCATGCCTTCCTATTCTATGTTCATGGGTAATTCAGTTGGTAGTCATATCTGATTGCTCACTGTGATTGGATTGGATTTTAAATAGAAACCATGGAGTTCTGTGCTCTTCTGGAGAGATGGTTTTTCCCTGATGGCCTCCCCACCTGGTCGCCTTCATTTGGGATGGTGGCAGTGGATAGATTTACCAGTTCCTTTCCCACACAGCTGCTGATCCAATAAGAAAGAAGGGCAGTGAGGAGGAAGAGGTGCATGAGTGCCAACCACTAGGTACGTCTCTTCTAGGCCTGCAACAATTCCTTCCCTGGCACCAACCAGAGTGTCAGAGATGGTGGATACACTTCTGGTGGATACACAGAGATGGTGAGGCAATCTTCCTCCACCTTGAGCTGTAACACCAGAACAGGAAACACTGAGGTATTGCTACACATCGTATGCATCACCATGGTGGTGGGTATACAGGAGCCCAAGCATCACACCACTCCAGATGGGATACAAGCTCAAGATTCTTCCTGTACAGCTATTCAGTATATTTATACCTTCATAGGTACTCACCATGGGTCTGTTCTGCCCAGTATAAGAGAAAGACCATTCCTGGGTGTCTATTTACCATCTTTGCTGCACATCTAGGGGACCAAAGGAACTTCCATCTTCACAGTGTTGGTGCCACCTGGCAAAACAACATGGTGACAACATAGGCCTTGGCTCTACTAAGGGTACTGACTACAGTACTGAAAATGGTAGCCTTGGGAATGATCATCCCCTCTGCTACCAATGGATTCTAATTTACCTCTGCTTCTGCCAGCGTCAACAGCACTCCTTGGCTCTGTCTTTTTCAGAGTCAGTGGTAGAAACAGAGATGGAGAGTTCATTGCCACTCCCTAGAGGCCAACCAAGGAAAACCCACATCAAAAAAATTGCTGGCCATTTCCAAAGTTTTCGTATCCTTATGAATTTTGAAGAAGCAAGTAATGCAGAAAATACTGGATGTTTTAGAATATGGACTCTACCTCGAGTCAGCTGGTCTGGTTAACTTCTCCCTAAGGATTGAATTTGCTGCCAGCAATACCTTCTATCTGGCTGTGGACAGTGTGCCTGTTTTCTCCCATCCTTTGGTCAAACAATTTTTTAAGGGACTTTCCAACATGCCCCCCCCCCCCAACCAAGCCTTCATGAAGTTTGTTACAGATTTTAGCATACCTTATGGGTAAACTCTTCAAAAATCTGACCTACAACTGCTCACTTTTAAGCCCAGTATTTTGAGTAGCTGTTGCTTCAGTATGCAGGGCCAACAAACTTTTGTGCTCTGCAATGTGACCCTCTGTTTATTAGGTTTCACTCTGATAAAGGAGTGCTGATATTGGACATTGTCATCATGCCTAAAATGGTCCCAGTATTCCACATAACATCAAGATTTGATTCTGCCTGTCTTTTTTTTTTCCTCCAAAGATTCATTGGGGGGGGGGGGAGAGCTATGCATATGTTGGATGTTAAGCAAGGTTTCTCTCCATCCTTGTGGCAAGCAAGAGACTCTTCTTCTGTTACCAGAATTTTGTAATGGGGGAGTGTCTCAGAGGCTAGTCCCCAGGTGACAAACACCATCTCCCAAAATCACCAGTCAGGCAAGAAAGAGCAATCAATCTCACTAACAGCCAACCCCAATGGAGCAGTTTCATCTTCTGTCACCAACCTGAGAGGTATCCCACTTCTGCAGCTCTGCAGGGCAGCAACCTAGTCAAGACCATCAACTTTCATTGGGTACCATGCCCTCAATGCAAGGTTGAAAGCGGTGCTTCATTTGGACAAGCAGTGCTGCAAAATGTCAAAAAGTGGTGCAAAAAACCCACCGGAAGTGATGTCATGACCAGAAGTGACATCATCAAGCAGGAAATTTTTTTACAGTTCAAAGCTGCAATCCAACCCACACTTAACCAGGAGTAAGTTCCACTGACTGTCATTGTTAAAAGAATATACATAGTAGCTTGTTAAAAGTACAGGTCTGTCACATTTCCCCAAATGCAGTCTCATACCATGGTAGGTTCAAGTCTAACCTATTAAAAATAAAATATTGAAATGAATGGGGACCCACCTGAAATTGGCTCGCGACCCACCTAGTGGGTCCCAACACACAGTTTGAGAAACACTGCTCTAGTGGATTAAAAAAAAAATCCGTGGATAAAAAAAAAAGTGGAAAAATAGATTTAAAGACCCACTTCCAGGTTTCTTGCCCCTTCATTGTTCCTAGTAAGGTCATGTCTCGACATTCACTGGGGTTTGATCCTGGGACTCCCTGCTGATACCATAAAATGTGTTAAATAAAAGCAGTTTAAAAAAAATTATAAGTGCGTTCCTTTACAATTGTGGTTTAAATACAGCTTTTCTTACAGTAGAAGAGAGACGGTCAGCAATTAGAAATGAAAAGGACCCCTTGCCTTTGCCTGGCTCAGCTGAAGAATGGAATGATCACTTGCATGACTGTCTCTCTACACAGTAAGAAAAGCAGTTTATTGAACTGTGATTTTAAAGAGATGCATTTCCCCCTTCTCCAGGGATCAGCCCATTCCTTCTCATTTGCAGTGGCCGTTCGTGTTGAGTCAAATCCGTGTATTAAAAAACAGTGTATAACAAGGTTGGACCTGTATTGCTCCCATGTCATAGGGGTGCCAGGGACCACCTAAACTTCCTTTAGGAGCTAGATCCATCCTGTGGGCCATTTGTTGTCCACCCCTCCTCTAAGGAACAAAGAACACTCCTGTAACTTTTACACATTGTACACCTAAGTTCCACACCCTAGGAAAAAAGAAGAAATTAATTTAGATAGAGGAAATGCAGATTCTGTTTGATCTCCTTTCAAGTATTGACCAAGGACCTGTGCTCCTCGGTGGTCAAGGAACTATTTCCAAGTCAACCAGCCTTTGGCTCAAATGATATCTATATTCATGGTTGGGGAATCTATCTTTTTTCAAGCACTGCTTTAATTAGTTTTTTTGTATATGCAAATAGGACATTAGTTCATTTAAGCAGCATACTTTGTAGAAATTTCCATTTTTGTGCAAGGTCAGCTGATATCCAATTGTCCAGTGAGTTTGGATTAAAATGCAAATATTCATTTTTCCCCCCATGATATTCCTCCAATTAAAGTTAGCTTTAGGCAATTGTTCTAAGTAGACTCCAAGGTGCTGAGAGAGACCGTCAAAGAGAAGTCATTGAAGGAATTATGTTTAACCCCTTGAAATGCTTAGTTTGAATTATTGTCCTCTACATAAACACAAGGAATGTGTTTTTAAAAGGAGTTTTGTCTTTAATTTACCCTGCAAATTAAGGGAGCACTTCGTGCTGTTTCTAGCACTGTTTCTTTCAGCTGACTACTCTTTCCATCATGTCAACAGAGAATCACATAATGTTAGAGTTGGAGGTCATCTAGTCTAACCCCCTGCTCAGGCAACTGCTACATCATACCTAATATCCAGCCATCCAGTCTCTGCTTGAAAATCTCAAATGAGGCCAACAACTACATAAGGCAAACTTCTAGTGCCAGACATCTCTTACAGGTAGGAAAATCTTCCTCATGCCTAGCCTAAATCTACTTCCCTGTAGTTTCAACCTATTGTAGTTTCAACCCCTGCAGCCACAGAAAGCAAGTGCTTCCCTTTTTCTGTGCAGGGAAGCAAGAAGAAGGGAGTGCTGTGATTCTGGCCTGCCTCATTACCTTTACCTCAGTTTCTTTCTGTTTGCTCCTGTCTAGTCACTTTCTAACAAACAGCTCTTTGCTCTCAACATGCTCCACCGAGTCTGTTTAAATGTGGCTGGATGGGAACAAGCCAGAGGTGGCAGAGATAAAGGCAGGGAGGAGGCAGAGTGATCCTATTCTGAATGCTTATGGAAGGGGAGTCATCATGTCACTGCAGCTTTTTTTTCCCCTCCAGCACTGCAATTGCAGCAGTACTGAAGGAAGAGCTGAATTGTTGCTGTCCCAATCCTCCTCTCACTTACTCTCCGCAGACAAAAAGAGGATCCAAGCACAAGGTGAAGCAGCTGGGGGACAGAAAGCCAAAGGAGGGCAGTGGGTATATGGGGGTGGAGCACCATTGTCAGTTTACCACTTCCTCCACCCAATACTGAAAGCTGTCGCTTAAGTCCACCACATGGTTGGGCCAGCCCCAGCATAACTCCCTTTTGCTTGCCATGTGCACATCAGACTTCATTTGTTGTCCCACTTCAGTTAATATCTGAACTGGAATGAATGAGGATATACAAAATTTTAAAAAAAGAATGTAACCCGTCTTGTTAATTTATGTGATGCAAAATTCAAAGATTTTGCTCAATTTGCAATGAGAATTTGCTTTTGCAAAATGAAAATGTCACTTTTACTACTAGGCTATGGTTAGTTCAACCTAGTTCCTAATTCAAACACATATAGGTTTGTTTAAAGGCATTGATGGCTTCATGAAAGACAATAGATGTTGGCAAGAGATGTTTGCATCTACTTGAGTCATCTGAGGTCTCTGAATTTGTTAGAAAATGAATTTATTAAAACATTTTTCTAGTGCCTATCCTTAGACCATTTTGAAGTCAGCAGAAATTTAGCACTGAGAATTCCTGAGTTACAATGTTAAATTGCGAATTACCATTTATTGAAATGCAGCAAAATAATTCAAAATTCACAAAAGTAGAAGATCTTGTGCAAGAGGAATGCATTGGATACCTTCTAAAGCAGTCTCCTTGCACATCAAATTAAACTTTGTCATGTGCCCTTTTAGGTCTTTGCATACCTTGATTCCATTCCATTTCATCTCTGATTTCCATGCTGATTCTCATAGTTTCTTTTATCCTTCTTTAACTGCTTTACAACCATTTCCAGTCAGTTTCAAAAGCCTGGATCTTGCTTTTCAGTACTGTAGTGTTATATTTTTTCTTTCTCTTGCTTTCTTCCAGCAGAGTTTATTTGCCCTTCTTAACAAATATGGCACTGCTCACTAAAAATGATTTCCTTGGATTCCTGTGGGTTTTATCAGCATACTTTGGGCCTCTCATGACACCAGAGAAGGGGCTCAAAATGTTTCTAACACAAAATGCTATCCTAACACATAAGGATTGGTGTTAATGCATAAGAATAGGAATAGGCTGACTAGCTTTCATTTGTATGCTTCACTTATCCACCACTGTATTGCGTATTTATCTTTGTTAATATTTATTACCTTCATTTATTCTCCAGTAGTTCCAGGATGGGGCAGTCTTTACTTATGGAAAGTACCTCCTCTTGGTTGACAACAGAGTCCATCAGCAAGAATGACACTAAAGCAATGGCTCCCAAACTGTTTTGATTGGCGGCTCCCTTGACCTGCTGGGCCTTTGACCTTGGTTCTCCTTTAGGACTTCAATCCTATATATTGTATAGAGTGGTGGGGTTTTTGTGAGGATTCTGCAGCTCCTTTGGTTTTCACGGCTCCCCAGGGAATCATGGTTCACAGTTTGGGAACCACGGCACTAAGGAGAGGGATTCACCTCAGTTTCTAAACTGGCCCTGCCTGGTTAGCAGACAGTAACATTCTAGCATAGGTCCTATGCAAGCAGCTTAGTTTATTTTCAGAAGGGAGGCACTTTTCCAGGTATGACTCTTCACCCTCCTACTCAGAGCAGGGCCACTTTTTTATGATTCTGCAAAAAAAGAGTTGGCCTTTTCCACCCCTGTATGGAGCAGGAAAGCATTTGGTAGAGAGGCTGGTCAGCACTACTGTTTGCTTCACATCTTCCCTCACCTCCTTGCCCTGTGCTGGAATAGAGGCAACGCGCCCATTCGGCCATAACAACTGTTCACCCACTGCAAGTCACTCGGCCAGACTTTGTGGTACTCTGTGGTACAAAAACATCTCTTTGCAAGTTGCAGAGGAGGTAAGCAATGGGTGCCTTTTGTACATTCTCAGTGTATCCACAAATTAGGGTTGCAGTGTTAAGAAAATAATGGTTAATTATTTTCAATATAAGAACTTACAAATATTGTGGGGGCAGGCACACTCATAGAAGAGGGTGCTCCTTCTCTCTTGTATATGCTGAAATGCTTTTAGAGAATCCTAAATGCCTGATTTCCATTCTAAAAACAAAGGAAGTCTGCTTTCTTCAGAATGTAGGTTTAGTTGATTGACATTTTTAGGCCCAAATCCTAAACAACTTTCCAGCACTGGCATAGCTGGGCCGTCTATACTGTAGTTGGGTGGCAATCACAGAGGCCTCCTCAAAGTACGGGAATGTTTGTTCCCTTACCTTGGAGTTGCATTGCACTTATGTTGATGCTGGAAAGTGGGTTAGGATTGCGCCCTTAGTCTGTCAATTAGTTAATTAATCCCCAAGATTTATTTAAGTGGATGGCAGTTCTAATAACCACTCGTTTTAATAACTAAGGAGATCAGGTGAAATGAGAATTCCTTGTCTTCCATCTAGCAAGTCAGTCCACCCTGAGCTGTTTTGGGTCCTTTGATTTGTTTTGGTTGCAGCAAGACATTTATACCATACAGCAGCATTTCACAACATTTGTCTCCCCCTCCCACTGTACCACTTTGCATGGTCTACCTACTGGAAGTACCACCAGAAGTGATTGGCGACGGCATCATCACCAGTTATCATCTGGGAGGCCAGACATGACACGATAAATACTGGCAAGAGGCTCGGGGTGGGGTGGGGGACTGGAGAGGGGAGGGCTTTTTCAAGCATGTGAAAAGCACACACTTGAGCTCTGCCTGCCAAACCTCTTACTGCTGTTTGTTGCATTGCTAATCTTGCTGCTGGGTGGCAGGTGTCTGGGGGTCCCATGTGTACCACTGGACACCACCTCCAGTACTGCTGATGATATGAGTACTACTGGTTGAGAAACACTGCCCTGTATTTAAAAAAAAATGATTCCAGCACTGATTACTTATAACTTTCCAAGCCCAATAAATCAGGCCCCTCTATATACTTGGATGGAGGCAGTCAGCTACAGTGAAACTTGTACCCATCTCTGGATCCTGATCAAGTGCACAAAGAGTTTTCCATTGTGCCTTTCAACCTTATTATTCTAGGTAATTTTTACAGGGAAATTTTTAGGAGCTCTTAACGTAAGGACTATGCCTTTCTTCTTGTGCATGGTTGGGGAAATGGCCTTTTTAAAAAAAGCCAACAATCAGCATCCCTTGTGGTAAACCATTATTTGTATGGTTTGTCATAAGGAAGAAGAGTGGACATTAAAATGAAACATTCTGATACATAATTATCAGGGCAATTCTGCTTGTTGGTGCATATACTTTACACTAGTGTTTGTCAAACTGTGGGTCGGGACCCACTAGGTGGGTAGCAAGTCAATTTCTGGTGGGGTGCCATTCATCTCAATATTTTATTTTTAATATATTAGACTTGAAACTACCATAGGATGTGACTGTATTTGGGGAAATGTGACAGACCTATACTTTTAACAAGCTACTATGTATATTCTTTTAACAATGATAGCAAAGGGCACTTACTCCTGGGTAAGTGTGGTAGGGTTGCAGCACTTCCGGTGGGTTCTGACCAGATTCTCATTTAGATTCTCATTCTAAAAATTGGGTCCCAGTGCTAAATGTGTGAGAATCACTTCTTTACACTGTTGAAGCGTTAGAGACATTTTAACCTTCTGTCTAACCCAGGGGTGCTCAATAGGTGGATCGCGATCTACCGGTAGATCGCAAGGCAAAATGAGTAGATCGCGGAGCCCTGTGTCTCCAAACTGTTAATATGTCAGCTTCGTCTAGTGAATAGACAAAACTGACATATTTAGCTGACACTAAACTGACACTGAAACTGACACTTTAGCTGCTCTTCAGGCATGCAGCAACAAAACTGACGAAACTGACTAGACTCCAGCAGGGGCTCCATACATTAAAGGGGGTGTCTGTCAGACGCTTCCTTCCCCCCTGGTAGATCTCCGGGCCTTGCTGGGTTTCAAAGTGGCTTTCGAGCCAAAAAAGTGTGAGCACCCCTGGTCTAACCATTCACTTGGAATGCACAGGCATAGTATGTATTCTTACATAAGAACATAAGAACAGCCCCACTGGATCAGGCCATAGGCCCATCTAGTCCAGCTTTCTGTATCTCACAGCGGCCCTCCAAATGCCCCAGGGAGTACACCAGATAACAAGAGACCTCATGCTGGTGCCCTCCCTTGCATCTGGCATTCTGACATAACCCATTTCTAAAATCAGGAGGTTGCGCATACACATCATGGCTTGTACCCCATAATGGATTTTTCCTCCAGAAATTGTCCAATCCCCTTTTAAAGGTGTCCAGGCCAGACGCCATCACCACATCCTGTGGCAAGGAGTTCCACAGACCAACCACACGCTGAATAAAGAAATATTTTCTTTTGTCTGTTCTAGCTCTCCTAACACTCAATTTTAGTGGATGTCCCCTGGTTCTGGTGTTATGTGAGTGTAAAGAGCATCTCCCTATCCACTCTGTCCATCCCCTGCATAATTTTGTATGTCTCAATCATGTCCCCCCTCAGGTGTCTCTTTTCTAGGCTGAAGAGGCCCAAACGTCATAGCCTTTCCTCATAAGGAAGGTGCCCCAGCCCCGTAATCATCTTAGTTGCTCTCTTTTGCACCTTTTCCATTTCCACCATGTCTTTTTTGAGATGCGGTGACCAGAACTGGACACAATACTCCAGGTGTGGCCTTACCATAGATTTGTACAACATAGATTTCTTGAGGTATACAAAGCTGAGAAGTCTCTGCCTTTCATTCTATGTGTTGAAAAGCTGTGGTATTTGAAAACTTCCACGCTCTTACTACTGACAGAAATTGCTCCAGTAGAGAAGCTCTATTTTCACTTTGGGGAAACTAGAGCAAAAGGATGATACTACCAGGAATCTCCGTCTACTACACATTGCATTTGATATCTAAGGAGAAACCAGCAAGGCAGTGCAAATTACTCACACTGCATATAGAGGGTGTGCTTCTTCTCCCTAAATGTGACCTAGCCTTTCCAGCATTTTGCCTCTTCCCATGTATTTGGTACCTCTCTTGTCTTCAAATGCACTGTGGACTGACTCGCTCAAATCAAAGCAACATGGCTACCCTCTTCCTGCAGTGTCTGGGGTTCTTCCATTGTAGCTGGCTTCCAATCCATGCATTCATGCCCTTAAATTAATAGGCCCGTAGACAGCCTGTCACTATCCTAAACTAAACTAACATCTTCTATAGCCACAGGATGGTTATATAAAAGGCAGTGTCACAAGGGAGCTAAGAGTTTCATTTTCCAGCAAGCATTCAGTGCAGTGGGTGTGTGGGATAACTTATCATTATTATCATTTTTCTGTTTCTTTCCTGTTAATGAACAATTGCAAAGACCTAGACAGTAATAGGTTCATTTTCTCAGGAACTGGACTTTTAGTCAAATAGATTTGGGAATAGGTTTATGAATGGGGTCAGTGACAAGTAAATAGCAATGATTACAGATTTTAGAGCCATGGGAGCCAATATGAAAAAGAAAATAGGTTTCAGGAAGCAAACAGCTGGTAATATTGATGTCTACTTTGGCTGGATAGATTTTAATATAACAGTGTTACTCCTGTCCTAAATGGCTCTTTTCCGGATGATACACAGAGAACCTATGCTATGTGCATGTAGCCACTCTGGCTCCATAAAATCACAGGGCTGAAATATTCATGAATGCCATCTAGTCTGATCCCCTGATCAGAACCATATACAACATTTTCAAATATTTAGCTCCTGTCTAGACTTGGCAAGGGACTCCTGGAGAGGAAATATTGGGGAAGTGGTTTGTTTGTTTTTTAGAGGGAGGCAGGGAAAGAGGAGAGGTTCTGAGACAGATATGTATTGCAGTTGGGATGTGGCGTTCTGCCACTTTGACCAAGAAAAGCTATGTTTGGTGTTGACACCTAGTGGTGTCACCAGGGTTTGCATCACCCGGTGCAGGAGGCCAGCATATCACCCAGCAATCCCCTGGGCAGTGGGCACTGTGAGGTATCATTGCCCTGCCCTGCTGGGTTTTAGGCTATAACTTTTGATAGAATATAGATATTTCCACATGGTTTGTTTCATTGCATTCTGAATGAAATTACACATCGATTGATATGTAACATGATGGTATTATTCGAAAATAACAAGATTTTAAAATTTTTGACCAGTAGTGGTGTCATCCCCCTGTGCATGTCACATGGTGCTGCCCGCACCCCAATAGTGATGCGACTGCGTCCCCCAGAACCATTGCTAGAGATGCTGTGAAACTGTTGTTTGGGTTTCTGTGAGGCTTTAACTACAAATCCCCAGAGCCTACCTTGATGAGACACAAGTGAAATTTCTTCATTTTCTTTGATTGCTTCTGGATGTGCTGACAACAGCATAATTGTAGTGTTTTCTTTGTTTTTATGACTGCCTTAGAACACATTTGCCTCCTGGCATGTGCTGTTGACAATTGAGCTGAAGGGTAGAATGGGCCATGCTTCCATCAGAAGTTGAAAAGCCATATGGTTTCTGCCTTGCCCTCAAGCAAGAGAAAGGAGTTGTGGGATTGCAATCCTATGCACGTCTACTCAGAAGGAAGTCCTATTATGTTCAATAAGCCTTACACCCCAGAAAAAAAAATGTACCACATCAGATTGTAGCCCTAATGTAGTAATGGCGCCACCTTGGAACGTACCTCTAAGTTTCAACCATCTGCAGATTGTTTTGCTTCTCAGCCTGTTTGTTTATAATAAAGACAGCATGTCTTCACTCCTCTCGCTTCTTCCTGCAGAGGGAACAGACCCTGTCAAGACTGCTCCGAACTTCTCCACTGCTCAGGAAAGGGCTGTGTGAGAGACAGCAGGGTACAGTTTCTTTTCCCTGAAGTGACTAAGGAGCCTTGAAGTTCCTTTCAGACAAGGCTAGTCTTCCATCCCACTGGTATTTATGCCAAGGCGCTGAATTCTCCTCCATCCTCCGCGTTTAAGACACTGTGTATCAACCTATGCCTACAGTTTCTTAGGGGAGCCCTGAAAGAATCACATATGCAAACTCAGTAGGCTGTGTCTGAAGCATCAGAGAGAAAAGCCCATCTTATGATATCCTTCATAAATGCATGCAGCTCAGTTTCCTAACTAGCAGAGTTCCAAGCTGTCTTTTTCAAGTCTGCCTTTTTTCCATTTGTGCTGTATTTTAGGGTTTAATTAGAGTGTAAGTAAAGTTCTTTGAAACAAGAAACTTTTCCAGCATGTCTAATGCAACAGAACAGGGGAAGTGAGCTGTGACTGTCTTTCTCATGCTCCTCTAGAATGGAATTGGTGAGGCTGCAGTCTTTATCACGTTCACTAGGGCTCCAGTTTTTGTGCTTCCTAGATACATCTGCCTTGCTGTTTGACTTTGGAAAAGTCTTCATGCCTCTTCAAGCCATCTGTGAGGTGTCGGATAATAATGCCTCCCATGCAGGAGTGCTGAGAGGCTTAATTAAGGTTTGCAAAGCTTGGCGCAAGTGTCTTTTTAGGAAGCTCTATAGAAGGACAACAAACGATTGTCGATAAAGAGATTGCATATGTCATGGTGCCCAATGCTCTTGTGGTTAAGACTGGCATGCTGGAGCACGTCACCAAGTGAGTGTAGCATAAAACCGGAAAGCTTCCTTAGTTCACTCACAGTGTTAACTGTGAGTTTGAGGACTATAATGTCCTCAAGCATTATACACTACAGTTGGAGGACTATAATGGGTGAGATTTGTTCTAGAAGGTCTAAGTCCTTGACTGTCCTAAGAAGCATGAGGAAAGAAGACTGTATCTAGAATATTGGCCTGGTATGGATTTGGCAGTGATGGGGATGGGAGAAGGGCGGATCACATCTGGGAAGAGGGTGGGTTTGGCAACAGTTGTTGGCAACCTTCAGTCTCGAGAGACTATGGTATCGCGCTCTGAAAGGTGGTTTTGGAACATCATCTAGTGTGGCTGAAAAGGCCAATTCGGGAGTGACAATCCCTTCCACAACGGGAGCAAGTGCAGTCTGTCCCTGGTCTGTCTCCCTGGCTATGGGCCTTCCTTCTTTGCCTCTTAGCCTCAGACTGTTGGCCAAGTGTCTCTTCAAACTGGGAAAGGCCATGCTGCACAGCCTGCCTCCAAGCGGGCCACTCAGAGACCAGGTTTTCCCACTTGTTGAGGTCCACTCCTAAGGCCTTCAGATCCCTCTTGCAGATGTCCTTGTATCGCAGCTGTGGTCTACTTGTAGGGCGCTTTCCTTGCACGAGTTCTCCATAGAGGAGATCCT
This sequence comes from Tiliqua scincoides, assembly GCF_035046505.1. Taxonomy (NCBI): domain Eukaryota; kingdom Metazoa; phylum Chordata; class Lepidosauria; order Squamata; family Scincidae; genus Tiliqua; species Tiliqua scincoides. The sequence continues at coordinate 155,679,033 of NC_089822.1, forward strand.
TTGGGATCCGGCCATCATCCATTCTCACGACATGACCGAGCCAACACAGGCGTCTCTGTTTCAGCAGTGCATACATGCTAGGGATTCCAGCATGTTCCAGGACTGTGTTGTTTGGAACTTTGTCCTGCCAGGTGATGCCGAGAATGCGTCAGAGGCAGCGCATGTGGAAAGCGTTCAGTTTCCTCTCCTGTTGTGAGCGAATAGTCCATGACTCGCTGCAGTACAGAAGTGTACTCAGGACGCAAGCTCTGTAGACCTGGATCTTGGTATGTTCCGTCAGCTTCTTGTTGGACCAGACTCTCTTTGTGAGTCTGGAAAACGTGGTAGCTGCTTTACCGATGCATTTGTTTAGTTCGGTATCGAGAGAAAGAGTGTCGGAGATCATTGAGCCAAGGTACACAAAGTCATGGACAACCTCCAGTTCATGCACAGAGATTGTAATGCAGGGAGGTGAGTCCACATCCTGAACCATGACCTGTGTTTTCTTCAGGCTGATCATCAGTCCAAAATCTTGGCAGGCCTTGCTAAAACGATCCATGAGCTGCTGGAGATCTCTGGCAGAGTGGGTAGTGATAGCTGCATCGTCGGCAAAGAGGAAGTCACGCAGACATTTCAGCTGGACTTTGGACTTTGCTCTCAGTCTGGAGAGGTTGAAGAGCTTTCCGTCTGATCTGGTCCGGAGATAGATGCCTTCTGTTGCAGTTCCAAAGGCCTGCTTCAGCAGGACAGCGAAGAAAATCCCAAACAAGGTTGGTGCAAGAACACAGCCCTGCTTCACGCCGCTTCGGATGTCAAAGGGGTCTGATGTGGAGCCATTGAAGACAACAGTGCCCTTCATGTCCTTGTGGAAGGATCGGCAACAGTAGTGGCTGCTGAATCCCCTTCCCGGACCAGATCCTGCAGCAGAGGTCCACGCAGACCTGGGCAAGGGAACAAATGTCCCCTCCCTCTTCCTCAACCGCCCCTCCCTTAGGATGCAACGGTAGCCATTTGGGCACAGATGCACTGCTGCATCTGTGGAGGGGAGAATAGGACTGAGTTGTCAGGGGAGGCAAGTCATAACATGTTTCTATGGTAGATATTTAGGAACTCACTTATGTTCTTCAAATATGTATAGCAAGGGTGAGAATAAGAATTCACAAGGGATAAATTCAGGACATGTGAATCTGGCTAGCTACAGCTGATTGGATAGCATATGGTCGTTGCATCACAGTTGACTCACGATAGAGCAGCAAGTTGCAAGAGCAGTCTAGCTTCAGTATGAAGATATGAAATGTAAGTAGCAGTACCCTCACCAAATCATTCTAGGCTCACACCAGCTATTAACAGAAGGAGTCAACAGAGGGGTAACTCCTATTCATGCATTGTTACAGAAGTGTGTAATAATAGAGGGTAGGACGGTCCTTTTGAGGGCAAGGGGAGCCTGCCCTGGATACTGAAGTGATCAGCCAACCCGGAAGGGTGCTTGCTTAATAACATTCTCTTGCATCATTTGGTTGGTTCTGCTAAGAGCCTCTGATTGGCCAGGCTTGACACACTGACAGATTGGGGGCAGGTGACCTTAGCATTCATAAGGAACAGGCAATTTTCTGTCCTGGCTAAGAAAGTAATGAAGAAGGAAGAGATGGGAACGAGGGGCAAAGGAATCTCTTCTGGATTATTCTCTGGGGATCTCTTTCTTGTGCTTACTCTTACATTACACTAGCCTCCTAATCTGGAAATCCAGTTTATAATATACTCTTGGACAGAGCTACTTTGCAACCTTTTCAATTATCCTCAAACAATATCAGCATTCTACAAAACAAAGAGCTAAGGAATATCTGTATGTTTCTGAACTAAACTGATTGAAGATCAATTTATATCTGCACACTAGGATCTCAGATATATTTCATTTAATCTAGAGCAGTAGTATCCAATCTTGTCAGATCTGGCAACCACCTATAAAATCCAACTTGCAACATAGAAACCAATTTTGATTTCCAAACAGTAGCTGCATACCTCTTCTTCTTGCCTTTCTTCTGCTCTTTCTCTCTCTGTTCCCTGTCACCTCTCCCCAGTCTCACATGCTTCAAAAGCAATGTGATTTCAGTGCTTTTGTGCAGCATATGGTCGTTGCATCACAGTTGACTCACGATAGAGCAGCAAGTTGCAAGAGCAGTCTAGCTTCAGTATGAAGATATGAAATGTAATGCAGGGGATGTAAGAACATAAGGAAAGGAAAAAAGCATATACAATTCTAGGATCAAACTGTATTGTGGAAAGAAAAAAGAATTATAATGTGGATGTTATAAAAACAGAATTGTTTCATCATGTTCATCCACATTATAATTCTTTTTTCTTTCCACAATACAGTTTGATCCTAGAATTGTATATGCTTTTTTCCTTTCCTTATGTTCTTACATCCCCTGCATCTGTGGGGAAGAATGAGACTGGGGAGAGGTGACAGGGAACAGAGAGAGAAAGAGCAGAAGAAAGGCAAGAAGAAGAGGTATGCAGCTACTGTTTGGAAATCAAAATTGGTTTCTATGTTGCAAGTTGGATTTTATAGGTGGTTGCCAGATCTGACAAGATTGGATACTACTGCTCTAGATTAAATGAAATATATCTGAGATCCTAGTGTGCAGATATAAATTGATCTTCAATCAGTTTAGTTCAGAAACATACAGATATTCCTTAGCTCTTTGTTTTGTAGAATGCTGATATTGTTTGAGGATAATTGAAAAGGTTGCAAAGTAGCTCTGTCCAAGAGTATATTATAAACTGGATTTCCAGATTAGGAGGCTAGTGTAATGTAAGAGTAAGCACAAGAAAGAGATCCCCAGAGAATAATCCAGAAGAGATTCCTTTGCCCCTCGTTCCCATCTCTTCCTTCTTCATTACTTTCTTAGCCAGGACAGAAAATTGCCTGTTCCTTATGAATGCTAAGGTCACCTGCCCCCAATCTGTCAGTGTGTCAAGCCTGGCCAATCAGAGGCTCTTAGCAGAACCAACCAAATGATGCAAGAGAATGTTATTAAGCAAGCACCCTTCCGGGTTGGCTGATTGCGAGCACTGCAGGGTGTATACAGGGCGTTCATCCAGAACAGAGCATTGCCATGGTTGGACTGAGCAAGTCATTGGCTTGTGTGTGAATATATTTGCAGGAGAGAAAGGTGCTGGCTTCATCTCTGCCTCTGCGTTCTGAAGTCTGGCTGATTAGGTTTGAATTTAGCACAGCAGATAGCAGAGGACTTTTTGAAGTTAAATTGACTCTGTGTGCCCTGAACTATCACCTATCAAGGGAGAGGAATATTTTTCCATATCCATTATCATTCTGCAGTACTATTTAAACTTATCTTTTTAATTTAACTCTTTTGATGCTTGAAGCACTGATTTCTAAGTACAGGGCCAGGATATATGAATATGTGACCCAAGAAGCTTCTGTACAAAAGGATATGCTGAATGTACCGTATTGGCAACCTTCAGTCTCGAAAGACTATGGTATCGCGCTCTGAAAGGTGGTTCTGGCACAGCGTCTAGTGTGGCTGAAAAGGCCAATCCGGGAGTGACAATCCCTTCCACACCGGGAGCAAGTGCAGTCTGTCCCTGGTCTGTCTCCCTGGCTATGGGCCTTCCTTCTTTGCCTCTTAGCCTCAGACTGTTGGCAAAGTGTCTCTTCAAACTGGGAAAGGCCATGCTGCACAGCCTGCCTCCAAGCGGGCCGCTCAGAGGCCAGGGTTTCCCACTTGTTGAGGTCCATCCCTAAGGCCTTCAGATCCCTCTTGCAGATGTCCTTGTATCGCAGCTGTGGTCTACCTGTAGGGCGCTTTCCTTGCACGAGTTCTCCATAGAGGAGATCCTTTGGGATCCGGCCATCATCCATTCTCACGACATGACCGAGCCAACGCAGGCGTCTCTGTTTCAGCAGTGAATACATGCTAGGGATTCCAGCACGTTCCAGGACTGTGTTGTTTGGAACTTTGTCCTGCCAGGTGATGCCGAGGATGCGTCGGAGGCAGCGCATGTGGAAAGCGCTCAGTTTCCTCTCCTGTTGTGAGCGAAGAGTCCATGACTCGCTGCAGTACAGAAGTGTACTCAGGACGCAAGCTCTGTAGACCTGGATCTTGGTATGTTCCGTCAGCTTCTTGTTGGACCAGACTCTCTTTGTGAGTCTGGAAAACGTGGTAGCTGCTTTACCGATGCGCTTGTTTAGCTCGGTATCGAGAGAAAGAGTGTCGGAGATCGTTGAGCCAAGGTACACAAAGTCATGGACAACCTCCAGTTCATGCGCAGAGATTGTAATGCAGGGAGGTGAGTCCACATCCTGAACCATGACCTGTGTTTTCTTCAGGCTGATTGTCAGTCCAAAATCTTGGCAGGCCTTGCTAAAACGATCCATGAGCTGCTGGAGATCTTTGGCAGAGTGGGTAGTGACAGCTGCATCGTCGGCAAAGAGGAAGTCACGCAGACATTTCAGCTGGACTTTGGACTTTGCTCTCAGTCTGGAGAGGTTGAAGAGCTTTCCGTCTGATCTGGTCCGGAGATAGATGCCTTCTGTTGCAGTTCCAAAGGCCTGCTTCAGCAGGACAGCGAAGAAAATCCCAAACAAGGTTGGTGCAAGAACACAGCCCTGCTTCACTCCGCTTCGGATGTCAAAAGGGTCTGATGTGGAGCCATCGAAGACAACAGTGCCCTTCATGTCCTTGTGGAAAGATCTGATGATGCTGAGGAGCCTGGGTGGACATCCAATCTTGGGGAGAATCTTGAAGAGGCCGTCTCTGCTGACCAGGTCGAAAGCCTTTGTGAGATCTATGAAGGCTATAAAGAGTGGCTGTCGTTGTTCCCTGCATTTCTCCTGCAGTTGTCTAAGGGAAAATACCATATCAGTGGTGGACCTGTTGGCTCGGAATCCACACTGCGATTCTGGATAGACGCTCTCTGCAAGTACCTGGAGCCTCTTTAGTACAACTCGGGCAAACAGCTTTCCTACAACGCTAAGGAGAGAGATGCCGCGGTAGTTGTTGCAGTCACCCCTGTCACCTTTGTTCTTGTACAGCGTGATGATGTTTGCATCCCTCATGTCTTGAGGTACTCCACCTTCTCTCCAGCAGAGACAGAGGATTTCATGCAGCTCAGTGACGATGATCTCTTTGCAGCATTTTAGGACTTCAGCAGGGATGCTGTCTTTTCCAGGTGCCTTGCCAAAGGCAAGGGAGTCCAGGGCCACGTGAAGTTCTTCTAGGGTTGGTTCACTGTCAAGCTCTTCCAGCACAGGCAGGCACTCAATGTTGTTCAGTGCTTCTTCGGTGACTACATTTTCTCTGGAATATAGCTCAGAGTAGTGCTGCACCCAGCGTTCCATCTGCTGCGCCCGATCCTGGATGACCTCGCCTGTGGCAGACTTCAGAGGGGCAATTTTCTTCTGTGTTGGACCTAGGGCCTGCTTGATACCAACATACATCCCCTTGATGTTGCCCGTGTCAGCTGCTATCTGTATCTCGGAACAGAGCTGGAGCCAGTAGTCGTTAGCACATCTCCTGGCAGTCTGTTGGACTTTGCTGCGAGCAGTTCGGAGGACCTGCAGGTTGCGCTCACTGGGACAGGCCTTGTATGCTGCTTGAGCTCTCCTCTTTTCCTCAATGACTGGTGTCAACTCCTCAGAGTGGGCTTCAAACCAGTCTGCTGCCTTGTTGGTCTTCTTGCCGAATATGGACAAGGCGGTGTTGTAAACGGTATTCTTGAAATGTTCCCATCTGTTGGATGCGTTTGCGTCGGCCGGGCCTGGAAGAGATTCCTCAAGCGCTTGTGCAAATTCCTCCACTTTTCTCTGATCCCGGGTCTTGCTGGTATCAATGCGAGGTCTTCCTTCCTTTTTCGTGTGATACAGTCGCTTTGTTTGCAGTTTCACTCTGCTGCACACCAGGGAGTGGTCAGTGTCGCAGGCAGCACCATGATAACTGCGTGTGATCTTGATGCTGGGAAGGCTGGAGCGTCTGGTGAGGATCAGGTCGAGCTGGTGCCAGTGCTTTGATCTTGGATGTCTCCAAGAGACTCTATGTTGGGGCTTTGTGTTGAAGAACGTGTTGCTGACACAGAGACCGTGATGACAGCAAAACTCTAGCAGGCGTTGGCCATTTTCGTTCATCCTCCCAGTGCCAAACTGACCTAAGCAAGTGGGCCATGAACTGTTATCAGCACCAACTCTAGCATTGAAATCGCCGAGGATGAACAATGGCTCTTTTACAGGGATTTTCTTGACAGTGGTGGCCAGGTCATAATAGAATTTGTCTTTGGCTTCTGCTGGAGACGACAGAGTCGGTGCATAAGCACTGATGAGAGTGATAGGTCCTGCTGATGACTGGAGCTGCAGGGACAAAATTCTTTCACTTCCCACAGTAGGTGGGATGATGGATTTCAGCAGGGTATTTCTGACCGCAAAGCCAACGCCATGTTCCCTGGTTTCGTTTGGTGGTTTTCCCTGCCAGAAAAATGAGAAATTTCTCTCCTTGACAGATCCGGAATCTGGCAGCCTAGTCTCTTGAAGGGCGACGATGTCCATCTGCAGTCTGCTCAGCTCCATGTCGATGACAGCTGTTTTGCGTGCGTCGTCTATTTCTTGCAGGTCATCAGAGAAGCCAGGTGTCATTGTCCTAACGTTCCAGGTGCCCAGCTTTAGGGCAGTAGTTTTCTGTTTTCTGTTGCATGGTGCAGAGTTGTCGATCCGCTTGTCGGTTTTCACCCTAAACCCCACGCACCCCATGAGGTTAACGGACCGTGGCGAGGCAACACCTTACTGGCTGGGGACTGCCCAGCTTAAGGCGGGCGGTAGCTGCCCAATGAGATGCAATGATCTCTCCCACCGTCGGAAGCAGCCCCTGGCGTCAATCGAGCAAAGACTTATAACCGGTAAACTGCTGCTTCCCGTGTTGTGCCGACGACGTATGGCGAAGTTGGAGTGTCCTCTCCAGTGCGCGAAGCCTGGGTAAAGAAGGTATGGAGGATAGGCTGTTACCCATGCAGCAAATCCCCCCTCTCCACGTCGCTGGAATGGTCCAATGGAAAGGCAGAAGCCAATACGGTTGGTTCCAGCGGCGTCGCAGGAGTTGCCAGAACGTGACTGTGTTCAGCCATGAACTGCCTAAGGGACTCCGGCTCCTGATTTTGCCTCGAGGTTGACTCCTGAAGCCTTTTCCAGAACTGGATGTAGCCACAAGGCAGTGGAGGTTTGAGGTCAGAGTTTCCTTCTCTTAGATGAGCTGCCTTCCTAGGCTGACGAGTCCCATCTACCCGGTGGCTGTTTAGTCGCCTCTTACGACAAGTACAGCCAAACTGAGGGCCTATTCTTAGCCCCAGCCCCCAGCCTGAAGTCTGGCTGATTAGGTTTGAATTTAGCACAGCAGATAGCAGAGGACTTTTTGAAGTTAAATTGACTCTGTGTGCCCTGAACTATCACCTATCAAGGGAGAGGAATATTTTTCCATATCCATTATCATTCTGCAGTACTATTTAAACTTATCTTTTTAATTTAACTCTTTTGATGCTTGAAGCACTGATTTCTAAGTACAGGGCCAGGATATATGAATATGTGACCCAAGAAGCTTCTGTACAAAAGGATATGCTGAATGTACCAGTTCTTTTAGAAGTTCATGAAGCATTTTTTTAAATAGAGAGGAGCTTCAAAGGTCATATTTGAGCTCAACCCCTAACAATGAGAGAGTCTAATCTCAGACTTGTCTCTGTATCAGGCCCGTAGCCAGGATTCTAGAGGTGGGGGGGAAACCATTTTTTTTGGGGGGGGGGAATTATGTTAGGTATCTATACTGGTGTGCAAAATGAAGGATAAGTATGGAGAAACATTAAAGACCTATAACTAACCCAAATTTCATTAGGAGGAAATTTGTTGGGTTGTTTTTTTTTTTGGTTTTTTTTTTTTGAAAGATGTATTCATTATCGGTAAAGCAATCTAACAATGATCTGCATAGAATAAATGCATCTCTGTATGCAATGTAAAATCTATTTGTCTACATAGAAATAACATGCAACTTGTCCTTTCATTTTGGACACCAGTACAATACACAGACTTGCAACACTGCAAAAGTAAAACATATCACTATGATACAGGTAGTATTTACTTGTATTGAAAGCCTTTCATTTGCTGATAACAAAAGTAAATTTACTTTACCTAAAAGGAAGAGGAAAGATATTGAAGTAAAATATAGCAACACCAGTTTTTTACATTATTCATTACTTTTAAAAAGCAAGGTACAGAAGATTTGAAACTACCTAGTAGAGCTGAATTCTCCTATCTTTCTGAGAATTGAATCTTCTTAGAACCTTTTCCACACAAATTCTTGGTTAGCTCAAAAGCTAGTTATACTAAATTAGCCATTCTTGAGTGAGACATTGATAGTCTTCATGTAAGCACTGAGAAGGTCGATTCACAAACTGCTGTGCTACATGCAAAAGTTCTTACTGCCACCAACATACTGTAACAATCTTCAAAGGCACTCCGGTGTTTGTATATTTCACTGAAGAAATTTCGCTTTTCAGTTTTGTTCTTCTCAAGGAAATGTTTTACTACTTTCATTTCTTCTTTACTTGGAATGGTAATATTAAAATTTTTTAGGTAATTAAGCCTACCATTTTCATCATCTAAATTTTCTGCTGCAATTATTGCCTGAAGAATCTCTTCATTGTCGTGGACTCTTCTTTTTATTTCGGCTAGCACTACATCCAGAATTTCAAAAAAGTCAGAAGCATGCTTACTGTGGGTGCCACTACATGATGCTCTGTTACCTGTTGTTTCAGACACCACATAATCATCAAGTAAGGAATTAAATTTCCTTTTCCTTGGCATTTTTACTTCTTCCTCTTTAGCCAGTTTTGATGTTTCCTGCAGAATTGATTTCAAAGTCTCACTGTTTCTTAAGTCTTCTAGTGAACTTTCTGTAGCTTGAATTAACTTATAGGCCTGCTCCAGGGAAATGTCATGACTTTGGAGTGCCTTATCTACTGGAGAAAGAATTTCCAAAATATTTTTCATTACCACTAGACAAAATCTAAACTCTTGCTTCCGCATTATAAGATGGAGACCAGTGCTAAGAACCACATCTTCCCCAGCAAATCTTTTTCCATTTTATTTATTGATATTAGTTCAAGAGTTTCTGATATATGTTTGTATTCTTCAAAAATTGTCCTACACACCTGAAGATGTCCTGACCATTTCTGTTCTGGCAGACAAGAAAGAGCTTTGCCTTCATACTCAGCAGCTACTACCCCACAGGACAAAAAGTTGCATAATTCCACACATTGTCCAAAAAATTCCCTCACCATTGGCACAACTTCAACTGCTTTAACTACAACTCCATGCAGCCTGTGTTTAAAACAATGGACGTATGGAATTTTTTTCTTCAGTTTTTTTTTAAATTAATGCCTGGACACCACCTTTCTTGCCACTCATAACTGATGCTCCATCGTAACATTGGCTCAACAGATTGTTAGGATTTAAACCATACCTTCAGAACATATCTAAAGTTGTGTTTGTAAAAGTCTCAGCATCCAAAGCAGTTGTTGTCTCTATGGATAGCATGGATTCGTAAATTTCACCATCTTTAACATATCTCTAGCAATTGCTATATTTTCTCTTTGATTTTTGACTTTTGTTCCATCCTCCAAGACAGAAAAAAATGGGACATTTGCATTCTTTACATCTGCATTCATTGGAAACTTCCTCTTGAATGAGATCAGTCATTACTTTAACTATTTCATTTTGAATTTCTGGGGATTGGTAAGTGGCATTCTTCAGAATAATTTTATAAGATTCAGCTAGTTTTGGGTCCTTTTTGAGGGTATATTTGAAAAGGTTTTTAAATAAACTTTCCTTCACATGTTCTTCAATGTTGTATATTCCCCTCATTTGAAGCTCATTAGCTACAAGAAACTGAATGATTTCAACAATGCTTGAAATGTTAATACATGTTTTTCAAGCACATTGTCATTAATTAGAGTTGAAACAGATGTGTTTGAATCAGTTCTTTGGTTTCTTTCAGATCATATTAACATAGCCTGCACGTGGGTCTCAGATGAAGCGTGCTTGAAAAATCCTGATTTAGTTTTATCCAATGCAGCCTTCCAATTGCTAAATCCCTTTTTTATGTAAGCTTGCTCTTTAGTAAATGGAACAAATTGGCAAAATGGATAGCAAAATGCAGCATCTAGTTTTGAAGAATATTCAAACCACTTAAAATGTTGAAACCACTCTGATCTGAATGATCTGCCATCTTTGTTCTTTGGATATTTACCAAGTTTAATTTGTTTAATAGGCTCTCCTACCCGTGCTAAATCATCAGGAGTCTTCTCATTAATTGCCTTACTGGTCCTAGCAGAAAGCAATGATATCTCTATCTCCACCTGTTGTTTCCAAAGTTTCTTGATTACACGAGCTCGGTTTGTTCTGACAGCAAAACAGTCCATGTTGGAAGATTTCAACACTAATTCTTTTGCACTCAGGTTCTTCAGAGTAAATGTCTGTTTATTTGGTGGTGTATACATCCAATACCCATAAAAAAAACTCTGAGATCTCTAGGAAAGATTCAAAATCTTAGAGGCCAGACCCTTGCTTTCCTCTCCCCCCCCCCCCACCAGAGAAAGGCCCTACCAGATCCAAACAGCAAAAATGGTCCATCCAAAATCTCAGGTGCCAGAGCCATACTTTTCTCTTCCCCCCAAGAGAAAGGCCCTACCAGACCCAAACAGCAGAAATGGCCCTTCCAAAATCTCCTGCCTGCTCACCCCCAGATGATGCCAGAGTCACTAGGCAGCAGCCTCCAGGGTCCTGCAAAGTGCCTGCACAGCAACTCAGCTCCCAGGAAGGTGGTTGAAGGTGATTGAAGGGCACATTCCCTCCAGGCTTTTTCATGCCCACCTCTCTGGTGCCCTGTGACTATCAGCAGGTCACTATGATTGGCCCCTAAGGTGAGTTACTAAGCATCAGCAGCCTGAGCGGATTGGAGGAGGCTGCCTGCAGGGAGGGGCTGAGCTCTCAAGGAATAGAAGCTAAATTGGAGGACATTCAACCACATTTACATGACAAGTGTGGAAAAAATGCCAGGTGGGGCAGACTGCTGGCTGGGGGGGCAAACCCCTCCCGACCCCCCCCAGCTACGGCCCTGCTCTGGATAGTAGAAAGATGCATGTCTTGAGTGCTTTGGGGTTTGTTTGTTTTTCCTTTCCTATTCACATTTTTGCAGGTGGGGAAAATAACATCCATAGCTAACCATGATATTTCTCCCAAACAGCATATTTCAAACACAGTTATAGAAGGTGTATGTGCTCTCCAAGGAATAATTATGTTCTGGTAAACCTATCTCTCACTAAGCTCATTCTGCTTTCGGCCCATCCATGATTGCCGGATTAGAGATACAACTGGAAGAAAAGAGAGGCTCCCAGGGTCTAACTTGTGTTTTGAAATGGCTGGAAAAGAAGATAAATGTGTGTTGCTCCTAGGTGGTTGCTATAAATGCAGAGAGGGGGTGACATGGGGTCTATACTCCGGTGCTGGGTTAATGATAGTGCTTTATAACTGGGTAGGCCTTTCAGTTTACATCCAAATGGCAATTATGATCAAATGCAAGTACCACATCTATTTTTTTTCCCTCTCAAAAAAGAAACTTACAAACAGAATTGTAGCAGGTGCTGTACTGCACGTAAACACATGAAAAGGAAGGCAATTAGGATCTTCTACAACTGAATATATTATTACAATGGTTAATAAGTAATTTGATGCACATGGATAAGTTTGGGGTGAATCAGTGTAATGAGGGTATGTAGCATCTTGGATCAGAAAATCAAAATTACAAATCCCACATTGGCTGCTGACTCATTCATTTGTATAATGTATTCTGGCTGCAGACTAAAAGTCTTCAAGTGGCAGAATTCAAGGTTTGCAGTGCAGTAAGCAGTGGGGGGGGGGGCAAACCTCCTCTTAGTTGTGTGTGGAAGTAGGAAGAAGCTGCCTAGATCCCCATTAATGGATTCCCTATTAGCTGCTAATGCTTGCTGGCATTCAGAAAGATCCCAATTTGGCTGCCTAGTTATTTATGCAGGAAGCTCATATTGATAACCAGAGGGTAGTAAAGAAGGTTACAGGTGGGAGGTGGTCATGGGGACCCTTGTCTTGTCTCTTTAATTGCTCCATTTAATTGCTGGTAAGTTGATCTCTGTTTTGAACGTCAATGTGTGCTCTCTAAAGTGAGCAAAACAGGTGCCTGCATTGTGGCAAGCATTTTGTTTCCAGCATCCCATTTCTTTAATTTGATTGTGATGAATGCCTCTGGCCTGATTTCATTTTTCAAATGCACCGTTCTCCCTGCATTCTTTGTGATGGACCAGTTTATAATAATTGAGGTTATGAGACATTCTTCTACCATCTTCTCCAACTGCAGGGAGGGGTTGGAAGAGACAGGTGCTGCAGCAACTTCTGTGCTATTGGCTGAGCTGAAGACCAACCCTCAAATCCATCTATTTCACTCAAACACTTAAAGAAAAAACTGCCATCATTTGTTTTCTGTAGGGATTATAATGAGTATGGCAGTTTGACTTCAGGGCTCTTTGACGAGCTCTTCCAGCACAATCGAGCTAGATAGAAATCCATAGTTGTTTGATGGAGGATCATGAGCCTGGATTGCCATGGCAGATTCAGATCAGCAGCAGATTCAGATATCAAGCCTAAAACCTGCTGGAACAAATGATGGTAGCTCAAGCTTGGTTGAAAGCAAGTGTAGGGGAAAAAATCTCCCTCATTCTAATTGTTGATTCACTTCCCTGCTGCCACACAAGCAAAAATTCTAGTTTGTTCTGCACCTCAAATTCCTGCCCCACATCACCCCTGAACTGTGCCTGCTCCCACCAGCCTCGAGATTGCCCCCTCACCCATCCAGCTCATACCACCTGCTCCCACCCTCAGATTGTACCTCGCTGCTCCTGCTCTTACTCTTCCATCACCCCATCTCGGTTCCAGATAGCCCCTGCTCTCTCCAGCCCCTGATCACCCCCTCACCAATGGAAAAGTCAATTGACTACTGGGCTGGGGCACCTTCCTTATGAGGAAAGGCTATTTGGGCCTCTTCAGCCTAGAAAAGAGACGCCTAATGGGGGACATGATTGAGACATATAAAATTATGCATGGGAAGGATAAAGTGCATAGAGAGATGCCCTTTACACTATCACATAACACCAGAACCAGGAGACATCCACTAAAATTGAGTGTTGGGAGAGTCAGGACAGACAAAAGAAAATATTTCTTTACTCAGCGTGTGGTTGGTCTTTGGAACTCCTTGCCACAGGATGTGGTGACAGCATATGGCCTAGATGCCTTTAAAGGGGGATTGGACAAGTTTCTGGAGGAAAAATCCATTACGGGTTACAAGCCATGTTGTGTATGTACAACCTCCTGATTTTAGAAATGGTTTATGTCAGATGCAAGGGAGGGCACCAGGATGCAGGTCTCTTGTTATCTGGTGTGCTCCCTGGGGCATTTGGTAGGCCACTGTGAGATACAGGAAGCTGGACTAGATGGGCCTATGGCCTGATCCAGTGGGGCTGTTCTTAAGTTCTTATGTTCCAGAGAAGCAGCACTATAAGACTGCAATCTTGTACACACTTAACATAAGAACAGCCCCACTGGATCAGGCCATAGGCCCATCTAGTCCAGCTTCCTGTATCTCACAGCGGCCCACCAAATGCCCCAGGGAGCACACCAGATAACAAGAGACCTCATCCTGGTGCCCTCCCCTGCATCTGGCATTCTGACATAACCCATTTCTAAAATCAGGAGGTTGCGCATACACATCATGGCTTGTACCCCATAATGGATTTTTCCTCCAGAAACTTGTCCAATCCCCTTTTAAAGGCGTCTAGGCTAGACGCCAGCACCACATCCTGTGGCAAGGAGTTCCACAGACCGACCACACGCTGAGTAAAGAAATATTTTCTTTTGTCTGTCCTAACCCGCCCAACACTCAATTTTAGTGGATGTCCCCTGGTTCTGGTATTATGTGAGAGTGTAAAGAGCATCTCCCTATCCACTCTGTCCATTCCCTGCATAATTTTGTATGTCTCAATCATGTCACCCCTCAAGTGTCTCTTTTCTAGGCTGAAGAGGCCCAAACGCCGTAGCCTTTCCTCATAAGGAAGGTGCCCCAGCCCCGTAATCATCTTAGTCGCTCTCTTTTGCACCTTTTCCATTTCCACTATGTCTTTTTTGAGATGCGGCGACCAGAACTGGACACAATACTCCAGGTGTGGCCTTACCATAGATTTGTACAACGGCATTATAATACTAGTCGTTTTGTTCTCAATACCCTTCCTAATGATCCCAAGCATAGAATTGGCCTTCTTCACTGCCGCCGCACATTGGGTCGACACTTTCATTGACCTGTCCACCACCACCCCAAGATCTCTCTCCTGATCTGTCACAGACAGCTCAGAACCCATCAGCCTATATCTAAAGTTTTGATTTTTTGCCCCAATGTGCATGACTTTACACTTACTGACATTGAAGCGCATCTGCCATTTTGCTGCCCATTCTGCCAGTCTGGAGAGATCCTTCTGGAGCTCCTCACAATCACTTCTGGTCTTTACCACTCGGAAAAGTTTGATGTCGTCTGCAAACTTAGCCACTTCACTGCTCAACCCTGTCTCCAGGTCATTTATGAAGAGGTTGAAAAGCACCGGTCCCAAGACAGATCCTTGGGGCACACCACTTTTCACCTCTCTCCATTGTGAAAATTGCCCATTGACACCCACTCTCTGCTTCCTGGCCTCCAACCAGTTCTCAATCCACGAGAGGACCTGTCCTCTAATTCCCTGACTGTAGAGTTTTTTCAGTAGCCTTTGGTGAGGAACCGTGTCAAACGCCTTCTGAAAGTCCAGATATATAATGTCCACGGGTTCTCCCGCATCCACATGCCTGTTGACCTTTTCAAAGAATTCTATAAGGTTCGTGAGGCAAGACTTACCCTTACAGAAGCCATGCTGACTCTCCCTCAGCAAGGCCTGTTCGTCTATGTGTTTTGAGATCCTATCTTTGATGAGGCATTCCACCATCTTACCCGGTATGGATGTTAGGCTGACCGGCCTATAATTTCCCAGGTCCCCCCTCTTTCCCTTTTTAAAAATAGGCATGACATTTGCTATCCTCCAATCTTCTGGCACCATGGCCGTTTTGAGGGACAAGTTGCATACCTTAGTCAAGAGATCTGCAACTTCATTCTTCAATTCTTTAATAACCCTTGGGTGGATGCCATCAGGGCCCGGTGACTTATTGATCTTTAATTTATCAATGAGGTCTGAAACATCTTCTCTTTTAACCTCTATCTGACTTAACTCCTCGGTCAGGAGGGGCCGTTCGGGCAGCGGTATCTGCCCGAGGTCTTCTGCCGTGAAGACAGATGCAAAGAACTCATTTAATTTCTCTGCCATCTCTAAGTCTCCTTTTATCTCCCCTTTCCCTCCCTCACCATCCAGAGGGCCAACCGCTTCTCTGGCAGGTTTCCTGCTTCTAACATATTTGAAGAAACTTTTATTATTCCCCTTAATGTTGCCGGCCATGCGTTCCTCATAGTCTCGCTTGGCCTCCAGTATCACCTTCTTACATTTCTTTTGCCACAGTTTATGTTCCTTTTTATTCTCCTCATTAGGGCAAGACTTCCATTTACGGAAGGAAGCTTCCTTGCCCTTCACAGCCTCTCTAACTTGGCTGGTTAGCCATGCGGGCACCCTCCTGGATTTAGTGGAACCCTTCTTTCTTTGCGGTATACACCTCTGCTGGGCCTCTATTACTGTTGTTTTAAGCAGCCTCCATGCACTCTGGAGAGATTGGACTCTTTTTACCCTCCCTTTCAACCTCCTTCTAACCAGCCTCCTCATTTGAGGGAAGTCCGCCCGTCGGAAGTCAAGGGTTTTTGTTAGAGATTTGCCTGGTATTCTTCCCCCAACGTGCATGTCAAAACGGATCGCAGCATGATCACTGTTCCCCAATGGCTCAGTAACGTTTACATCTCTAACCAGGTCCTGCGTACCGCACAATATTAAATCCAGAGTCACCTGTCCTCTGGTGGGCTCCGTGACTAGCTGATCTAAGCAACAGTCATTTAGCACGTCAAGAAATCCGGTTTCCTTATCGTGACCAGAACACAAATTGACCCAGTCAATATGAGGATAATTGAAGTTCCCCATGATTACAACCCTGTCCCTTCTTGTCACCTCCCTGATCTGTTTCCTCATTTGAAGGTCCCTATCCGATTTCTGGTCTGGAGGACGATAGCACGCCCCCAGTATTACATCGCTGCACAAGCCTGGTAATTTAACCCACAGAGATTCTACGGTGGAGTCAGACCCACCTTCAATCTCTACTTTGCTGGATTCTATCCCTTCCTTAACATAAACGGCCACCCCACCTCCAACACGCCCCTGCCTGTCCCTCCTGTAGAGTTTATAGCCCGGGATTGCGGTATCCCACTGATTCTCCGCATTCCACCAGGTTTCCGTTATGCCCACTATGTCAATGTTTTCCCTTGTCACCAGACATTCCAGTTCTCCCACCTTTGCTCGTAGACTTCGGGCATTCGCATAAAAGCATTTATACACGGAATGCCCCAGGATGTGCTGCTTATTCGCTCCTTTGTCCCCACATCCTCTCATTGTGCCAAACCGTCTATCACATCCCATCACCCTTCCTTTCCCATTTTCTTCTCCTACTCTGCCTTTGTCTTGTTGTTCTCTAACCTCCCCATCCTCATCCCATAGGGATGAGGAGTTCCGAACCGGATGCCCCTCGGCTCCTGTCGGCCTTCCCCCAGGGATCAGTTTAAAAGCTGCTCTGCCACCTTTTTAATGTTATGCGCCAGCAGTGTATGGGACTTAATGGGACTTCTGGGTAGGCATACATAGGATTGCGTGGTTGGTCTCTTGTAACAAAAAATCTTGTGGCTCCTTAAAGATGAATGTATATCGTGCCATTAAGTTTTGGAATGCAAGAATTCTTAAAGATACTTCAAAATTCAGTGCAAGTGCATGGATGACTGATGACTGAGGGTGGAAGGAAAATAAGTCATCTTCTCTCTTGGAGTGATGGAAAAACTGAGGCATAAAGTGTCAAGGGGCAAAGTGACAATGCTTATTACAATACCCTGGTTGTTTGGGCATGTTGCTCCCTGAACAGCAGGCAAGTGGAAGAGGTGCCCATGCTGCAGCACCTACCATATAACCTGGGGCTTGTCTTATCACAGCAGGAAGGAATAGTACTGCAGCAGTTTCACATTGTCAGGGTAACATAAGAATACACCTCAAGTGTAAAATCATGCACGTTTGCTTCAGGGTTTTTTAACCCATTTTTGTCTGGCCCACAAGTGTACACATTTGGTCACTGTTGTATATATGCAGCGTTGTGCAGAATTGGCTTAAAGCCAACTAGACTGCAGAAGACTCTGTAGAAGCGGGCGTGGCCTCTGGGACACCAAGTGCCTCGGGAACAAAGTGCCGGGTAAGGCACGTGAGTTTAGCCTCCTTGCGAAGAGAGGGGGAAGGCAAGTGGACCTCTGAGTTTTTGGAGAAGGAGGACTCTGAGTTGTGAAGAGGAGAGGAGGACATCGACGAGAAGGTAAGTGTAATCTTTCTAACTCTTTGTCTTTCTAACTCTTGTCTTCTAACCTTAAATCAACATTGAAATTTAGCTTACCTTTAGCTTAACTTTACCTAAGCTTCACCTAAATTAGCACCTAATCTAACTAGAGGGAGGGAGTTTAAGGTCCAGCAAGTTGGGGCACAGGAGCTAGGTGAGGGCAATAAAAATATATACGTGAGTGAGTACATAGGTCTACTCTGAGCAGGAGCAGAGTCCTACTCGTGAGTAAGGGCCCAAGGCACAGGCACTTAGAAAAGTAAATAAAACATAGGAAGATAAAGTAGAAAGCAAGTTTTTCTACCTTGTTTAAATTGTATTGCACTGGCATCCTTCAGTCTTGAAAGACTATGGTATCACACTCTGAAAAGTGGTTCTGGCACAGCGTCTAGTGTGGCTGAAAAGGCCAATCCGGGAGTGACAATCCCTTCCACACCAGGAGCAAGTGCAGTCTGACCCTGGTCTGTCTCCCTGGCTATGGGCCTTCCTTCTTTGCCTCAGACTGCAACAGAAGGCATCTATCTCTGGACTAGATCAGATGGAAAGCTCTTCAACCTCTCCAGACTGAGAGCAAAGTCCAAAGTCCAGCTGAAATGTCTGCGTGACTTCCTCTTTGCCGACAATGCAGCTGTCACTACCCACTCTGCCAAAGATCTCCAGCAGCTCATGGATCGTTTTAGCAAGGCCTGCCAAGATTTTGGACTGATGATCAGCCTAAAGAAAACACAGGTCATGGTTCAGGATGTGGACTCACCTCCCTGCATTACAATTTCTGCGCATGAACTGGAGGTTGTCCATGACTTTGTGTACCTTGGCTCAACGATCTCCGACACTCTTTCTCTTGATACCGAGCTAAACAGGCGCATAGGTAAAGCAGCTACCATGTTTTCCAGACTCACAAAGAGAGTCTGGTTTGTTTAAATTAACCCTATACTTAACCCAAGGTAAACTTAATCCAAGTTAGACCATAATCTAAAAGTTCAGTAAACTGGGACACAGGATCTAAGTGAGAGCAATAAATAAATAAATAAATAATTTAAATAAAGGTGCACACTTAATAAAAGCAGGAGGTGTAATTTAGATAGGAAGCTAGAGCCCAAACTAAACAAAGAAGAGGGTAATAGGGGGAGGAAAATACACTTGGTGTCTATTTTGTAAACAGGGCAAAACAGGATTTAAACCTTTAGAGTGTAACTTCTGCCAAGCCCCAAAAACTCTTAAACCAGTGCAGTTTAAACTCAAATAGAAAGCAGCTTGAGGTTAAAAAACAGTCCAGCCTAAGAGAACTGAATTAGGAGGGTAAGAACCTAGGAAGGGCCCCTTCCCAGCCAGCCAGGGCAATTTAGCTTAGCATAGTCATAATCTTAGCAATTTAGCAAATTAACATAGTCATTGTCCTTTAGGAGGTGATAAGAGCCCCATTAGGCAAATTCAAGCACCCCATTCAGGAGCCTACAGAGTAGATTAGTCCCATCAGCAGCCTTTTCTCTTCCTAATCTTTTGTAATCTCACCTGGGAAGACTAGCCCCCCTTCAACCAGCAAGGAGGGAGGGAAGAGGAGCTAGCTAGGGGTATAAAGCTAGCGCCTGCCACTGCGTGAGCCCTCTGCAGAAGCGCGCGTGGCCTCTGGGACATCCAGTGCCTTGGGAACAAAGTGCCAGGTAAGGCACAGCAAGTTTAGCCTCAGTGCGAGTTCAGCAGCAGGGCGAGGAGGCCAGGGCCCCAGACACTGTCCTTCTCTTCCGTTGAGAAGAGGGCAGCAAACCAGTGAAGGGTTTTTAAGTACCCCTAAACAAACAAACAAACAAGCAAGCAAGCAAACAAAAAAACTATGCAGTCAGACAGCCAGCAGCAGGGTGGGGGCTAGCCAGTGTTCTGCATCGAGTGCCACATGTATGACTATATGCCTCTGGGCCATAAGTCATGGGTGTGTCCTTGATGCAAGGAGCTCTAGGGACTCAGGGAACGTGTCCGCTCCCTTGAAGCCTTGGTGGCCGACCTGGAGAAGCAGAGGCAGGCAGAGAAGGACCGTGGGGAGACTTCCGGGGATGATCAGGCTTCATCCCAACCTCAGGCGTGCAGCTGCTCAGCTGCCCTGGTGGGAAGTCTCAGGGTTGGAGGACATCATCCTGGAGAGGAGGGAAACAATCCCCTAGAGGGGACCCCTAATCCAGGGAATGGGCCCGTATCCGCTCAGATTACTCCTCGGCGGGAGGGGGGTCGGGGGCTTCTTGTAGTGGGGGATTTGATTATTAGAAACATAGAGAGCGGGGTTTGCGACGGATGTGAGGACCGCATGGCGACTTGCCTGCCTGATGCAAAGGTTGCAGACATTACTTCTCATCTAGACAGGCTGGTAGACAGTGCTGGGGAGGAGGTAGCAGTTGTGGTGCATGTCGGCACCAACGATGTGGGCAAGTGTAGCCGGGAGGTCCTATAGGCCAAATTTAAGCTATTAGGTAGGAAGCTGAAAGCCAGGAACTCAAAGGTAGCGTTCTCAGAAGTGCTACCTGTTCCACGCGCAGGGCCAGCTAGGCAGGTGGTGATCAGGGATCTCAATGCATGGATGAGATGGTGGTGTAGGGAGGAGGGGTTTAGATTTGTTAGGCACTGGGGAACGTTTTGGGACAAGCGGGGCCTGTACAAGAGGGACGGACTTCACTTGAACCAGAATGGAACCAGACTGCTGGCGCATAACGTTAAAAAGGTGGCAGAGCAGCTTTTAAACTGATCCCTGGAGGAAAGATGACAGGAGCCAAGGGGCATCCGGTTCGGAACTCCTCATCCCTATGGGACGAGGATGGGGAGGTTAGAGAACAACAAGGTAAAGGCAGAGTAGGAGAAGAAATTGGGAATGGTAGCATGATGGGATGTGATAGACGGTTTGGCACAGCGAGAGGATGCGGGGACAAAGGAGCTAATAAGCAGCCCATCCTGGGGCATTCCATGTACAAATGCTTTTATGCAAATGCCCGAAGTCTCCGAGCAAAGATGGGAGAACTGGAATGTCTGGTGACAAGGGAAAACATTGACATAGTGGACATTACGGAAACCTGGTGGAATGCTGAAAATCAGTGGGATACCGCAATCCTGGGCTATAAAGTCTACAGAAGGGACAGGCAGGGGCGTGTTGGAGGTGGGGTGGCCGTTTATGTTAAGGAAGTGATAGAATCCAGCAAAGTAGAGATTGAAGGTGGGTCCGACTCCACCGTAGAATCTCTGTGGGTTAAATTACCAGGCCTGTGGGGCGATGTAATACTGGGGACGTACTATTGTCCTCCAGACCAGAAACCGGAAGGGGACCTTGAAATGAGGAAACGGATCAGGGAGGTGACAAGGAGGGTCAGGGTTGTAATCATGGGGGACTTCAATTATCCTCATATAGACTGGGTCAATTTGTGTTCTGGTCACAAAAGGGAGACCAGATTCCTTGACATGCTAAATGACTGTGCCTTAGAGCAGCTAGTCATGGAGCCCACCAGAGGACATGTGACTCTGGATTTAATATTGTGCAGTACTCGACCTGGTTAGAGATGTCAATGTTACTGAGCCATTGGGGAACAGTGATCATGCTGTGATCCATTTCAACATGCATGCCAGGGGAAGAATACCAGGCAAATCTCTCACAAAAACCCTTGACTTCCGACGAGCAGACTTCCCCCAAATGAGGAGGCTGGTTAGAAGGAGGTTGAAACGGAAGGTAAAAAGAGTCCAATCTCTCCAGAGTGCATGGAGGCTGCTTAAAACAACAGTAATAGAGACCCAGCGGAAGTGTGTACCACAAAGGAAGAAGGGCTCCACTAAGTCCAGGAGGGTGCCTGCATGGCTAACCAGCCAAGTTAGAGAAGCTGTGAAGGGCAAGGAAGCTTCCTTCCGTAAATGGAAGTCTTGCCCTAATGAAGAGAATAAAAAGGAACATAAAGGGTGGCAAAATAAATGTAAGAATTTGATACAGGAAGCCAAACTAGACTATGAGGAATGCATGGTCAGCAACATTAAGTGGAATAATAAAAGCTTCTTCCAATATGTTAGAAGCAGGAAACCTGCCAGAGAAGCGGTTGGCCCTCTGGATGGTGAGGGAGGGAAAGGGGAGATAAAAGGAGACTGAGAGATGGCATAAAAATTAAATGAGTTCTTTGCATCTGTCTTCACGGCAGAAGACCTTGGGCAAATACCGCTGCCCGAATGGCCCCTCCTGACCGAGGAGTTAAGTCAGATAGAGGTTGAAAGAGAAGATGTTTCAGACCTCATTGATAAATTAAAGATCAGTAAGTCACCGGGCCTGGATGGCATCCCCCCAAGAGTTATTAAGGAATTAAAGAATGAAGTTGCTGATCTCTTGACTAAAATATACAACTTGTCCCTCAAAATGGCCACAGTGCCAGAGGACTGGAGGATAGCAAATGTCATACCGATCTTTAAAAAGGGAAGAGGGGGGAACCCAGGAAACGATAGGCCGGTCAGCCTAAAATCTATACCGGGTAAGATGATGGAATGCCTCATCAAAGATAGAATCTCAAAACACATAGACCAACAGGCCTTGCTGAGGGAGAATCAGCATGGCTTCTGTAATGGCGCATGGCGTCTTGCCTCATGTAAAGACGCATGGCGTCTTGCCTCATGAACCTTATAGAATTCTTTGAAAAGGTCAACAGGCAGATGGATGCGGGAGAACCCTTGGACATTATATATCTGGAATTTAAGAAGGCGTTCGACACGGTCTCTCACCAAAAGCTACTGGAAAAATTCCACAGCCAGAGAATTAGAGGGCAGGTCGTCTCCTGGATTGAGACCTGGTTGGAGGCCAGGAAGCAGAGAGTGGGTGTCAATGGGCAATTTTCACAATGGAGAGAGGTGAAAAGCGGTGTATCTCAAGGATCTGTCTTGGGACCGGTGCTTTTCAACCTCTTCATAAATGCCCTGCAGACAGGGGTGAGCAGTGAGGTGGCAAAGTTTGCAGATGACACCAAACTTTTCCGAGTGGTGTAGACCATATGTGATTGTGAGGAGCTCCAGAAGGATCTCTCCAAACTGGCAGAATGGGCAGCAAAATGGCAGATGTGTTTCAATGTAAGTAAGTGTAAGGTCATGCACATTGGGCAAAAAATCAAAACTTTAGATATAGGCTGATGGGTTCTGAGCTGTCTGTGACAAATCAGGAGAGAGACCTTGGGGTGGTGGTGGACAGGTCGATGAAAGTGTCGACCCAATGTGCGGCGGCAGTAAAGTGCAACCTCTTGTATGTGCAACCTCCTGATTTTAGAAATGGGCTATGTCAGAATGCCAGATGCAAGGGAGGGCACCAGGATGCAGGTCTCTTGTTATCTGGTGTGCTCCCTGGGGCATTTGGTGGGCCGCTGTGAGATACAGGAAGCTGGACTAGATGGGCCTATGGTCTGATCCAGTGGGGCTGTTCTTATGTAGACGCATGCCTACTCTATAAATTTATAACAGTGTAACTGTCATGAGACTGGTTTGGACAACATTTTTCCTCCTAAACCTGCCGCTTGCATTAAATAATGTCTGTGCTGTCACGCAAGCGGTCTGGCCCCCCTCCCTTCACTTCCTTTAAAAATCCTCCCTATTTCCTTGGAGCCCTGTTCATCTGATTGGTTCGCTTACATTTACTGCTAAGCCTGCTGTAGATTTAGCAACTCCCAATTAGGGAGATTTTTGAAGAGAACAATGGGAGAGGCCAGCACATTGCACACATTGTGAGCATGCACATCATGGAGCCGATTCAGGAGGAAAGATACCATCTGAAACAGGTCCAGGATTTAATCTGAGCTATCCTGGGAATTGTAGTTTGTTGCAGGTGTTGAGAATTCTGTTATTTATTTTGTTATTTGTTTGCTGTATTTCTAGCTCAGCTTTCTCCCTGAAGGGACCCAACTTTCTCCCTGTTAGTGATCCCTAGGCCCTCTCATAGACAGCTAGTTTCCAGGGTTCCCTGTAGAGAGAAAAATGCAGCCCTTTTTGCATTCTGTATATGCTAAATAACAGCTACAACTGCCATGTGGTTTTGTTTCTGTGGCTATACATGTTGGGCAGTTGCAACCACTTAATGGTACCCTGGCTTGTTCTTTGTGCATGGGATCACTTCAGTCCTAGGAAAGAACACTTCCCTTTATTTGCCAAATGGTGCCTTGGAAAAGAAGCAAGCTCAAATGGACTTTTTGGCGCTCACGTGTGCCTAGATGAAAATAATCATTATCACACACTGGCAAAGACAGAAGGAATGTGAAATGACTTTCTATTCCAGCCTTAATTAGCATATAAATAAGAAATGCAAATGAGCCCAGCCCCAGTGTTTTTGTTTTCACTCTTGCTGCCACAGTGGGCAATTGTGTTTCTAAGGGCAAAGTCAGCAACTGTATATATGCCCAGCCCACCTGGGAGGAGACTGTGTGCAGAAAAGGGTTGTTCTGTGTGCCATCATGTACAGCTATTGAGCAGCAGCTAGGAGCAGCAGCGCATTGCTATCCAAAGTGTTCAGGCAATCAGTCCTCCACTCTGGGCTGATGCCCAAGAATTAGATCCTGTCCTCTTTTGCTGAGATGAAAAAGCCTTGTCTTGCTGGGGATGGATGGTCACTTGCTCTGAGTTCATACCAGCACAGTTGATGGCAAAATTGGACCTGTAACATCTGGGAACAGAGCTCAGTAGCAGAATGAATAAAACATGTGAAAAAACCCACAAGCATTTGGCTACAGAGTATGGAGCCAAACAAGTGCTATTAATTAATTAGAGGATCTTGACTGCTTTGAGAAGGGCAAGAAAGAAATGATACACTTGCTTTGTATTATTGCGCTGAGAGGTTGGTTTCTGGCTTTTAGTGTTTAGGAGGGACAATATTGCTTGCTCCTTCTTTGGTTTCTTGCCCCATTTCTTGCCCACTTTTGGATCAGAAGAAAATACAGGAGTACAGTACTAAAATAAGCACCCCACCATCACTTTTTTTGTTGCCCAAGTTTTGTTCAATGGTACTGTCCCGCCTGAAACCGATTATGGATTGAACAATCACAGTTCTGTGCCATCTGTATTCAGGCAATATGCATGTGGTAAAAGGACAGCTGAGATGGGTGGGTATGTGTGATCAGTTTGCAAAAGCTTGGACTGATAATCTATGCTCCCCAGTTGCTGTCTTATTGCATGCTTACTTTGATAATTTTGCATTACAAAATTGCCTCCTTGATATCTCTGGATTTGGCTTATCTGTAGCTGATTTCACCAAGCAAAAAATAAAAATAAAAAAAAGGCACCCCAAAGGAAACTCTTTCCAGCTTTGTAGCACTGGTAAAACAGATAGAAATATCAAATTATCAGCTCAGCCAATCCACCCCCTGCCAGGTCAGGATTGAATTTGTGATGGAAGATGCATTAGGAAGCACTTCAGTCAAGCAAGTACTTAACTTTAAGAGCATGATTGGGACTCTTGTCATCTAGAGGATTTGAGCATGTGTTTAAGTGCTTTGCAGCATCAGAGCAAGAGAGACTCATGCCTGCAGCATGCTCTTGGATGTTAATACTGGATCAAGGATTCAAGTGTTGAGTCGATACTTCCGTTTGTAGCTATCATCAGTGCCCCTTCCTAACTTGCTGAGTCAGTGGTGTCACCTGCTGTAGAAAACTATGACCTCCTATGACTTTTAAAATCAGGATGATGGCGTTATTTGTCTCCCTTATTTATTAAGCCTCATCTGCTCTACCTTTCCTGCAATGCTCTAGATTGAAGGTGGCATACAAGCAATTAAAACAAAACTGGTGATAAATAAATAACAATTAAGTCGTCAGGCTGGGAAGCAAAATGTTGCAGGGATGTTGGAAGCACACTGTGATATTCCAGGGGAAGAGGAGGAGGAAATGAAGGAGTTCTTTATTATGGAGATGAAATTCTATTCTGAACAGCCAGTGCAAGGAGTAACAGACGGCCCTAACTTTTTTAGGGTTGGATTCCTCACTATTTATATGCAGAGTCTTCTGTTAGTATGCAATATCACAAAATAGTGCAATAGCAAACAGTAGGAAAGCTTGCATTTTGTACCAATTTTGGACTCCTAGATCTAAACTTAGTGGTTTTAAAACCGCAGTTCTGCCTTACATTTAGTTATCCTTTTTGAACTGAGTGCTTCATCCCTTCCTGTCATCATTCATCACTTTTCCTTGTCTCTTCCATCTTTATCACAGCCCTGATTGATAGGTCACTTATAGTGCTTTCAGAACAGGTGCGGGAGGGGAGTGCTAAGTGCTGTTTGGACTAGCAGGATCAGTGCAGTTGCACAATCAAGGGAGTAACTGTTACTCCTAGCAAAACCTTGGCCTGTGTAGCACCTCTGTGGTCAAGAACCAATTATCTCCCTAACTATGGTAAAAGCTGCTGTCTGAGCCAGACATCCTGTAGCCTTCCTTAAAGAGTGGAAAATCAGTGCTGAGGGAGAGCAGCTTATTCAGTGCTGCTCATTCCATCATTGGAGCCCCACTTGCTTTCAGAGAAAATTTCCTGGTGAATAAACAAGGCTATAGCTAGAGCTGTCAAAGATACTCCAAGCCCTTCCTTTATTTTTTCCCCATGAGAAATCAAAAGTAATTTCTAGCTCTATTACTTAGACAGATATAAGCAAAAGTATGGAGTCAGTGTTCTGCCCATTTACTCAATGAAAAGTAAACTTGCTTTCACTTTCCAGGGTTATTTCCAATGAGTGTAAAGGTATTGAGAATGATAGACAAGCACGGATCCTTCTTGTTCACTTTTATAACATTAAATTGTATTGTGTGGGTAGTTAATGCAATCAAATACCTTTAAATATATTAGATGACCTTGAATTTCCTGGCCACATACGTAAACACACCCCAGTGTACCCTTAGACTGTTCACCATAAAGTTTCTAACTACTGGCCAACCTGCCACAAGTTGCATTGCCCATTCCAGACCTCACAGCCTTAACAGAGCTCCACTTCCCTGGATGGGTCCCTGTTTCAAAGACGGGGACTCTTGTTTGTTTTCTATTTGAATGTCAGGAAAATTAGGTTCTTTTCATTTGGCAAGGTCTGTAGGAGGGAAAAGTGTGTGTTTCTTTTTTGGTAATGATTTTCTTTTTCTGTGACAGAATGATAGATTGGAGCCCTCACCAAAAATATAGGGGACATTTGAGAAGTGATTTCTCCAGCTGAACAATTTTCCATTTTCCAGCATGTGTTGTAGTATAGCACATATAAGGATTATGGGAACGAAGTGCAGTTCTGTGGCATTGCTACCAGAAAAAGATTTCTAAAGAGAGGAGTACATTAAATGATTCCTTTCATTAAGCAAGATGCTATTATTATGACCCTCTTTCTCCTTTAGGATTGGTAGCTCTGCTGTTCAGGGTTTCCTAGGAACTGCTAGGCAGTATAAAGAGGCATTTCCTGTTGCAGAACTGGCTGTGGAATATTCTGCTGGTTGAAATCAACTTGGGTTCAGTCCTGAAATTTTTTAGAAAGGATGTAAAATGTGCTCTTTAAATTAGATGCACCCTTAGTCATGTCATTGGCCCTAGCATGCTTGATTTTTTTTTCTGGCAACAAGAATGTGTAGGGGACTCTGATTGGGGTAAGGTGGGGCTTTCAAGTTGCATCTTGTTTGGCCTGTATACAAACCTTTGAAGACAGGTGGTATATTAGGTGAACAAGAATGATCAATCTTAGGGCCCAATCCTATCCATCTTTCCAGAGCTGATGCAGCTGTGCCAACAAGGCATGTGCTGCATCCTGCAGTGGGGGGACAGTCATGGATGCCTGCTCAAGGTTAGAGAACATGGGCTGCATCGGTGCTGGAAAGATGGATAGGATTGAGCCCTTAGTCTGTTTTCAGCGGGATGGTAAACTTGTGTTTGACTGCACTGCAGACTACAACTAGGGAACACACTCCCCCACCTTATACAAAACAGACCCTGCACATAGCAAGCTGAGAAGTAGCTGAAACTCAAAATAAAATTCCTGGCATCTATGTTACATAACACTTTTACCCTGGCCTTCCTCCAAGGAGCTGAAGACAGTGTACAAGATTCTCTCTCCCCACATTTTATCCTCCCAACAGTGCTATGAGGTCGGTTCAACAGAGGGAATGACCAGCCCAGGTCATCCAGGAAGCTGCAAGGCTGAGAGGGGTACTGAACTTAGGCCTTCCTGGACTTAAACCATTATATCACACAGACCAGTGGTTTTCAACCGCCGTGCTGCGGCACACTGGTGTGCCATGAGGCTGCCTCAGGTGTGCCGCAGGGCCAAGGAGTCAGGCAGCAGCAGCAGCAGCAGCAGCAGCAGCAGCAGCGCGCACGCGCGGCTGAAGCAGCTACTTGGAGCCTTGCACGGCAGCAGGAGAAAAAGGGGCAGCCGCGCAGGGGCTTAGACACTCCTGCTGTTGCTGGTGCCTGCCCCAAGCGCTGATTGGGCAGGCAGCCAGAGGAGCCTGGAAGAGCTCTCGGCGGGAGGGAACATGAAGGGAGTGAGGGTGAGTGAGCCTGAAGGTGGAAGCAGGGACTGAGCCAGAAGCAGCTGGCCAGAAAGGATCCTGGAGAGACCCTTTTCCTTGCCAGTAATGCCCCAAAGTAACCCTCCCTGCATTGCCTCCCCTGGCAAGGCTTTGGCAGGAAGGGTGCTGGGCCACAATACTATCCACACTTACCTAGGAGTAAGCCCCATTGACTATAAAGTAGACTATATTGACTACTACTTCTGAGTAGACGTTCCGAGGTTCGGTCACACTCTTTCTTTAATATATGAGCAGGCAAATGATGCTTTTCTTCCCCCCACCTCCTCTCCTCCTGCACACACATCCCCCCATCATAATTGCAGTTAATCCCTTTTTCCTCCCCTCCCCTCCCCTCCCTCCCTCCCTCCCTCCCTCTTCCCCACCTTCCAAAGTTCAAAACCAGTTGCCTCCCATTCTCTTTCTCTCTCTCTCCCCCGCACCCTAGTGAATCCTGCACTTGTTCCACATCTCCTCACTGCCCCTCACCACCACCATCCCCCTCCATTTTTCCAGTATGCTCAGTCTCATCTCGATTTGCCAACACCTCCTGGCATATCAGAGCATATCAACTGATAACAGTTTGAACAGACCTGCTTCAAAACATTGTTCTTCCTTTCCAAAAACCACATACACCTCCCTCTCCAAGCTTCTCAGGAATTTCTTTCATTGTCATGTAATGGTCTAAGGCTGCAATCCTAAGCACACTTTCCTGAGAGTAAGCCCCATTGAACAAAATAGGACTTACTTCTGAGTAGACCTGGTGAGGATTGTGCCCTTAGTTATATTAATTAAATTAATTGTAACATACTAATGTAATTAAAAATTAATAGTGTGCCTTGACAACTTTAGTGCCTTGTCAATGTGCCATGAGCTGAAAAAGGTTGAAAATGGCTGACATATATTGGTTTCTATATCCAGGTAACTTTTATTTACTATTGGTGTGGAGCTTCAGTTATAGGAATCTTGCCTGCATATGAAGTGGTACCACCCAGATAGAGGTTTATCATCTCAGTCAGAACTGGGCCCTTGGATTTAGAACTTTTTATTTGTGTATTTTTGGTTTAATATATGATATTCTATTCTATGGGTCAGAGTAGCTTGCCTTTTGTTTGTATTACAGGTGCAACCTATATATCCACAGATTTTTTATCTGCAGATTTGTCTCAAAGAGAATGGGGTGGGGGGAACTGAAAGTTCGCACATACCTTTGCCTCCTTTGCCCTGTGCTTGGCGTCTCACTCCATTTCCAGGCAGCCCAAAACACTGCAAAAAGGCTCCACCTCGCCCAGGCAGGGAAATAACCCTGGAGCCATGCAAGAGATTCCCCTTGCGAAGGAACAGTAAGACTGCTGGAGCCGCTGAGCCAGCAGAGGCTGAAGAGGGGAAGGGGGGGCAGAAAACCTCTGTAGCCAGAGCATGTGCAGCAAAGTGGAGCGCTCGCTCTCAGACACACACACACACAGGGGCAGGTGTGGTAGGAACAGAGGGGATTGCTTTAAAAAACCCAGGGAGTGTTTCCTAATTCCCCCCCTTCAGACTGAGATGGTGCAGGCTCTACCTGCTCCAGCCTATGGAAACAAAACAGCCCAGCAAGCAAGTCTTCCCAGCAAGCCAAAGCAGGAGATTTAGGCTACAATCCGATCCACACTTTCCTGGGAGTAAGCCCCATTGACTAGAATGGGACTTACTTCTGAGTAGGCAAGCATAGGACTGGGCTCTCAGGCTACAATCCGATCCACCCTTCCCTGGGAGTAAGCCCCATTGACTACAATGGGGCTTACTTCTGAGTAGAAACGCTTAGGACTGGACTCTTAAAAGCTCAGTATCCCACCTGTGAAAGAAGTGGGACAGCTGGCAACGGGGAGGGCTGAGTACAGAGCGGAGGAGGCGGAGGGGTGGTGATTGAGAACCTCTGCCTTAGTTTCCTTCCAGCCCCAAGTGTCAGGCTGCAGCCTATTTGCGTAACTCTATGGAATAAAGCACAACTCGTTTTTTCCTTAATCTCACCGGGTCAGGGAACGGAACTCACGTGCATAAATAGGCTCCACCTGTAATCACTTTTAGTAGCAGAAATGCAGAATACTGTATACCAATCATAAAAACTGAATTTAACACTGGATATTTGTTACTGTCACATGAGCTATACTGTGTGTCTCTAGAGTAACATAGAGAGCCAACAAGGCATATTGCCTCATTATGAATTTCAGTTAGAAGGTGTTCACAGGATGCCATGTTAGATCAGTGCTTAAATAAGTTGCCCATAGGGAAAGCAAAGGCTTGGGGGGGGGGGGAAGTTAAGTAATACAGGTGTATATTTGCTGATGTTCTTCATCCCAGACTAATAATGGTGATTGGTCTCTGTTAAATAGGTTAAACAGGACTAATAATTTGAAGATCCAGAATTATAATAATATTGATGAATACTCGTAAAGAGATATAAATCTTCTCTCTACCTATTCGAATCATAAACTGTTGCCGCTATACTCCTGCTGGGAAAAAAACCCCAATCTGACCATTATTTAATGGCCTGTTTGCACATGATGCATATCATTGAACTGACCAATTCATACAAGATGACCCTTAATCTTCTGTGAACTACAAAATGGAAATGTACAACTTGCTGTTTTCTTGTTCATGGAAAAGGAACAAAGTGGTCTTGAATAATTTCTGTCTGAGCCTTGGTTAGTGAACTCTGTTAATGGACTGAAGGTAAATAATATATATGATTCCACTTTTGGTTATAGTGAGGGTTCTGTATCCAAAGTAATTGATGGTGACTGATCACACCAGATCAAATGCTTATGCCTGTGCATAGGAAATGCCTTGATCCCCTTCAGGATAAACATATGAGATGAGAGTCAGTCACTGAAATGTGATAGACATTTGATGTGTATCGACCCAGAACTGTCTTGTTAGAGGTGGTTCCCATTTTTGAACTTATGTCAGAAAACAGCACTCTGAAAGTGTTTTCCTCATTACAAAGAGATCAAATGCTCTCTCATCCTTTCCTCTGATTCCCCCAAGGCACACTGGATGTTGATATTATCCCCATGTGGAGCTTTTGCCACAGGGGAATAAACTATTTCCCAGTGAAATGAAACACACTCATGGTTTGATTTAGAGCAAGCCTGTTGCTTCGCCTTGCTTGGTGTTTAACATCCTTTCCAAAAATCAATGTGCTGCTACAGTTCTCTGCTATGTTTTTTAGCCTCTCCAAACTAAGTTCATGCAAGTATATTCTCTGCATTACACAACACACAAAATCAAGGTGCATCCAAATTTGCATAATATGAGTGATGGGCACACTGTTGAAGCACCATCACCACAGCATACAACTCTTTCTTAAGGGCAGAGTTTAGAGAAATACATGTTTTTCCTGTTTTCAGCAGGGGATAAAATACATAAAATTTCCTGACAATGTGAGAAAGAAACCTTTTGTTCCTTTCCTGCCCTGTTACTTTCTCCAGAGCATCTGGCTGGCTCTCTGTTGGAAACCAAAAGCTTGACCAGATGGACCCTGGTCTGATCCAGCAAGGTACTTGTTACATTTTTAAGATCTCCTGTGGCTCCCTTGTCTGTCTTCTGTTCCTTTCCTCCTTCAGAAGCCTCCAATGAGAGGTACTACTTAGTACATAAACCCACATGCCATCAGTTTCACCTCACTGAATGGTTGTATTTTTCATTATGGCAGTGCTGTAAGGCCTGTAAATAAGCCCAAACATTGACAAAGATGCTTTGCTAGCCCGTTTCTTTTTTTATTATTATTTTTGCCTGGGCTCTCAGCTTCTGCAATTGCTTTCCTTTTGAATTCTTATTTCTGTCATTCTTATTATTATTCACTTCCCCCTTTTCACCTAACCAAGGGAGCATTTCCATAGTATCAGTGGAGGAAGAAAACATTATATATGTAATCGGAGTCTATTTACAGTTGCCTTAACCTACTCCTTTATCATCCAAAGAACCTTACACATTTCAGTCTCTAGGCTGTGCGTTCTTTATGAAGCTCCCATGTGCAGTAGTTGGAAACATGACAGGATTTGACAGGGGAAGTACGTGGAAAGCAGGGGATCAGGAAGGCAAGGAGAGTTCATGCCTTGCTGGTTTGTTTTGTTTTTTAAAAGCAAGAATTATATCTAGTGTGTTTCGGAAGGACTTATTCTCAGTAGAGATGTTTAGGATTGCAGCATAAATTGCACAGAAAGCCCTTTTGGCGGGATTAGAACATAATGCTGCTATATTGTACACATGATAGTAACAAGACCCCGCATTTTCAGGAGAAAATCCATATTACGCTTGACAAATGGATGGATGCGCCAGCATGCGTGCAAGATTCTTATCAGGAGGTAGCCTGTAGAAGGGATGCTACCGCCAGTTGCCCCAGTGAAGAAACTGTCCTGAATCACAGGAGAAATGTTGGGATTCATCCTGTTCGCTTTGTTCCAGGAAGTACCCTGTTGCTGGTGGGAGTAAGGGTGGGAGAACTGGATCCTTCCAACATCATATTCAGCTGTGCCCTTTTCCAGGCAAAGCCCCCCCCCCCCGCGTGTCACACGTGGCAGCGAGCGTTTCTTGCCAGGCAATACAATCTGCTCCAGCTGTGCCCTCGTTTATCCTATGACGACACTCTGACAGCAAGTCCTGCTCTTGTGATTTCTAGGCTTGATTATGGTAATACCCTCTGAGCCGCCTGTTTGGACCAGCCGTGCCTCTGGCTCTTCCAGAGCAGCTTGTTCAGAATACAACCGCATCATGGGCAGCCCTGATCCTGTTATCCCACCCACATGGCCCTCCCTCCCTAGAACTCTTTGCAAAGCTCCCAGGAGAGCAGCATGCTGCTGATAGGACATTTGCCTGTTACTGTATTCAGTTTGATATTTTCAAGTTCTGGCTTACAACTGTGGTGGCAATAAATTGTGCTTCTTATCCGTTGCATGTCGAAAGGGTATGGATGCCAGTATAGATTAGATTTTTAACTAAAATGCATTGTGCCAAATAAACTGGTACTTCATGCAGCTTAGGCCGCAATCCTAACCAATTTTCCAGCACTGACACAAGGGTAATGCAACTCGGGGGTAAGGGAACAGACATTGCTCTACCTTGAGGGGGCCTCTGTGACTGCCTCCCCACCACAGGATGCAGTGCATACCCCATTGGCACAGCTGCACTAGTACCGGAAAACTGGATAGGATTGGTGTATTGGAATTACGGAAGAACTGGCAAGGAGGTAGATGTGGTGTCAGCAGTGGCCCCTTTAAGGGTAAGGCCTGAGCATTCAGCAGAGTGTGCTGCACAGCTACAGCCACTGGAAGGCAATAGGGCCCTTAGGGATATAAGGAGTACCTGAGGCAGAAAGGGTTTGTGGGTTTTGAAGGAGTGCAGGTTGGAGGTAGGAGAGGAGACTGACTGGGTTTATGGAATTGGGAATCGGATTGTGACTGGACTTTGGCTTTGGACTTTGATTTGGATACCCTGATTGATTGGACTGACCTACCTGGAACCTGACTTTGGACTGGAACTTGGCTTATTGGCAACTCTGATTGATTGGACTGGCTTGCAAGGCCCAGTGGATTGGGATTTGGCAAAACAATTGGACCCTTAATGTGCAGGGATTTTTTAAAAAATGGCTTGTATCATGTGTGCTTCCAGCTGTAGTCTGTAGTAGTCGAACCTTATCACCTCCTCACAAGCCAGCCTCCTGTCTCCCTGCTCCTTTGGTGTTCACAGCTGTTCTTGTGGCACTCAAGCTTGTACCCTTTCTACTGTTGCGTTTTTCTATAACTGGCAGCCTGAGATTTGTGATAATGTGTATTTGATTTCAATATCTCTGCCCAGATTTCTCACATTTGATTGCTGCAAAAGGCAGCTGGGAACTCAGCTTTTAAAAGGGGGGGGGAAATAATTATAAGGTCACTGGAACTTAAGAAGGTGCCTTCTTCTGAGTGGGACCATTGAGCCATCTAATTCAGTGTTCTCAGGGGCAAGTCTCCAGGGTTTCAGGCTGGAATTTTTCCTCTGCCCTACTTGCAAATACTGGGGATTGAACCAGAGATCTTCTACCTACAAAGCAAATGCTTGTCCACTGAGCTATGGCCCCTTCCCAAATCTGCAGGAATCCTGTATTTCATTCCGAAAAATAATGTATGCCTTGTGAGTGTAATAAAATGAACAGAACTTAGCTTTACGGCCCAATCCTATCCAGCTTTCCAGTGCTGGTGAAGCCGTGCTAATGGGCCACGTGCCGTATCCTGCAATGGAGGGGCAATCACAAAGGCCTCTTCAAGGAAAGGGATCATTTGTTCCTTTACCTTGGGACTGCATTGTGGCTGCATCAGCACTGGAAAGTTGGATAAGATTTGGACCGTAGTCATATAGGTATGCCACACTGTAATTAATAAGCCTTAACTGGTTGTATCTAGCCTGTTGGTGTTTCCATGACTGCTGTGCGACCATGTCTCCTGACCAAAATAGTGGTTTGGAAAAGAAAAAGGCAGGGTATAAATATTTTAATGAAATAAAAATTAAGATGGCTGCTCTCAAGAAAGAGTCCTAAGCCTCTTGTGGCTTTGCTCTTCACCCTTAAGAGGCTGGAGACGAACTTCCTTGGGTCACATGACATTTTGGAGCTTCTTCAGGAGAGGACAGCAGGGATGGCTGGCAAAGGCTGATCACTGGGCAACCAAGGAGCAAACTGAATCCAACAAATGTCCCCGTCCTCCAGTGCTTGGCTGCAATCTCTCATTGTTGCAGCTGGGTAGGTTTTGAGTAATTATCCTGAGGGCAGCTTAATTAGGTGCTATTTGTTTTTCTTTCAGATTTGTGCATTCTGTTGCTGAGGGATCCCAATTCAGATGGGATTAATTATTACTAGGTGGAAGTGGAGCTGAGATAGGCATGCATCCTAACTGGCCCCAGATTGGGTAGGAGGGTGTTGTTTGGCTTCTAGCAGGTTATATGTATTTTTTTTTTTTGTTCTGTTAAGCATCCTTGATTCTGATGAGAATATCCCATAAACCCTGGAAGTTTGGCTGCCCCTTTACACATTTAGGTATGTACTACTGTAAGTCAGTTGTAAGTCAGTAATTTCATTTTACTTAAAATGACTTAAAGTCATTTCATTATAAAGTTAATGAGGGGAAAAAATTGATTCTTGGCCAGGGAAGTGGAGTTTGCACCTTCTCCGCATGTCTGTGTGGGGTTTCTCCAGCCCAGGAAGCTCACATTTATTTCAATGTGTAATATCAGAAGAGTTTTGGGTCTTTATTTAGAAGTTTGGTGATGTTTTTGTGACTGTAAATATGCTGTAGGAATGTAACTCTTGTTTATATAGATCAAGCCTATGGTAAAATTGGTTTCATTATAAGTTTTGCTTAAAGTTTCAGTTTCCAAGAACCGATCAACAACTTTGAATGAGAACTTTCTGTATTTAGAGAGCAATCCAGAGTGCTCTTTGGACTGATGCAAGTCCCTTGTACTGGCCCTCAGGAACCCAGGATTAGGGAGGCCAGAGTTGGGGGTTGGGGAGGATGGGGGGAAGAAAGAACAGGGGTGTTTTGGAGTGGGGGAGGACGGGCAGTGGGTGGACCAGTGGGCAGGCTGGGCCCAGGGGGGACCGGTCTCCAGCACTTAGGCCACATCCTAACTCCCCCTTCCCAGTCTGGCATTACACCAAGCTGCTTGGATCTGTACCAGCGTATTCACTGGTGCAGATCTGAGGAGCCTCACTGAGGTGACTGCATGCAACAGGGGTACAGGGAAATAAATCCCCTTACTCCAAGTTGCGCAGGGTCCACCTCAAACCTTGCTCTGGATAGAGTGCAGGCCAGACGGCCTGTTCTGGCACAGGTTAGAATTGGGCTGTTAATTGACTACAATATGAATTCGGATCAGAACATTTCCCTTGCAGGTTGTCTCCAGCACTACAAAGGAGTTTTCTGGGTGGCCAGAAGAGGGGAGCTAAGTTAGTGAGCTTGTTTTGTTTTTCCCAGTTGACCTTTGTAGCTTGAGAAAGGCCTGGAAGGTTTAAATATGTCATATCTAAGCTAACAAGTTAAACCACAGTGACATTTCCTTGGTCACTTTCCGAAAATGAGTGTAAGTTCACATGAAAACTGCGAATATACATCTTTGTAGTATGATGTGCCTTCTGGTGCAGAATAGCAGGGAGGTTCTAGGAGTCTTGCCAGGTGTGTGTCTCGGATGTACCTCTGGCTATTCTTATGGTACAGTAATTGCATCTTTAGTCATTTCCTTTTTTTAACATGTCCTGTCAAACTGCAAGTAAGGAATTGTAATATTAGCAGCAGCCCTAAATTGTTTTCAGCCATGCCCTTGATTCAGGGCCCAATCCTCTTCAACTTTCCAGCACTAATGCAGCCAAAATGCAGCCTCAAGGTAAGGGAGCAAATGTTCCCTTACCTTGAGGAGGCCTTTGTGACTGCCCTCTCCCATCACAGGATGCAACGCATGCCCCATTGGCATGGCTGCGTCAGCTCTGGAAAGTTGGATAGGATCGGGCCCTTAGGGGGTGCAGTAGCAACATAAATGTAATAGTGTCGATGTAGTAAAATGAGCAAGCATATTTTGCCAGTCCCCATGCATTCAGAAAGCCTGCCTTGGATCCCTTTAACATAACCCCTAAAATCATTGAGCCAGTTCTGCTGCATTGAGAAACTCTGCAGACTGCAGGTGGCAACTGCACTCGGGTGAATTAATCACAGAAGAGGAGTTAATCATCCCTGAAGCCAACCTTACTGGTGACATACTAGGTGACTTTATCATGTCACAAACTTTCTCCAGAATGTTCTTTATGGAACAGCCACAAAAGTACAGAGCCCACTATTTATGTAGGCTTTTTGACTGTACCATCTGATGGCTCAGGCATATTAGGATGATACTAAGGGACAAGCTGAAAGTTACACTGAACATGCATTTTGAGGACCATGGCATGTGAGGAGGGGGTATTTAACCCCTTCCCCTTGGGCTGTAGCCTGGACAAAAATTACATTCCATCTCATTTTATCCTGTGCAAGCTGCTATTGGCCCAGGTAAGGAAGCCTCTGTGGTGCCAGTAGAAGTTTTCCTTCCAGGGCTAGTACCTGTGTGCGTGTGCGTGTGTGTGTGTGTGTGATGATTGTCACATGGTGGAAAAGTGTTAAATAACCCCCTACCTGCATTGTCATTGTCCTGATCAGGCCATCCTGCAACTGCTGTTTAACTTGAAAAGAACCAAAATGCGGGGCCAAATTGTGTTTTATCATAAATTAGAGTTTGGCCCTAAGAAACAAATGATTATTTGCTGAAGATCCCACCACCTCTGCTCCAATATGAATGGCCTACACCCTAAGATCAGTCTCACAGGCTGTTTTCTCTAGCCTATTTTTAAAGAGAAATTCACTTTGTGGATACCAAGTGATGGGGCTCTTTTGGTGGTGATACATCCGGCTCCCTCTTTCATTGATTTTAAATGGTAATTGAGAAGCTTTTATATTCATTTTGCATATACATTTCATTAGATCCGTGGGAAAAACTTTTATCTGTTTTAATACTACTGCTTTTGTATTTTGTTTTGTATTATGTTTGTATTTTTATTGCTTTGATTGTTTCATGTTGTGCCTCTTTTTCAGTGAGAAGTGGGGTGTAAATGATTAAGGTAATAAATGAAAAGGGAAGGGTCTCCTGGCCAGTCCTGTAGACTCCAGGCTGGGTAGCTATAACTTGCAGAGCTGACTAACACTGTTCAGAGAACTGCAGTTGGTTGAGAATGTGGAGGCTTGCTTGTTTTCTGGAGCACGGAACAGATAGTGCCTGGGCTGAAAGAATGGCGTCAACTGCCTTCAAGTTTCTGAGCACAATTAAATGTGCCCGTTTTTGCTTTTTAAAATCCTAGAGGGGTTGAGTTCCCAAGGGAATGCTAAGGGCATCCAATAGTGCCTTCATCTGAGGGTTAACTTCTTCCAAAGTTGTGCCTTTGGGGCTCCCACATTGTAGAACTTCTTTCTTAGAGAAGTTTGACATGCCCACTCAGTTATGGTCATTAGGAAATTAGTAGAAGCCATTTTTTTTTTCAGTGAGCATATAGCTGTCCAAATCTTGCTGTTTTTACTAAAAATGTGATGACTACTATGGATTTCTCTTACCCTAGAATTCCATGTTGTTTTAAACCATGCTGTATGCAGAATTTTATCTCATTTATTTCATTTTATCTTTTGTAAGCTGTCCTGAAGGATGTTTAAAGTCATGTTGATGGGGTATTCTGAAGCCAAGTCAGCACTCACAACACCTGGAGGTAGGCAGGTGTATGTGTGAACACTTGGTATCGGTCAGCATAAAATGTCTCTCCCACCACTATGCGCCAGCAAGTCAGAGTTGTTGCCCAAGAGACGCAGACAAATGACGCTGCACACACTATAGTCCTTTTCAATCTCCCTATCCAGGTGTGCTTCTGTCCTATGCAATCTCTATTGCCAAATGCCAATTCAGTGAGACTCATAATCATAAATCTGCGTTAGTCCTCCGGCACTCAATCCTAAAACTGCTAGATGGTGCAGACTTTGTGTACTAGATCATTCCTGGCTATTCCTGCTCTCCTTTAGTGTTGTTTAACATCCAGCCTGATGAAGTGTTCTGGGGAACTCAAGAGCTTCCTGAAGATTCTTTGTCTTTGTTGTTGGTCTTATTAAAAGGTATTTCTGGACTTCTAGTGAACCAATGCTGATACCTACAATTTATCTTGTTTCAGTTTCTCCAGTTATGTAGCTTTTGTGGTAGTGCTTGACTTTCACAGCTCAATACATTACTTGGTTTCTCATCAAACATGAAACATGTTTAATCAAACATGATGACTTGCACTTGAACATGCGAACTGACGACTTAAAATGCACCATGTTTCAGGGAATGTGAAGTGATTTGAGAGTTCTTCTTGGTATTTGAACTGCAAAGGTTCATTCACACATCCAAGCCAACACGTGACATCTGTAGTCATGAAGTGATGGAGTATGCACTGTGTCTTTTTGGCCATTTTTGCCCCATCTGACCCCTCTAACATTCGATGCATGAAAGACAAACTGTAGAGGAATGAAATTTTTAAAAAAAGTCAGGCTGAAATGCTTTCACTAGCAACCAGTGCAAAATGCAACACTCACTTCTCAACCTGCTTGTGCTTCTATGTTGCATTCTCCCAAGTACTTAGCAGGCCTGATCCACTCCCAGCTCATACAGCTTCAATCTGAAAAGGTGGCAGCTCACACAGTGAAGTCAAATGAAGACATGCATTAGTCACACCAACCCCTCGCTATCTTGTGACATTAAGTGAAAAATTAAACGTTAGGTGAGAGCTCCTCAGGAAGCCTTTGATCCTGCTGTGACTGTAATGAGGCAAAGTGAATGAAACACAAAACTAGCCTTGTGGAAATGAAGAGACAATATCAAAGGTTTATTCCCCCCTCCAAAAACCAGACTGTAGCTAAATTAGATACATTTTCTCTGATTTCTGTTAAACAGTTCAATTTTCCCGCTGTCCGGTTTGCTTTGAGGATGGAAGAATGACCAGGCAGAGGCAAAGCTGAGCTGTGAAATGTTCCAAATATTGGGCAAGCAGCTCATTTTCAAACAAAACTGAATTGATTAAAAAAAAATAAATGTTTTTTTTCCTAGCAAAGTGATGAACCTTGCATGCAATACCAAGCGGCGCACACTGTAAAGGTCATTAAAAGCCAGTGAGCTTGCATCACGGCAAATGTTTATGAACGTATCTGCATGAAGATGGTTTCTGGCAGCCTCTCTCATAACTGGTTAATATTCACAGTGCTTCTTTGATGCCACATGAATGATCAATCTTTACTTCTCTTCAATCGCTGAACATTGTACTTGGCATGTTGAGTACTGGGGCTGCAGGGAAGATCCATGGAGAATACCTACTTGGGCCTCCTGCACCCCCTCTTCTCTGCTCTGCAAGTCATATTTGCACATGACAACTGCCAAAATCTGCAGCAAATCCCTGCCTGCAGAATGCCAGGGGCTTTCAAATAAAATCCGTTAATGACCCTGATTATCAGGAAGAACGGATTCTGGCAGCTGCCCACTTGATCAAAGGAACTGCTACTTGGAGTTTTACAAGTCCCAGTAGTTGCACTGTGATCATCATCTCTTTAAGCACAGCATTGACTCCCTGATAAGAAGCCATGGCGGCAAGCTCTGAGACACACACAAGGCCCAGTGCCACTGGAGCAGCATCATGAAAGCCACCTGTCCTGCTGCTTAAGCTTTACTGTGCATGCCCCAGAAAATAACCATGATTACATGCATTCTTTGTTCTTCACTATCAGTACTCTATTTCCTGACACTGAAACTCAGAACAGCAGCAGCATTCTGTCCCCTTTCTTCCCTTCTGGAATCATAAACGGGCGTGTAGTGGTTCTGTTGCGAAATTGAGATCTTAGATGGCAGTAGCTGTTACCTTCTTACTCTGCCCTTCTTAGGCATGAGCTTCCTCCAGACCAGAGGCTAAGGATTCTAGTTAAAGCAGCATTTAATTATTTCTTTCATTGTATCTTCATAGCACACAGAGGCACTTTGCTGCAAATGTTAATGTAAGCAATGACCATTCTCAATGGTGGTAAAATTAAAATGCACATATAGTTCTGTAATCATGAGTACCTATACTATCACAGCTGGAAAGGGCATGCCTTGTAGAGTGAACTATCCTCTACATTAATGAAGAAATACTCACTTTTCTTTGAACGCAACATGGGAGTTCCCTAACAGACCACTCTGTTGACCATCTGGGTTCATTATGTTAATGAGATTTCAATTTCCCTTCATTTTTGGTTTTGCTAGACCTGCCTTATGTGCAAAAAGCAGCAAGGATGCCAGAATGTTCAAACTGAGCAATAAACAGTCAAATCAGGTTGAAAATATTTCAGATATACTGGGGATAGACAAGAATGTTTTTGCTGCTAGGAAATGCATATTGTTATTCTGTTCACAATTTTTTTTGCAAAATTCCTTTTGAGAAAAAGTAAAATATCAATAGGACCAGTCCACTAGTCATGAATGTGTGATCACTATTATACAGGTTGGGCATCCTTTATCTGGAATTCTGAAATTCAGTCGTTTGAAAGCTGTAATTTTTGAGCACTAACATGACACAAGTGGAAAATTCCACACCTGACCTCATGTGTTGGGTCACAGAAAATTATTAAAAATATTGTATAAAATTATCTTCAGGCTATGTGTATATGAAAAATAAATGAATTTCATGTTTAGACTTGGGCTCATCCCCAAGTTATCTCATTAGGTATTTGTAAGTATTCCAAAATACAGATAAATCCAATATCCAAAATACTTCTGATCCCAAGCAATTTGGATTAGGGATGCCCAACCTGTATTATATATGCTTTACTGTAATGATTCAGCCAAGCCAAGCCATGGCTAAGTTTCAGCCCTGCAAAGGAGGGTGAAAGATAGCCATCTGATTAATTAGATCCTTGCTACTGGGGCTTCATCCTGTTTTGTTAGACCACTTTTTTCTTCTATATTCCATAGGTGTGAATGGTCCTAACAACGACGTTAACTATCTTCATCAAACCAGACTTGTCTACTAGAGACAAACTGGTATTAAATTAAATAATCTCTCTTTCTGGAACGTATAAATGTGTTTTGGGACTCACGTTAAAACAGTAGTAATTCAGTCTGACGTTAAAGTTAGCAATCATGCTAGTGACGGAGAAAAGAGGTTGTAGAGGGACTTACTGACAATCAGTTTCTAACCAGATATGCTAGGGCCCACTGTCAGTGTGCCCTCGTATCTGTGGGGGTTCAGAACTCCCTGTGGTTATGTGAAACCAGATACAAGAGAACGCCTGCCCCTCCACCCTCCGCAGCCAAGGAGAGCTCCCTCCGGGTTTTCCTGGGGCCTCCCGATGCCTTATAAGGCATTAAAAACATCACTTCCAGTTTTGTGGAGAAACCGGAAGTAGTGTTGTTTTTTTTCCAGTTCTAGGGCTCAGTCTGAGCCTGGCAGAGGCCACAGATGTCCGCGAACTCTGCTGGGTTCAGAGGACCCTCCAGAGAGGGGGCACACATGCAGGGCATGCGGGGGGGGGGCTGCGGACCCAATTTGTGGATAACTGAATCTGTGGGTACAACCTCCCCCATATATGTTTTCTCCCCTCACCACTGGAAGGGGTGTGCACATGGTGCACATGAGGGGGGTCGTGGACCCACTCTGCAGATAACTGCTTTCTCCTGGTCTCCTTGGCAGACTTGCAGCACAATCCTATGCATGTCTACTCAGAAATAAGTCCAGGTGGAATCACTCCCAAGTAATTGTGTACA
Organism: Tiliqua scincoides; assembly: GCF_035046505.1. Classification (NCBI taxonomy): domain Eukaryota; kingdom Metazoa; phylum Chordata; class Lepidosauria; order Squamata; family Scincidae; genus Tiliqua; species Tiliqua scincoides. The sequence continues at coordinate 155,721,535 of NC_089822.1, forward strand.
GGATTGCAGCCTGAGAGCGATGCAAGGACTGTGCATTCTTGGCACACGCCATTCTGGGGACATTGCAGAAAGTGCTCTGTTAACAATTTGGCCAAAATGAAAGAAGGAAGGAAGGGGAGCGATACAGTTTCCAAAGTGCGTCTTTAATAACCTCCGTTTGGCATTTCGGGTTCTTTATGAAGAACCAGAAAGTAATGTAAAACACTAAAAATACCATACTGTGTGCCTGTAGGTCCTTTGTACAGTCGTCATTTAGATCAGTGCATATGGGAAAGCAAGGAAGTTCTAATTTTTATTAGGAGGCTGTTGGGCATCTCCTGCTATGTCACAGAGAGCATGCTCTGAAAGATAACTGGCACTAAAATGCAAATGGATGACAGTAGAATTAATACTTCTTAAGCTATCCACAGAGACAGCGTGACTGTGAATCACTACCATGAGAGTCATCTTGCACGTGACGAGTGTCCCAGTGCCCAGCAATGGAAGACTTTGGAATTCAGTCATAAAGTGCTTTCAACTGCTGCTGCTTTGTTTTCGGTCCATCAGTAGATGAAGGTGAAAGGTCACTTGCTCCAGGTCAGTACACAAGAGACAAAGGTCTTTCTGGTGATACCAGCTTCACAGGGAGAAACAGACCAATAATTTGGAAGGTCCATCTCCTGCCCTTATCGAGGTGTCAGTTCCTGGGGCTAGCCCCAACTGATTGATCCCCAACATGTGTGATGGACACCAGCATATGGTGTCAACAAATAAAGTGTCAACACGCTAAGCATCATCTGCTTTCCCCCTCTCAGACTTCAGACTCAAGGCTAGAGATACGCCTCCAAGATCTTGCTGCATAAGGACTGTGCATCCTTGGGGTAGCCAGAAAATCCCTCCCCTCAGTATTCACCATCTGGACAAATGCTGGGTCCACCCTGCTCCGCTCCCTGCAGTCTCTGTATGTGCTACCAAAGTACATGGTCCTCTGACCATCCTGCTGGACCAATAAATCCCTGCTGTAGGGGGACCAGGGAGTGTGAGTGAAGCAGTGTTGGGCCGCACTGGGCTTTTCACACAGCTGAGGAGAGTCCTGGTAAAGGCGCCCCCAGTAAATAGGCAGGTTTGTGTAAGAGTTCATGTAGGCATACTGCTTGTGCACCACTGTGGAAGAAGCCCTGTGTGTGCCTGAGGTGTTTTGTGAGCAGGCTTCCCGGTACGAGGGGAGCCTTGTGGATTGGGAATGCAGCAGCCGTTGGTCCTTCCAAGACAAACCATTGGCCTCTGCACATTTCCTATTGCACAAATAGTTTGGTCTAAGGGCATCAGGAGGATAGTGATGGACTCCATGATGGATTCCAGGCACTGATGTTGCTTTTGGAGCCAGGCCAGCTTTGGGGAAGAGATCTGGCACATTCCCAAAGGCAGTGGACTTTCCATGATGCTTCCAGATGCCTAGAGACTGGGGTCTCTCGTGGTGCTCCCAAGCAGACCTTGAGAAGTTAGCTCTATGATTCTGCTTCTCCCTCCTTAGCTCTATTGAGTCAGATTCTTTGTATGTAAAAGGTCCGCAAGTCCTGTTGGCTTTGGGGAAGGAATTATGCACACAAGCACGAGGCAAGAAATGGCTGTCCAACTCCCTTCTCTTCTCAGAAGGGGAAGTCAGCCTTGCCACCTGGGCTGAGCTGTCATACCCACCTTCTCCATACACCAGGTGAACATTGTGGTGGAACCTTTCCTTTCCATGCCCTGTGGCCATGGGGAGCTTATGCTTATGCTCTGGAGGAGGCAGCTCTCTAGGGGATCTTACTGGGGAATGTGGAACAGCACTAATGTGGTTTCCAAGTGGCACATGGTTTCTGAAATGAGTCTGAGGTGTGGTTCTTATCAAGTATTGCGAGGAGCTGTTCCCAGTGGAACCGGGAAGAACCTTATCCTCAGAATAGCTGCCTCGGAACTTCAGTGGATGAAAGATCTGTGGCTGATCAATTGTTCCTCTCCAGTTTTCACTGACTGGCAACAAAGACTGCTGGGGTGCAGGAAGTGATGGTGGAACAGGCCTCCCAAGCTTCTCTGTTGCTTCTGCAGCGGAAGAATGGACTGGTCTATTAGGGCCACTGGTGTTCTGAACAACAAGCTGTGGAGTTCTTAAAGAGAAGCTTGTCTGGAGGTTCTCACTCCTGTTAGACCAGTTCTCAATGGTGCGTGTGGCATTTTCTAATGAGTTTCCAACACTGGCTGTTGACACCATATTCTTGGCAGCCTGTAGCATCTTCAGCACATTGGCTTGAGCAGAGTTAGCAGTGACATCAGGTTTGTGAACACGGGCAGGACTCTCCAGATTTTGGACTCCATTAAAACAGCTGTAAATGCCCTGAAAAAAAGACAAGAGGAAAGGTAATACATTAAGCAAAAGAGTTGCCAAAGAGACAGGGAAAAGCATGACAAGTGGGCATGTTCTGGGAAGGGATGAACCAGGGGGCACGTTGGCTTCTGCTCAAGTTCCAACAAGTGCAGGCAGGACAGACATTACAAATGCCAGCTGACCCCATTAATTTGAATGAGCTGGGAGAATGTTCAGAATATTTGGAGAATAAAAAACTTGAGTAAATGGAAGTGCTACTTACATTTGACTTAGGATAACACAACGCAACCTGCCCTGTTGTAAATCAGGTGCGTCAGTCATTGACTGTGAAGGTCAGGAGGGACTCTTTTTTAGCTGCTAAAATGTAGTAGGGGTGGAGACATTTTTTTTCCTGAAATACTAGAAGTGTTTCCAGGACTCACCTGCAAAATCAGGATTCCACATTCAAGGTTTGATAGAACACAGAAACAAGGGTAAGGAAGAAATTTCTCCCACCCACGCCATCTTCAGTGCAGATCACGTGCCACCACTCACATTGGTTGGCCCACTAGCCCAGTTCAGGTGGAGTGCAAACAGGAATGTGAACTCTAACCCTGCCTTCCCCCTTCGCCAATGAAATACACGTTAGCCCTGCCTCCACACTTGTCCCATATTCAGCATTGTCTAAAGAGAGAAGTGCTTAGTACAGGGAGAACTTTTCCTGCCCTTGCAAGCCTGGAACGGTCCAGGCTTGCAGTGATGGGCAGGGTGAGGCTAGCAGATGTGTGTCATCCATGGCAGAACATGTACTAATGCATAGGATGCTGTTAAGCCCCAATGTGTGTGGACTGGGCTTTTATCTGCAGTACTTTAAGCCAAGATGTTCAGGTGCTGTTTCCTTTTAAATAGTTTTATTTTTAATTGCAGAACCCTGTATTCTCAATTATTCACGGCCCATCATCATTTGTAAGCTTTTAGCAGAGACCTATTTCCTTTAATTTTGTAAAGTGCCATCCCTTGAGGGTCTGAAATAGTAATAGGATTTAATGAACTTGGGTACTTAAGAATTTCAGCTGATTAGGATTCAGAAATTGTGGAGCTAGAAAGGTGCTCCCCAATTTCTTAGGAAGACATGGTAATTTTAATACATTTTAGATTAAACATTTCGTATCTAAGAAACTAAACAAGATATTCTAATACCTAGAAACCAATCCATTAATGTATGAACAAATCCCCTCTCTATTTTTTCCTATTCATACATCAGCTCACCATTAAGTAGTTTTAAATTTATTTTACTTTGAGCAGGTAAGGCAGTGGCAAGAAACAGTGAAGGTACTTTTACAATGGAACAGCTTGAAATTTTAATGCAATGGAGCCAAGGAGAAACAAATCAATTCCCTGTTCATTACTCCAGTGGGAAAGATAATTGGGGAAAGATAATTTTAATTGGTTTAATTTCAAATATTTTAAGTGCTAATCCAAGAGGTGTGGATAAGGAGTGGTAATCCCTAGAGTACCTTCTTGAACCTACCCTATCAAGATGCTTTCTTGACCCCAATAGGGTAGAGGGGGGTTCCCATTTTTGCACTCCAACTCATTTGTTAGCAGCAGTATGTAGTACAGGGTACAATTACTATTAGATGAGTTGGCAACATTTCTCTAAAATGATGTATGACTGAGGGCCCAATCCTATCCAAATTTCCAGCACCAATGTAGCCACAATGCAGACCTGAGCTAAGGGAACAAATGTTCCCTTACATTGAGAAGGCCTCTATGACTGGGCTACCAATGGGGGACTCACATCCCCCAATGGCTCTACTAATAAATGACCTTCTCCCAAATTCCAGCAGCACACCTGGGGACCATTTGCGGCACCCCAACGTGCCATGGCACAGTGGTTGAAAATGGCTGATCTAGAGACTAGAGAGGCTTTGAAGAATACAGAAGTTGGGTACTCCTAATTTAGGACATAAAAATAATCTCAAGGGGGACACAGCACAGAAGGATGTACATACAGGTATGCTACATACCCTACTTATAGCTAGCAAAAAATCGAGCTTGTGCGACTTGGGGACAGAATGTCTCAGCTTCCAGTAGACAAGGTGTTCCCAGGCAAAGACCAGCAGGCTCAACCCCATGGCCACCAGCAGCATGTAAAATACTCCAGCCATGTTGTCAATGTCTAACTTGCTGCTCATCACCTCGTTCTTTTCATTTTGGCAGATCCCCGACAACCACACAGTCTCCAGTTTCTGGGTTTCCCCTAGGAAATAACACACATGTGAACAAAGAGCAAAAGAGCATGAAATCCTCACCAAAGATTTTTCTTTTTTGGACACTTGACACCCACCTGTATATTGACTAGCCTGATTATTTTTTATTGTTTCCCCTGGTAAAAGCCCAGGATAAAGATTTGCTGTGTTGTAAGCACTGCCATAGGAAGAAAAAAAACACCCCTTTTTTCAATTTTCTACTCAGTATTACAAGGAGGCTATTTCTTCACATGCAAGAGTGCGTGACCAGAGAAGTTTTCATATTGCATGGCAACCATCAAATGAACACTGATTTTCTAGATAAAATATTTGTGGTTATAGAAAGTCAGGATCCATGCACTGAAATTAGATTGTATGTCAGCCACAGGGGTAGCCAAATGTGATCCACCACTGCTCCCCAAAAAAGCACGCAGAAAGTGCCAACCCAGCCCCCACCCCCTCACCTAACCCCTTACTTGCATGGTCCCTTTAAACAAAACAGGAAGTGCGGAACACACTGAAAGCATTCTCAGTATTCCTGTTTTGTTTAAAGGGACCAGATGAGGAAGGAGAAAGGTAAGGGGAAGTGGTTTGGATCACTGCCTTCCAATCCATTGTCCCCTTATTTTTAGTGAGTGAGAGCAGCTCCATCCACAGCAGACTCAGGGTAAAAAGCACCCAGAGTCTGTTTGCTGCTCCCTGCAACTTGAAGCAAGTGCCACTGCTTGTTTCAGGCATCGGTTGGCCATGGTCAGCCACCAGCCTCAAACACTTTCCCAGTTTGCCCTCTGTATTGGCAGATTGCAGAAGATTCATGCTATGCTGAGGGGTCAGTGGTCTGGTTCTGCTTATTTTGTCTCTGTATTCAAAAAGAACCTTTGCCCTTCTGTCAAAACACCCTCCCCACAACATTTTGCTAACCGACAAGCTGAAGCAGCATCTTTCCTCCGAACAACGTATGTTCCCTTAGGCTGCACAGTATTTGCATTCACAGGACTCCGCTAGTTGTGACGCAAGAGACAGGTGAGCCTGGTTTCCCACTTTTTTCTCTTCAAAACAATTATGGGCGACTGATCATCTGATTGGGAAAGTAACAGGGGAGAGGAGGTGTACCTGTCATCTTTCCCTACAAGGCTAAGGGCAACTTGGGGGAGGAGGCAATGTACATTGGCGAAACAGTGCGGAAGCAAAGGGTTCTACTCCCTCCCCCAGGACTGCTTCCTCAACTAAATTAGCAGCCCTCACAAAAATGAAAAATCGTGATCACAGACCGTGCACATCACATCTTGCTGAATGCACAGAAACTGAGCTCTGGTTTTCTCCCTCCTCATAGTTGATGCACCCATATAGCTGAGATGAGGGTGCTGCCCAGGCAGCTCTGAGCCATGACCCCAATTGTTTTCAATATTAGCTACTGTTCAGAGGTACAGTGTCTGCAGTGCTGCTCTCTCCACCCCTGAGCACTATTCGGTTTCCTTGCCCCAAAGAACAATAGAAAAGGTGAGGCAGGATTGCCGGTGTCAAGAGAAGTGCCAGCATTGCTTCTGTTGGCAGTCAATTAAAGTGCGTCTCCTGAACCCCCCAGCCCTGCACTCTTTTTTGTGCTTTTGCACCCAGATCACGTGTAAGTGCCCCAAAGTGACAGGGCAGTTTTATTTCCTATTGATAGGAAAAGAGAGCTATGAGACTAAGTTAAGCTTCTAGACTATCTGACAGGAGGTGATCTGCTTGATTTAATGTTAAGCCCAAACTCTGTGGCAGAGAAGAACTGCTTCTGAAGCCTTCCCCACATTCTCTCTAATGACTGAGAAACTTGAGTCAAAGCCTGACTGCTTGAGTACACAGGCTACAAGTGTGTTGAAGCCCCTCTCTGGGATAACATGAGGCAGGGCAGAATCCAGGGCCAGATTTGCAGAGGGCATAAAGCTACTGAGTACTGGCAGGGAAACTAGCAGGGTTCAATGGTAAACCCAGGCCTTGGCATCTGTGTAGAAAGAACATGAGCCAGCCTTGATGAAATGTTGGATGCAGTTTAGATGTCTTTTTAATACTTTTCAATTTAAAAGAAATACATTTTGAAATAAACCGAAAAGTGCCTTATTTCTGCCAGAGAAAAAGAGGAAGGAGAGCAAAGATAAGAGGAGAGCTGCTTTGTTTTTCTCAGATCTTTATGCCACTGTGGGAGCTCCTCAGCTCTGGGGAGATGGAAGAAGCTTCTATGACCCTGGGGAGAAAGACACAGGAGACACCAGCAACCTCTCCCAAGAATTAGAGGAGGCAAAGTGTGTCAAAAACGTGTCTTGGGGAAGGAGAGAGGACTACCCACCATCTCCCAGGAACTGCAGCAGGGCTAAATCGATTGCCCTCTTCCACTTGGAGTCCTTCTGGAGAGCAATACCGTAACCGGTCGTCGCAAAGACTTTCCCACTGCCAATAGTCACCAGCTTACAACCCTCGTCCTTGCCCGCCATATAGTTGAGCACAGCAGCATCATATATAAAAGCATCCAGCTTTCTGGAATCGAGCAGAAACACAAATTAAAAAAGAATAGCTTTATAAGACCAACAGTTGATGAGAAAGTGTAAGTTTCCTGGGTGGGAGCGAGAGAAGCTGAAAAGGAACTTCAGGAACTGAGCGGGGGTGGGTGTAATGGGGAGGCAACAGGGTGGAGAGGAGGAAGAATTGGGACCAGAAGGGGGTGGGTGCAGTGGCATCCACCAAATCCTCACTCCTTGCCAGCCTTGATCTGCCTTCATGGAACCACATGAATTCGCGCCAGCAATATCAGTGGTGCAGGTCCGAGTAGACCCACTGGGCTGGCAATGTTCCCTTGCCCCAAGATGGCCTCTGGAGGCCAAAACTCCACAGTATGCGGCGGATGTTGTTACATAGGATTGGGCGGTTACTCCCAAACATCTTGAGAAGCCTGAAAATATGACACAATATAAAATATGACATTTTTACACCTTGTGACCAGAAGTTGGAATGTGAAATGTCTGCGATAGCAGTCAGTACTTCAGTGCAGCACAAGAAAAATGAGTGGAGAGAATGGAGGTGGCTGAACCTCAATTTACATGCTTGACTCAACCCCAGATTCAAAGAAGGGATTTGCAATGATAGCCAGGACATTAAGGCAATCACTCTGGTAGATAACATGGCAGAGAGTTAAGCTGTCCATGTGACAGAATACAGACATTTGGTCTTACAAATACGTAAAAATGATGCCATTTGAACACAGACAGCTCTGAGGTGAGAACTAGCTGAGATATGTTTCATGTCTAACATTGCAGAGCACCAGTTTTGTAGAGAAACCTCAGTCACGAAGAGCCCTTTGACATAGCCGTAGCATATAAAACTTCTATGGGTTCCCTTTTTTTTGATACTGTAGTGAAAGTGCCCAAATTTCCCCCTCTTTGGGACACTTCTAAATCCCTCAGCCCAAGGCTTGCTTCTACAGGGCCTCAGCATCCTAAAAGGCTGCTGAGCCATTACCCTGGCAATACTGCCCACTGTTTGGGCATCTTCATTTCCTGCCTTGACCATTAGACAAAGAAACCTGAAGCTGAGGCAGCTCACTGGATTGTGAAGTGCACCAGGTGTCCAAGAGTGAAACACTCTGAATCCTTCCAAGTGATTCCCAAATGACCCGTCCTCCATGACAAGCAGGACTGATGCCCACTGGCTTCAGTGGGGACATACTGGCTTCAGAGGGGACACACTCACTCTTTCTGCATGTCACCCAGGTTCATTGCTGGAAGCAGCTGCTGCTTCACACAAGGCTCACCCACTCCCTGTGCTGCAGATGAGAGCGCAGGGTCCAGAATCCCCCCCCCCCGGTAAGTAATTAGGATAGAGAAAATACTCAGTTATTTGCATCATGGTTTATGTTTGTTTTCAGCTTGTCTTTTGACCTCCATGCCAACCTTATCCACCCACCCCTTTCTTGTTCTTTGGTTCAATTATCAGTATCTTGTTTTTGTCCTGTGTTGTTCCTCCCTGTGCTTTGTTTTGACTTGTTAGCCTTTCAATACACATCTTTTATTTCTATGGTTGCGTCCGTCTGATCACAATTCACTTGGGAGAAGCAGGTTGCCTTGTCTACCAGACCACCCAAGTTTTTCTAATGTTTGGCTTTAAGTGAAGATTATGGACTTCCCTGTAAATCACAGTATTCCCAATAAAGAGAGTGAAGTAGGGAGCAGAGAGGTGGGAGTTATCGCTAACTTCCGGGCACTGCTCTTGTTCTGCCCACTTCTTCCCTTACGGGACATAGTGAACAGTCTTGCAAATGTTCCAGATTATCGAATCAGTAATCAGAGCTGGGTATTCACTCAGTTTGGCACAAATACCTGGGAGATCCCTTGCATGATGCCCTCCTAGGGAAACAGAGAAGCCTACCCCATTTTGAGGCTGATCAGGGCATCCTCAACTGAGCGCTGGTTGAACTTCACCATGTGGGAGTGCATGTCGTGGTAGTTGCTCCGAATGTTCCGCTCTGTGCTGCCATTTGGAACTGTTCCAAAGCGGAAGGGGGGGTACTGCTCCTGGGGCTTCTGGAACTGGCAAAGAAACCACAATGGAAAAGTTTGTTTCCAATTTACAAACAAACAAACTAGACAGGTGTCGCTGCAGGAGGCAGAGCTCCTGGATTGCTTCTACTGCAGGAGCAGGGATGGCACCAGCAGGAGTGCTCAGCTGCTCCCCTTGAAATTTTTTCAAAGGATCTTAGCTGAGAAGTGGCATCCGGCTCAGTAGGAAGCAAACTGAGACATTTGCCAAATTTGCATATGCTAATATCTAGACTATTATCTAGGAGGTTGCCTGATAGCTTGTGTTACATTAAGGCTGCAATCCTATACAAACTTTCCTATAAGTAAGCCTCACGGAACACAATGGAACTTACTTCTGAGTAGATGCCTAGGATTGTGCTCCAAGACACATGCAAAATGTATCTGGTAGTAAGTCCTTCTAAACACAGCAGGGCTTACTTTTGAGTAAACATACCGAGGCTATCACTCTAATAAAAATGTTTTAGAAAAACTTTTATATTTATCTTTATATTTTTAATAACATTTTTCAATTTTAATTATACCTTATTGCAATTCACTCAAGGAAAAAATGATGTAGATCTTTAAATGAAGCATAAGTTTCAAAGTAGTGATAAGTGGCAGAAATTGAAAACACTCTAATGAATAAATTTAAAGTTGATTTTTTTGGGGGGTATAGACGGTAGCTATGGGAGGGGTGTCATGACAAGCTCCTGCATTTCAAAATGTATAACTTCTATGCCACTGGATACTCATACTTCATTATCACAACGTCAGCATAACTTCATGCTAGAGAACATTTTTAAATGAGAGAGTCCGTGTTAAGTCTGGAACTCAGGCATCAATAATACAGGTCAAGAGACATTCAAATAGGTATAGAAAGCAAAGCCACTCGGTTATCTTCAGCATTATAAGGAGGAATGGGATGGAATGTACATGTTTTGGTGGTTCCCAGAAAATGTCTTGTCCAAGGTGGATAGGGGCAGCCACTCTTGGCATGGAAGCAACTCCTTTTGGTAACCAAAAACACTTGGGCTTCATCTGGCTGCTACCTGAAGAAAAGCCTCTTGCCTGCAAATGTTTCTCAACAGAATTTATGCAAGTGGTATTGCTCAGGCACCTTCTGCCCTGCCACACTAATACGTTCCTTTTTCCTTTAGGCTATTCCATGCCACCTACTGCTATTAATTACTCCACACATTCTCACCCTCTGCATTTTCAATGTATTACAAACCATCACCCACCTCTTAAAGCTTACTTACCTTCCTATCGCTCAGCCCAGACACAGTGTCAATATATTGCTCCTGGATCATGAATGCTGCCAGGTTAGCCGTATAGCTGGCCAGGAAGATGACCGCGAAGAAGGCCCAGACCAGCACCATGATCTTACTGGTAGTGCCTTTGGGGTTTTCAATGGGAACTGAATTGTTAAAAACCAGAGCCCACAGCAGCCAGACTGACTTGCCGATAGTGAAGGAAGACCCCCCACACTCTGGAAAGACAAAGGAAAAGGATTGGTGAGTAGCTGCATTGCCATTCTACAAATAACTGCTTCTTTAGACTCAGAATGTTCCACAAATAAAGAAATAAGAAGCGTTCTTTGTTCACTGTCATATTTCAAAGCTACATACTTGCATCTGTTCACTTGGTGCTGTCTCTAAAAAAATGAACATAACATAGTGTAACAAGCTTTAGCACAGAAAACCAGATGTCCTGCCTCTGTTAACTGGGCTAAAAGGCATCATTTAAGTGGTGGTTCTCTTACAGGGCCAGCCCAACTATGAGGCCAACTGAAGCGGTTGCCTCAGGCGGCAGGTTAAGCGGGTGCCACAACCTGTATGCCTGCTTGCCTCCACTGCTCCTCGTTCTCCGCCCATGCCTTGGAATGAAAAATGAAGAGGAGGACAGAGAGGAAGAGGAAATGTGGAGGTGAGGGAGTGCTGAGTCAGAGCACTGGAGAATGGGAGGAGCAGAGGCTGCCACATGATTGGATCAGGAGGGGGAAGCCTTTGGCATAGGCATCAGGTGTTCTTGGGCCAGCCCTGTTCTATTATATGGAGCAGAGGGAGAGCAACTTTCCTTATTCACCTCTGCACAGCCTCCTTCCAGTGGCTGTTTGCATATTTTTTTCAATTGCGAGCCCTCTCAGTGAATCGTCATTTCATTTGCTTTGCTATGTAGAGCACCTTGTGAATTTAATGTTGAAAAGCAAAATATAAATATTTTTAACAGTGTTAAGAATAACTCGTGCAATTCAGGAACCACACAACTGCTAAAGACATCTGCTTGATACTATACTGTATTCTATGGAATCTGGCCTTTAACTACAATGTAGCCAGTACCCTGACAGGGACAGTTCAGATGACAGGGTCTGTGGGCCCCGCCCACCACAAGGTGAGACCGGTGAATGTGCATTCCCACCCACCCCTATCAGTGCACAGTCCCATTCAGCATAATCACATGATGGTGGACTGTCTGAACCACTCCTCGTGTTTTGGTTCAATATTACATTAGTGTTTACATTGTGCTTAAGCAGCAGTTTGGCTGGCTTGTTCCTCCTCCGTGCAAAACTGTCTGGTCTCCAAAACTGAAGGAAAAAGGCTCAAACTCCTGGAAGCTGGTTGACAGCAGATCCCAGAATTTTGAGGGATATCAAAAGAGGGGAAACTGTACAGTGACTGACATTTTGAAGTTCTGAATACTTCCATTTTCTTCATATTAACAATTAAGAGATTCTGTTGCTGTTTCTAAATTCGGGACGTAACTATAGCCTAGAATCTTGAAACCAAGAATGTGAAAAATGATTTTAAGAAAACCAAATTCCAGTAAGAGGAACAAAGCAGCAGGGTCCTAGCAACCTACACCCTGCCAGAATCTTTACAGAATTGGATGATGAAAGCTAAAAATAGGCTGTATATTTTTACCCTGGGCTCTCAGCTGTTCTCTCCTCGTAGTTACCCATTTCCTCCTGACTTCCAACATCCTTTCCCGTATCCGATCCCCCTTCAACAGCAAACTCTCCAAGGTCAATGGTGAGAAATTGAGAGAGCTCTCTGAAGGGGAAGAAGGTCTACTCTGAGGTTTCACCGGGCAGGGGAGAGGGAGTCACTCTCCCCACTCAAGGAGCCCTTCATTATATGCATGTCAGGATGCAAGTTTTAATGAGCATTTATCAAGGACAGGGATGAGACGGCTGGCCTGGGGGCTGACAGCTTCTCAAAGGAGCTGTGAGAAATCTTCTCCCCAGCTCACTAAGACGGGGAAGCTGTTAACAGGAGGAGCAGCTCACAGACTTTGTAGACAGGCCTACAAATCAGGTCAGTTGATCTGGCCAGCTGCTGACAATTCAGACTTAAAGATGTTGGCCCAGGACTGGACTGTATCAGGAGCCCCGGTTAAACTCATCAGGGCTGCAGTCCCCACAGGCAGAGCTCTGAAGACTAGCCACTCTGTGGCAAGGAGTGCCACTGATTCGGAGCAGATCCAGGGATGCAGCTTTCACAGAACATGGTCAAGGAACTGTCTCGAAAAGAGTACTTCCCAAGCTCCTATAAGGGAGTTGGGAGCACTGTAAGTGTGTACGGAGGAAGGCAGCAACATGATTCCCAGGATCACACTGCTACTGGGGGTTTCTTCCAACTTACCAGCTGGAGCTGCAGGGCTCCCCAAGCCTCTATAATAGTAAAAAACTTGACTGAAAGCCACTTTCTGTTCTTGATCGAAAACCAAAAGTGGCTTTCAATCAAGTTTTTTCACAGTTATAGAGGCTTGGGGAGCCCTGAGGCCGGCACTTCAGCTGATAAGTTAGTGAAAGCCCCCTTCCCGTGGCAGCAGTGTGATCCTGGGGATTGTCCACCTTTTAAGGGGCCAGAGCTACATGCTTCCCAGGCTGGTAGGTCACGACCTACCAGTTTGGGAACCACTGCTCTAAATAATTCCAAGTGGCCGTGAATATAGGCTGGCCAGCTGAAAAAGAGAAGGGCCCTTGCGTACTTCGAATGGTTCTTTGGGAGACAGAATATCAGCAAGTGCAGCTGGTCATGCAGAGATGATAAAAGCTGCACCTTTTGAAATTATTTCTTCCACACAACTATAACAAGCACGGGAGACCTGTTTTCCTTAGTCACTGGTAACATGCAAACAGAGAGAGTATGAAGAGCTGTATGCATGTCATTTACCTAAATGATTGTTAGTGCTTCTCGATCTACAATCATTGCCAGGGAAGTGCAGATGGTCATCAAGCACTGCCCAATCCCATACAAGCCTGCCTGTGCTTGAAAGTCAGATCTCTGGATTCTCCCACCTGCTGACACTGGGCTGGCTGTGACCAGAAAATGTGCCTTCTCTGTAGTGGTACCTATCTGTAGAATGCCTGTCCTAGTTCTGTACACATGGCACCTACAATCATGGCCTTTCAGCACTATGTAGGTGTTACTCACCCAAGGAGTGTTAATCCTACATACGTGTCTAACAGCTCAATCCAATTCCCCACCAGCCCAGATCATGCAGCACTGCTGATGGAGTCTGTGCTACACTCGGGGGGGGGGGGAGGTGTCCAGGCAGCCCAGGAGAAAATCTTTTTTCCCTTACTTCCTCATAGTTCCGCTGGCCTCCAATGGGTCTCCTTGGACCTATGCCAGCTATTTAGCAGGTGTAAGTTTGAGGAGACATCAGGAGGGAGTTTGGAGCAGGGAAAGGACATAGGATCTTGGTATGTATGGCCGCCGCCAAGGTCCTCCTCTATCTGCCTCTGGTCTGGCCTGATCTGCCCTGAATTGCCCCCACTGCCACCTTATCTGCTCCAGTGGGTGATCGGTCATCTGCCACAGGTGGAAAAGGGCTTCCCAGCTGCCACTGGGAAGCAGTGCATAGGATTGGGCCATGCAATGACTATACAGGCACCTTAGTTTAATTTTTCAACTACATTTATTTTTTACTTAATTGCAGCTGCTTTAGTTTTGGTACTTTATTTGTAGTTTTTTTTTCCTTTCTATTTACATTGTCACTCTTCTTAGAAGTCACCTTGAGCATTATTGAAGAGACAAGGCAGAAATTTATTAAATTAAGTATATAAATTTGGGGTGTTTTTCCATTTCCTCTACTGAAATCTAAGGATGGTTTTAAGAAAAGCAGATAAGCCCAAGCCTATTACATTTAATAATCACAAGTGCCATGTGCCTTTCCAGAGTTCTTTAACACATTGACCAAACTTCCGGACTCCTCAGCTTAAATAGGTATTGATTTCCAGTCTCTTCTTTGTGGTCCATACATGGATGGAAACTTCAGTGACATAACATCAACAGGAAACAAAAATGTCATACACAGCCAAAACTTATCACACAGAAGTTAAGATGGTTGGATCACTACAAAGTGCTGTACTGCAACTTTGTCAAAGGGTTCATGATATATGAAACTACAACAAATAGAAGTAAACTGGGAACTTGGGCCCAATGGGAATTGTGGGGAGATTCCCCACAAGTGGAAGAAACTGCTAAAGAACCCTTTGTAAAAGTGTATGTGGGGAGAGTAAGCCAGCCATTTTCAATCACTGTGCCGTGGCACACTGGTGTGCCGCGAACGGTCCCCAGGTGTGCCGCGGGAATTTGGGAGAGGGTCATTTATCAAAAGGACCTTTGGGGGATGTGAGCCCCCACTGACAGCACAGTGTGCCTTGTCAACTGTCAAAAAGCTGATGGTGTGCCTTGACCATTTTAGTGCCTTGCCAGTGTGCCGCAGATGAAAAAGATTGAAAATCACTGGGTTAAGCTATTATTTAAATAGTAACTAGGGGTGCAGTCCTAACCAACTTTCCAGCAACTTTCTAGCTATAATGCAGACTAAGGTAACCAACATGCCCTTACCTTGAGGCCTCCTTGACTGCCTCCCCACTGCAGGATGCAGTGCATGCCACATTGACACACCTATGTCAGTGCTGGAAAATGGGTTAGGATTGAGTCCTTGGTTATTATTCTTTGCAACTTCAGGTGCTGTCCTTGTCACTGAGACCCTTGAGATGAGCTGTATGACAGGAAGCTGGCACGCTCTAGGTCTAGATCTTATAAGTTTACATAACTTTGTGGTAACCCCTCATAGTGATTCTTCTTAGGGTGATAATCTGTATTTCATTTTTAATGAAATGGAATGAGGAATGCTCATTAAAGAGGACATTCCAGCTCTGTCACTTGGCCCACTCACTAGACAATTCAGAAGCGTACTTACTTTTGCCACTGGTTAAATTCTGGTTGTAGCCAACAGGACTGAAATATTCAAACATGAAGACTGTGATAGCAACAACAGTGAGACACATCACAAACATCATTACCCACACAGCTGGACTGTAGGGTTCTAGAAAACAAGAAGTCATCAGTCAAACCCAGAGCACATGACAAGTTAGGACTCACCCCTTTAAGCCCTCCCACTCTAAGCTGCAAATCCTTCTCATTGATGTAGAGCAGGGGTCTCCAAACCCCGGACTGGGGGCCAGATGTGGCCCGCGGCAAGACTCTATCTGGCCTGTGGCCAGTCTCTTGTCTCCTGAAAGCCTCTGGCCCACTTGGCCAAACAAGACTGGAACCACACTCTGGTTGCATCTGGAGGGTGTTCAGAGAGGTTGAATGAATGAGCCCATTCATTCATTTATTCACTCATCTAAGTTACATCTCTAATTTATTTAAATAAATTTTATATTTAAAATTTTTTTCCCCAGCCCTCAACACAGTGCCAGATATTTGATGCGGCCCTCTGGCTAAAAAGTTTGGAGACCCCTGATGTAGAGAAAAAAAGATGACTTCCCGCTGAAGTCAGCAACATGTGACCTTGAACAGGCCTCCTTGGTGGCACTTTTTCACATGTGACAACACTGATTACTCTGCAAAACTAAGCTGATAACAGGTATTGATGCAAACTGGTTACCATGGCACTGCTGAACTCTGCCTCAGCAACAACCTCAAGCTGCATACCGGATTTACATATACACAAGATATGCTGACAGCTCAATCGTATCCCCCACCATTAACAACAATGCAGCTACACTGCAGCGTGTGCTGCATCCAGTGGTGGGAGGGGGCAATCAAGAGGCCTGCCAGAGATAAATGAAAATATTTCCCACTACCTCTGCTTAAGGGGACTATGGGTCTCCTTGGACACTCACAGACATATAAATTCTATCTTTCTCCCCTGCCCCCCAACAAGACCAACAACCCAATCCTGAACTGCCTGGAGTGCAGGGCAGCCGCAGCGCTGAAAAGGGCTACTGCTGCATCCAGCATGTCCCAGGCAGTCGCCACTGCCTCCTCAGGAGAAGGGGACATTTGTCCCCTTCCCCTGAGTAAAGGAAGTAGTCTCACAATGGGGCTACTCAATTCCACGGCAGCTCTGGATCAAAGAGTTCATGTCAGGTCGCACAGCCCAACATGGAGCTCAGGATCTGGTGGAGCTGAGATCCACTGGCTCTGCCTTCCTCCTGCCCCGCTCCCTTCCCTGGAAGGCAATCCTCCCTGCCCTCCCCCACCTCCTCCCTGCCTGCCCTCACGTGCCTCCCTTCCCCCCTCCACCTGTCTCTCCGCCACCTGGTTCAGGCAACCACGGAGTGGCGGAGCACCAGTGCTCGGTGCTGGGCCACTACTGGGCCACCACTAAGCCTCGCAAACATGCCTTGTGGCATGTTTGCAACAGTGCGCACCAGCAGTAAGCTGGCGTGCAGAGATCAGGATTGGGCTCCAAGTCGTCAGCACATAAACCAATATTTGGAAATGTTTTTATATCCCCCGCTGAGTCAGGACCTTCATTACATTCCCCCTACTTACAGAAATGAAAATTAACGAAACAGTGATAGGAGCACAAAAAAGGATGAAAAGAAAGAACATTAATTCATCAAAAAGTTACCTTGTTACAAAACAAGTCCATGTAGAGGAAGATGGGGGGGGGGGCATAGGCTCACTATGCAAGGCTGTCAGAAAAATTCACCAGTCACGGAACTAAGGGTGTGATGTTTGCAGAAACGTTTAGGAAACCCAAATCACACTCATGTCCCAATCCTACGTGGCTGTACCACCAATGGAACTAGCATTCTGTGTCATAAGCTATTCTGGCAGAGCCATGTGGTTCCAGGACACCACCACAGAGGATGAGGTGGAAGGTCTGGTCTAGAGGGTAGAGCCTCCGTCTGCCTGAAGATAACATCCACAAGGTCACCAGTTCGAGGCCACCGGCACCGTGCGACCTTGAAGCAGCTGACAAGCTGAAGCCGAGCTATTCCATCTGCTCTGAGCGTAGGAGGATGGAGGCCAGAATGTGAAGCCAGATCGGAATGAAACACCTGAATGTGGTGGTTCTTGAAAGAAAGAACCTTCTTTCAAAATTGTAAAAATCCCTATTTAATAAGGGATTTAAATAAAAGCCTGCCTATGTAAACCGCCTTGAATAAAGTCTTGAATAGAGACCAAGAAAGGCGGTATATAAATACCTGTTGTTGTTGTTGTTGTTGTTGTTTTTATTATTATTATTATTATTATTATTATGAGACAGACCCTGGATGCAGTGGCAAAAAGGAGATCTGTTGATGACAGTAAGTTGACAGGGTGGGAAGATCGGGGTGGAACGGGGAGAGGGCAAGGGGCATGTCCGAGGCAGCAGGGGATGACACCCAGCGCAGAAAACTTGCTCTGCATGCTATCCTCTCTGAAGCCAGCCAACACGCCCCCTTTGTCTCCTCAGACTTACACCAGCTAAAGAGCAGGCCCAGGTCCTAGGAGACCCATTGGCAGTTGAGGGGCTTACAGAGGGGTCAAGGAATATATTTCCCTTTCCCCTCCCAAGCCTCCCAATTGCCTCTTGCACTACAGCATGGAGTGCAGCCTGTTTTGGTGCAGCTGCATGCGATGGCAGGGAAAAACATAGGATTGGGCTGTTGAAGTGGTAAAAGGGAACAGGCTTCTAAGTTACTGCAATATTTTTCAACAGGCAGACCCTAAAGCTACCATAGATGCCCACCTACAAGTCGATCTCACAGATAAGCCGAGGATAGGTTTGAGCCAAAAAACATGGAATTTTCTATGCTCCTCGGATAACTCAAGGGGAGTCTGACTATAATTTTGTCTGATTTTACTCAAGGCCAGATTCTGAAAAATAAACTACCAGTAAAGACTTTTAAAAAAAATCAGTTTATGAAATTCACACTGAAAACAAATTCCAAAAGTGTTCTTTCAATGTAAGAACTGCATGATGTTGGAGTGTTTCTAGGAAGTCATTCCCCTTCTATGACTAGTTTTAAAGGGACAGAGCAAATTGCTTGGTTGTAATCCAAAACCTCTTTCTTTGTGTTAGATCTAGGGCACAATCCTAACCAGGTCGACTCAGAAGTAAGTCCTATTTTGTTCAATGGCGCCTATGGCTGCAATCCTAACCACACTTTCCTAAGAGTAAGCCCCATTGAACAAAATTGGACTTACTTCTGAGTAGACCTGGTTAGGATTGTGCCTTAGATCTAACACAAAGAAAGAGATTTTGGATTACAACCAAGCAATTTGCTCTGTCCCTTTAAAACTAGTCATCGGAGTGGGAAAGGCAGCAGCTGCAGGTTCTTAACCCCCCCTTCTCAGCTCCTCTCTCACTGCTGTAGTGGGGGAACATTAACATGGGCATATAACAGGTGGCAATGGGGTTATATGCCCATGTTAATGTTAACAGGAGGAGAGATGGATAAAAGGTCCACAAGAAAAATAGATGGGAAAAGCCAGAGCTGCTACCTGTTCCATCTAGTCCGAAGGTTGAAAGGGGAAGAATTTCAGAGAAAACCATTTGGCCTTGTGGAATGGGGGGGGGGGGTTTCAGGCTGACATTCTCTCCTCACACCTGCTGCTGGGTGGAGACAATGCATCCAATCCCTTAAGTAAAAGCCATGTGGACATGATCAAAATGGGGAGGGAGCTGTGCAGGCACGAGAAAGCCAGCAGTTGCTGGATGACAGCAGCAGACTGAGAGATAGAATTCAAGCATTAAAGGGCAGGCTGAAGGATGGGATTAATTCAGGCCCTCAAAATATAGCAACCAAGGCCCATTTGTCAGCTTGTCCTTCCCTGTCAGGGAGGACAGAAACTTTATCTGATGGAATCAGATGCATTTCATTAGCATGTTGAGGCAGATGAGCAGGAGAGGTGGATAAATTAGAAAGAAAGCAAGGGGAGAAATCCCACATAAGGAAGAGACCCACATTTTCATGGGGCAGAGTTTTGCCTCTCACACATTTTAAGACATATTGAGATAGTGAAAGGGGAACAGATAGCTCCCCTCTTGCAGTTCCGATCTTCAGCATTCACCCTATTTACATATTCTTCAGGCCTTTTAGCTTTGAATGCACCAACATTTCTAAGGTTTCCAGCAGGCCAGAGATGATCACTTTGAGTTGTATGTCCAAAACAGTTAAAAATGCCCTTAGGTTTGCCTGCTCTGTTACTGTGTTCCTGTGGAGTACTGTGTAAGAAGAGGTGTCCAGCCACTGTGGTCTGTGTGGGTGAGATGATCTGGAATGATGGTGGGACTGCTCAATTTAAAATGCCATGTTCTCAGTTTCCACATCAGAGGTGCCTCTCTTTGTCCCAGTGAAAAGTTCTAATTTCAGATTTTTTCACTTCCTGAATGCTTAAATATAACTTACGGAAACAGGTTTCTTGTAAACTGGTAGGAATTACATACATCTAGACCAGGCAGGAGGTCTGGTCTAGAGGGTAGAGCCTCTGTCTGCCTGAAGATAACATCCACAAGGTCGCCAGTTCGAGGCCACTGGCACCATGCGACCTTGAAGCAGCTGACAAGCTGAAGCCGAGCTATTCCATCTGCTCTGAGTGTGGGAGGATGGAGGCCAGAATGTGAAACCAGATCAGAGTGAAACACCTGGACTGTTGTGGTTCTTGAAAGATAGAACCTTCTTTCAATTGTAAAAATCCCTACTGGGATTTAATCAGCCTGCCTATGTAAACCGCCTTGAATAAAGACCAAGAAAGGCGGTATATAAATACCTGTTGTTGTTGTTGTTGTTGTTGTTGTTGTTGTTGTTGTTGTTGTTGTTGTTATTATTTATAAAGGAGGCATCCTGCAGACATCCTGAAAAGATTGCAAGCAAGTGACTTCCTACTCCTTACAAGGACATGTAGTTGACAAGGGGACTCAGTTCAGAGCTATGGAAATACAGTGGGAAGCAGTGGCTCAGACATGCACATGTCTGATAGGGTTCCCAGGAACTGTCAGTCTGGGTCTGTTCAGGGTATTGTACTGGACCAGTGCTTGTGGCTCTGGTCACTGATCACCTAAAAATCAGGCAGTGCAAATGACATTGAACCCTATCAGTCCTGTTCCTGTTACACTCGTTTCTGTCTAATATATTCCAGGAATTTTGTACTTGACATATTTCATAGGTACATTACAGATTTTCACACAAAATAATACCAGTTGCTCATGTCCACTGACTGTGCTTGATCCTGGAGGGCATCTGGCCCAGTGGAGGGCATCTCCACTGCTCCATATTCCAACTGTTCTCCATGAGCAGCACTGCCTTTATATGAGAAGTTCCCTCATGAGATGTAACAGACTCCTGCCCAACTGTTAAACAAGCTTCTGTTTGAAATCCTAGGCTGATCAATCATTTGCTGTGTCAAAAAGGCTAAACAGCTGTACACTTGACGGATAGCATTTCACATCTTTCTGGAGTCCGACAGCAGGAAGTCAGGTCTCCCATGATAGATGTAGCTCACTCACTTGCTACTACACCGCAAGGTACTAACTTGTGCAGTGTAACGTGTGCATTTGTTCTTAAGCTACTAAATTATGAAGGCAGGATACATTCTTGCACAAACGTCAGCCAACAAGCAAAAGCTAACCTTTTGCAGAAGCCTCTTCTGTGCCTGTCTGGGCACATATGTGTATACAATACTAGATTCATATAGTTTTCCCACTCCATATGGATGTTCTCACTAGTAATACTTTTCAACAATCCCCCATTTCCATCATGGGTTGTCCGCAATTCTAAAAACCTGATCTGACCCCTCAGTTGATTACAGGGATAATTCCAAGCCCAACTTGTATTCCTGTTGTTTATTTTAGTGCCTTAAGCTTTCAGCACAGATGATGGTTAGTGCCAGAGAAATGTGAGAAAGGAAGTGACAGCTTTTGTTTTACAACAGGGAGGAGGAGGAACAACAGGTCTAAAGAAGCCCTGCCTGAAGTCAGTGTCCTCACCTAGCACTGCACAAATTATCACTCAGGGAACTCTGCCAAGTGGAAGTAAACACTGGTGTAACCCTTCCTTTGAGTGAAATGGTAGTTTTGTGATATCAAGTTCTGGAACAAAAGCTTCTGGCTTTGCCCATACCTCTCCACTCCCAGAACGGAAATGAGAAAAGCCTTTTCAGGTGTTGTAACCATGGGAAAACAAGGTTAATAGGCAGTGGGAAGGGCATCGTGGTAGCAGGTTCTGCCCCGACCTGAAAGAATTCACTTCCACATTTAAATGACGTGACACACAGGTGTACACACAGTACACTTTCAGGAAGAGCTGAGAACCTTGTGGTGCTCCACACAGTGAGAAGTGAAATAAGGAATCCAGGCATCAAAAATGGCAGAAGCAAACCAAGAAGTTGCCACATCAAATCTTACCCTGCCCATTCAGTCACCGGATAGCCTTTGGCAGGCCCCTTGACCCTGCCTCAGGTCCTGTCTGCAATATGGAGATAATAATACCCTGTTGACCAATACAGTCTTAGATGGTATGGGATATGGATACGTGAAGGACCTCCTGTTCCACATTAATCTGCTTGGATCTTGAGGTCACCATTAGTTTTTTCAGCTCCTAAAGCAAGGCAGGTACTTCCCAGAGACTGGGCATTTTTCACGGTGGCGTCCCAGACACAAAATTCCAGCCTCAGAGAAGTTCATGTGGTTCTGTCTCTTCCCTTCTTTGGAAGCCAAGGAAAAGCCTTCCTTTTTTAACAAAGCCTTTCAGAAAGATTGTGCTATCCTGCCGGCTAGGAATGACTGTCAACATGCTGCTATTATTTTTATACTGCTTTATTATTGTTCAAACGTTATGGAATTGGTTTTGATTCATTGTAATTCTGTGATGCTTTAAATTGCAGTATATTGTGATGGTAGGTTTTATTGTTTGCCACAGTGGATTCCTGATATCAGACAGGAGCATCATATACTTTAAATAAACTAGCAGATAATACTGGCTTACTTTAGACTTTGTTTGGATTCTTGAGCGAATCAATGCCAAGCATTATTATCTGATGTCAGAGAACTCACAAATCATTTCAGACAATTCAGATAAAGGGACACCCATTCTTTGGGTGAATTCTCTATGCCCCAAAGGGTGCAGTCCTGCAAACAGTTAAGGCTGCTTAAATCCCATTGAAGTTACTGCAGTCGCTCAGTAAGATTAGAAGTTTTATTCATGCTGAAAGGATCCATTCATGTGCAATATGGTTAAGAGTCTTAGACTGCAGTCCTAACCACATTTTCCTGAGAATAAGCCCCATTGAACAAAATAGTCCTTACTTCTGAGTAGACCTGATTGGGATTGTGCCCTTTGTTTCACTCAACCATTTGCTGAAATTCAATCTGTTTCGAGAAATTTTTAAAAACACAGACCAACACACATTTTGCTTCCTTAAACGTTACACCAATTCCTGGGTATATTTGGGGTGCTGATTCCAAAAATGGCATGTGTTTTGCCCTATAATGTCGAGTTTTGGAGACACGGCATAGCCTCTTTGGTTCAAGCAGCTTCCTCATGAGGAAGCCATGGTGTAGGCTTCCTCCTGAGGAAGCTGCTTGAACCATTCACTAAAGAGGCTATGCCATGTCTCCAAAACTAGAGGTGATAGGGCAAAACGGATGCCATTTTTTGAATCGGCACCCCAAATTCATATCAAACCACCATAAAGTTTGGGAAAAACTTTTCTGACCCTCAGGCCTGTGAAATCAGAGACACAGGGAATTTCCTGACACCCAAGCTTGAACTCTGACCTCCAAGTCACATTTTCAATGCCTTCTCCCACTAAAAACACAGGAGCAGCCACTTGTTGCTCACTACAGCCATGAGTGGAACTAAATAGTGCAAGAAACTAGAGGCTGTCACCAAAACCAGCAACCCCACATTGTGATCCCTCTGTCCTTCCATACAACTTAACGTTGTGCAATGATGTCATTGCAACATCCCTTTTCCAGTCCCCACGCTATACCACTGGTTGCTGCTTGGGGGGATGCAGGAAGAAGCACAGTGTAATCCTGTTAGGAACCACCAGTTTAACAGGACAATCCTATCCTGCACTGGAACAGGCAAGCCAAGAGGCTTGCACTATATCCAGCGCAGGATAGGGGCCATAAGTGGCTCAGCCAGAGGCAAGGGGAAACATTTGCCCTTACCGCCAGGTAAGGGCCACTGGCCCCTATGGGTCTACTCGGACTTGTGCCACCTCTTGAGGTGGCACAAGTCTGATGAGAGCGGAGCAGCTTGAAGCCGCTCCATTCTCCCCAGGAACAGGGGTTGGGATCTGGCATAAGTGCGGATCACAGCCCCGCTCCCCCGCGCCTGGGGCCACCCACTGCCCGCCCTCCCCCGTCCAGAAACGCCAACCTCCTGCCTCCCCCCCCCCACTTACCTTTGCTGCTTGCTGCACCCCAGGCGGGCCAATGCAAGCCTCAGCAAGGAAGCCGCCACGGAGTCTGGATTCAGTCTCCCTGTGCCTGTGCATCTCCGTGTGCCGATGCAGCTTCCTCCTGAGGAGGTGCAAACGTGCCTTACGGCATGTTTGCGACCCTCCTGGGCTGGCACCAGCCCAACTCATTTCCAGGATTGCACCCTATGTTATATGGGCAGGAGGGGGGTGAATGTGACACAAGGCCACCATTTTCAGCAGCAACCCTAAATTTCTTGTAATATTTAGTTCCATCCTATGTTTTTGGCCTGTTATGTGTATCTGAATGTGATATGCATTTTTGATATCCAGCCTGAAAACGTTTTGAGATTCAGCAACCTCTGTTGAAGCTGGGGAGAAGGCACCCATGATATCCCTACTCCTTCCTAGTTTCAACATGTTTGTCAGGTGTGAAACAGACTAACGGCAGGGCTTTCCTAATGAAGCTTCATGCCATTTGTTAGGGCAGACATTTTCAACCACAGTGCCGTGGCAGGTCCCCAGGTGTGCCGCAGGAATTTGGAAGAGGGTCATTTATCAATAGGACCACTGGGGGATGTGAGCCCCCATTGACAGCACAGTGTGCCTTGTCAATTGTCAAAAAGCTGATGGTGTGCCTTCATCATTTTAGTGCCTTGCCAGTGTTCTATGAGACAAAAAAGGTTGAAAATCACTGTGTTAGGGCTTTGATTTAAGAGGCTACAGATGGTGGGACCCACAAAAGCTTAATGTACAGTGAGTTGCCCGGCAGTGCAGAAGTGTCATATCCAAAGGAGGGTTTGTAGAGGCCACAGGTTGCATGTGCATTTTGTACTTAGGTTTCCATTCCAGATAAAAATAATCCACTAAAAAGCCTCAAAAGCTAGATTTAAAGTGATGACTGTAAGTTGATGACCCAATAAAACAGTCATCACCACTGTCAGATGCTATGTTTAATACAATAGACTTCTGATAATCTAGTACTTTTGGGACTCAGGTGGTGCTGGATTATCAGATTTGACGAGTTGTTATAAACTGGCAGGTTTTACAGACTTGTGGCAGGCTAAGGTGCTGCTGATGTTGCTTGGGCAGCCCCAGCAGCTCAGAGCAATCACCAAATCCAACCACCTAGAGCAGTGGTTCCCAAACTGTGGGTCAGGACCCACTGGTGGGTTGTGACCTGACTTTTGGTGGGTCGCCAACGGGTGATAGAAATATCACATAACTAATTGCCTCAACCCCTGAAGCTATTCAAAAATCAGATACTGTAGCTGTTCATTACCCTGCAAAGAGCTCAGCTCCTGCAGTTTGCAAGATAGCTGCTAACTGCCCTGCAGGGAGCTGAGCTCCTGCAGTTTGCAAGTATCTGTAAATATAGGGAGATAAACATCTGACGTTCTTTTCTGGATATTACTACTAATAAATAAATAAAACATTTCTTTCTAGATCTCATTTTTGAAAGGCTGGTAAACCTGGGTGGGTTCTGACAGAGTGTCACATTAAAAAGTGGGTCATGAATGCTAAAAAGTTGGGGAACCACTGATCTAGACTTTTTTTTTTAAGTTTCCATGTGGTATTTTAAACTTGTAAAATACGTTACTATCTTTACTGTGCTTTCTCCTACAACAGTCTTATAAGGAAGGACAACAATTCTTTAAAAAATGCATAGATAAACAAAATAGGGTGTGTTGCTCTGATGGCAATTTAAAATTCATTTTGATGCCAGGCTATCAAGAGTGCCATAAAATTGGATGCCAAACTATTTGGATGCCAAACTGTTTTAATGTATATAGTCATTATATTAAGTTTGGAAGGGTGCGCGTGCATGTTGAGATGATGTCAGGAATCAGGAGTACCACAGACCAGAAGAAATAAAGAAGAAAGCTCTGGGAACTACTGGTATAAACTGAAGCTATTACTACTGCAATATATGGGGCATTTAGCACTAAACAGCTGAAAGATCTTGCCAGAGGGAATGCAAGCTAATTGGCCCATGATAAAAATCAAATTTGAAGTGGCAAATCAACTCTAACATTGCTGATTCCTACTCCGACGTTTAAAACTTAAATGCTGCCTCCATTTGGCTTTTTTGCCAAATGACTCTGGGGATGTCAAAATGTAATTGATGCATTTGGCAACTGACAGTGAGTTCAGCCGCATGGATACAACAGAGCAGCTATCGGTTGGGATGAATAATAAGAGCAATAAATTTTTATCCTTCAGTATGTTTCATTCGAGAAGCATAAAGTACTCTATAAAACATTGATGAAACCACCCGGATCACTGCCTTGCAGAATGTCTCTGGCAACTGGGACCAAGGCAGGAATATGTACGGCTTGCCAAAGAGCATTCCCTGAAAGTCAGTAGCAGAGTTGGATCAATCACGTGCACCCAGAAGTTTAATGTTATGGTCAAGAGGATGTCATGGTGATCCAGATGCTAAGGGGAAGTATGATGAAGTCATCTCTGCTGCAATTATCTTCATGAACAGTTTACTGAACTTAACCTTCAGTGCCTAACAAGCCAATGCAGCCTCCAAATCAGCCTTGCCTATAACCATTTCTCACTACACAAATGTGCAGGGAATCATACTGAGCATGCAAGCTGCAATCCTTCTTTGCTAGAACACAGTATCTCAACCAAACCAGCAACAGAAGTGTTGCTGTTTCTAGTCCAGCAACTGTTTCTAGTCCAGCTTTCAGCAACTGAAAGATTCTCAGTTTAATACAATCCCAAAATCCTAGCAGACGGCATCCATTTGGTGTCATTTTTAAAATCTACAAGGAAATAAGTTCTACTGTTACTATGAACAACTTGTTCTATTGGCCAATATTAAATGATGAGTGAAGCTGACTGGAGAAGGGCAAAAATATTTTTTTTTCAACAGAAGGGGAAAGGACATCAGTAAAATTGTAGGCTCTTTATTTGTATCTCTGGAAACTTAATTTATTTTGAATAAATAGTGAAATAATATTCTATATCTCTAGAACATTTGGTGATTAGTAGTGATGACTGGTGATTACTAGTAAAGCACAAATCATACCAACCTAGTCTAGTTTCCTTCATTGATGGAATAAACTGATGGGGTAGATAAGGAGAACATAAAGAATATCATATATCTTGACAGCTCAGTTTCTTCCAAGCCCAGCTATCTTTCCTTTGTGTTAGAAGAATAGCTTGCAACTGTGGCTCTGATGATATCTCCTTGCTGCTATCCTTCTTTGATAACCTTTCCCTTTAATGTTACCAGCTACATGACTTTTCCTGCCAATTCCCTAAGCTAGTTAAAATACATCCCTTCAAATCTGTTGTTCTTTCTTCTACTGCTAACCTTGGTCTTTCTTGTTTATAATGTCTCCAGTTATTACTTCATCTACTTCACCTATAGTCTCTGTCCTCTCAGGTCAATTCTTCCATATTTTTAACAATCAACCCAAAATTATTGAATCTCAGACTCCACTGCAAAGAATTCTTTCTGTACACCTTTGAATTGAAAATTTAGGGGTGCATTTAGGGGTGAGCCAAAATAATAATAATATAATAATATACAGTATTTATATACCGCCTTTCTTGGTCTTTATTCAAGACTTTATTCAAGGCGGTTTACACAGGCAGGCTTATTATTAAATCCACGCAGGGATTTTTACAAATTGAAAGAAGGTTCTCTCTTTCAAGAACCACCACATTCAAGCTGTTACACTCCGATCTGGTTTAACATTCTGGCCTCCATCCTCCCACGCTCTGAGCAGATGGAACAGCTCAGCTGCAGCTTGCCAGCTGCTTCAAGGTCGCATGGTGCCGGTGGCCTTGAACTGGCGACCTTGTAGATGTTAATCTTCAGGCAAATGGAGGCTCTACCCTCTAGACCAGACCTCCTGCCCAGTTTTTTGCAAACTAAAAATTGCAGCTTCTCTGCTAGCAAAGGTTGTCACAAATGTGCTGTAAAACGCACAGCCACAGCACAGTAGCACTGGTGGGAAGGCCTATACCATCCAGTCGGTGCCTATCCAGGCCACAAAGCATGCCTGAGCAGATAAGATTCGCGCCAAACGGTGAAGGGGTGGGGGAGAAGGCAAGGAGGGGGATGTAGCGGGGCAGGGGTGGGTGGAACAGGGCTGGGAGGGGGTGGGATCAGCAGCACTGCTGCATGCTGTATCCTATCCCTCTTCCTGGCCAGATACACCCACATGGATCCACTCAGACTTGCACCAGTGATTTAGCAGGCCCAGATCCAAGTAGACCTGGGGCTTACTCCAGGGCAAGGGGACGAATGTCCCTTTACCTTGAGGACTCAGCCAGCATTCCAACAACCAAAATAGGATGCAGCAGAGCCTGCGCTGGTGCCACTGTATTGGTGTGGGGGGGGTCTGGATAGGATTGGACTGTCCTTCAGGAAACACTGCCCGCACATTCTGACCTTCATTTGTCCTTAAAGACTCACAACATCTGATTGGATATGTAGCTCTGTGATGTCAGCATTCACTATGCAATTGCCAGCTGGCTGGGATCACCCATTCAGGATGAAGAAAAAAAATATATAAGCAGCAAAATTGGCTTAGAAACAACAGCACTTAGGAGAAACAACGGAACCAAGAAGGATTTTGTAAAAGAAAACATTTGCAGAAAGTGTTTGGAGAAAATATTACTACGTACAAATCCCCTTCCCCCCCAAATTGCTGTTTTCAGCTTGAAAACTGAAACTGGAGACTATCAGGTACAGCAGTAATTCTGTGTTAATGTCCCAGATATCTAGATAAAGTTCCTCTGTTATCACTAGTACACATGATTTTGAACTTCCTTGAAAAGAATGAATGCCCAAGATGAATTACATGTACACACCTCTACAGTACTGTTAGCATGTACTCATACCTAGAAAAGCAGAGGGTGAAACAGTCCCATTGCTTCTGGCTACCATGACGCTGATGCCAGTCTCCACAAAGGGCACTGAAAAATCGACGATTTGTGAACGCTCCTCATTGATGGTAAGGGACCCGATGGCCATGTCCGCTCGCTTGTAATATACCTTGGGGATTGAGTGAGAAAGAGAGTATCCAATGACATGAATAGACCCACACAGCCACACCCCAAAACCCACTGAGGAAGTAGATTTGTGCAACAGAGACAAATCTCTTGAGCCGATGGATTCTTTGCCTGTCAAATTGTTCATCTCATAGCAAATGGAAGGAATGGGAGCCTATTCACATGAAAAGGCTACAATGTCACCCTTTAAATAAAAAAACTTCTCTGCACTTAGAAAACTGGCATATTGGGACAGAAACTTCTAGGCTAGTTGGAAATTTTTTTTCTATTGTGTGGCAACAGTGGAAACGTGTTATTTACAAAACATTTTATTCCGTGGAAAGCTCGTTCTGTGCATCTGCCACCCTATTCACGATTCATAGAATGTAGAATTGCAAGGGATCTTTGAGGACATCTAGTATAAACCCCTTCTCGTTACAAGCAACTACAGCATCCCTGACAGGTGGTCTCTGCTTGAAAACCACCAATTAGGGAGAGCCTACCACTGCATGAGGCAGACTATTCCACTGCCAGACAGCGTTAGAAAATTCTTCCTCATGACTAACTTAAATGTATTTCCTTGTAGTTTCAACCCTCTAGTCCTGCCCTCAGGAACCAGACAAAGCAAGTCCTCCTTCTGTGTGAAATAACCCAGATTCTGGTAAGATCAGATTAAGTTTACCACACGTACACACTGCCACACACAAAACTATAACAAATGTGGAGATGTGGGCTAGAGTCTGTCTGTGATGAGGCATATGAGTGCCTCATCATGGGGTGAATCACAACTGTGGGGGGGATAACAATAGTCTATCAATGATTAGACTAGACCTATTGGTTGGCAACCTTCAGTCTCGAAAGATTATGGTACAAGCCTACAGCATCCGGTATTCCCAGGCGGACTCCCATCCAAGTACTAACCAGGCCTGACCCTGCTTAGCTTCCAAGATCAGACAAGATCCGGCATGCGCAGGGAAACAGTAAGACTCTAGACTAGACCAATGTTTTTCAAAGTTTGTCGTCGTTCCGCCCACCTCTGTAACGCTTTGCATGGTCCAACTATTGGAAGTACCACTGGAAATAACTGGCAATGACATCATCACCAGTTACGTTCAGGTTGGGAGGCCAGACACAATACAAACACTGGTAAGGGACTCAGGGCAGATGGGAAGGCTTTTTAGAGCACACAAAAAGCACATAATGGAGGTCTGCCCGCCAAGCTGAGCCTCCTACAACTGTTTGTCATGTTGTCCTACACTGTTTACATCGCTGATCTCACTGCTGGGCGGCAGGGGTCTGGGGATCCCAGGCGTACCATCAGACACCATTTCAAGTACCACCAATGATGTATCTACCACCAGTTTAGAAACACTGGACTACAGTAGAGTCTTGATAAACAATCATGATTCTATCTTCCTGGCCAGATGCTCTGCCCAGCAGTTACCCAGAGCTGATTGTTTGTTCCTGATGTTAAGTGGTTGGGACAAGATGGGAATCCAATTGGTGTCCTGCCCAGCCTGGTGCCTAAGAATTCTCCTTCCTGAGCTGACAGGATTGTGAGGCACTGGAGTCCCCAAGGCTATTAGTGGGGGAGGGGATTGGGCCATTTGTCTTTTTCTGCTTCCTAGGGGGCACAGCTTGGCTAGTGCAAAAAGGAAAAAGGGCCAATCTGTGGCAAGAAGTTGCAAGACAGCATGGGGTAGCTGAGAAATAAAATGACATTGTGCACCCATTCCAAACTTATTATTATTATTATTATTATTAACAGTATTTATATACCGCTTTTCAACTAAAAGTTCACAAAGCGGTTTACAGAGAAAAATCAAATAACTCAATGGCTCCCTGTCCCAAAAGGGCTCCCAATCTAAAAAGATGCAAAAGAACGCCAGCAGACAGCCACTAGAACAGACACTGCTGGGGTGAGGTGGGCCAGTTACTCTCCCCCTGCTAAAAAAGGAGCACCCACTTGAAATAGTGCCTCTTACCCAATTAGCAGGGGTTAAACTTCAGAACTGATATTCAATTCTTAATATTTTTAACATTTGCTTTTGAAAATAAACTTTCAATTGGACTTAAAAATAAAATTCAGGAGACACCCAACCCCTCTTGGCATCCTTGTCTCCCTTTCCTGCATGTACTGCTTCATACATGGGAGTCTCCTGCTGCTGCTGCTGATCTCTGTGGCAACCCTCCCGACAGCAGGTGTAAGGTAGGGACCTGGATCAGACCAACAATAACATGACACTTTGTTAGATTCAATATTGTTATTCATCAAGCTTCTCATCCCCCTGAATCCCTAAGTCTGGGGTCGGTCCACTCATCAGGCCAGGTGAAGCAGCTGCTCTGAGCAGAAGGATGAGAGGTGATAAAGCCAGTGGGGAGCCCTGCACCCCACATCTGTTCACCGCTCCCCGTGGGCTGCCTCCTGCCACACTGCTCCACCTAGCAGCTACTCTGCCCTCTTCTCACTCAATCCCCAAGGAGAATGAGCAGGAAAGAGATGAGGGTGGTTTACTTCCTCCTCCAGGGCTGCTACTCAATATAACAGTGGCAAAGCTGGAGCAGGAGGTAACTGCCACTGCAATGACATTCCACATGGCTTTCTTTCAAGCAGAGTGACTGGGAACAGGCTTGTCACTGCCATGCTCTCTCTTCTGCTCCTTTGCCCAGCCTTTCTTTTAAGCTGGCTGGGTGAAGTCCGCTTAGGCAGTTTAGAAGAAGCAGGAGGAGGCAGCCATAGAGAAGAGGTGCTTGTGTGCGCACTGACACATGAAAGAGAAAACATTTTGGTTTTTTTCCAAAAAGGAGAAGGGTTGAATTTAGGTGCCAGTGCAGGTTGGGCTGGGCCTGCTTAAATCTCACAGTATCCATAATTGGTAACACTGAAAACAAAATTGAACTAGAAGATGCAGTCAAATTTCACCAAACCAATTTGAAGCACAGAAACTTGCTTGAGAATTTTGCCCTCCAAAATTGTGTTTCCGCTTGAGGTTACAGGTGCCTCCTGCCTCTTCAGAAGTCTTATCTTTTCCTCTCTTGTGGAGAATGTCAGCGTGTTGAAATCCTGAAGCAAAACTAACTCCTGTTTCTGAAAATGGCTAAATTAATGAGCATTCCGTTCAAACGCAGGGCTGTATGCCTAATACCCCTGCAGGATGTGTGCCAAGCTCCACCTTCCTGCTTAGGGATGATGAGCCATTTCTGCCAGCAGGCTCTGGGCACTTAGTGCTGCTCTGGTGACACATAGCAGCTTGAAACACGTCTCAGGCAGCCAATTTAGACCGATTTATGGTCCCTTCCTGGGGGTTGCAACAAAAGCACACGAAAGTTAGCTTTGGCACGCTGCCTCAGATTGTTGTCAGTTTCGGACAGTTCAAGTCCAACAGCTCCTTGCTAGGTTACAAATCTTAAAATGATAGAACTGTAGGAATGGAAGGCACGGACTTCGCTAAGGCCAGCCTCATGAGTCAAATTTCCAGACACCCAAACATGCTTAATGCAGTAGCTCACATTAGAATGCCATAAATATCAACCAGGAGGGAACAGAAGGCAAATTCAATACAAAAATAAGCAAAGGACTGCAGGCCCCAGCTTGCAAACTAGCAGGGAATGATGGGGCAGGGGTGTGGAGGCTGGGAAGGTGACTGCCAATTTCCTCTCTCAGTCAATCAGCAGTTGAGGGCAGGAACCAATGCAGCTGTTTCCCAGCTGCAGCTCCACAAACTTCCAGGCCGGGCGGTTGCCCACCATAGTGCTGCTGCCTCTGAGCAAATCAGAGTGGATACATCTCCACTGCTAAAGGATGCACAGAGAGGGGCTGCAGATGACTCCTGAAAGGGACTCCAGTCTAGCAGCTAACTAGAGAGGAACTTTCCATTTCCTCTTCTTGACCTAATCTTAAAGCCTATCCCAATGTGCAAGGAAAAAAATGTCGTACAGCCCATCAGGGACTGTCTAATTCAGAAGACTGGGTGCATTATACGTCTGAATTTCTCACAGAACATTGCTGGCACAGACAGCAAGCACATCAGGATGGAGGCCAGACCAGATCCTTCATCCTGACATGCTAGCTTTCCATGTGCAAGATCTTTCCAGTAATATGATCTTTTACGTATGCAGCCTCTTTCTCTATATTCTGAACAGGTACAGTTCAGCACTCTACCACATGCTGCTTCTGAATATGTGAATTGGCACTTAGAGCCTGGCAGTCATACCAGTTGCACCCATATATGAATAAGATTTAAAGCTTATGAACAAACTGTTGCAAAAATTTAGACTGCCTCCATAGAACACTCCAGCTTTGGTCCTTGTTAAAGAGAATACAACTCTCGCCTCAGAGACTGACACTACAAGATGCAAATACAACTCAGATCAGAGACTCTCAGGCCTGTGGGATGACCTCCCTATTTCCCACTTCGTGGGGGACGCATGGACTTTCCTAAGGCAAAGTGAAATTTCATTTATCTGTGTCCCCTTACCTCACCAATCATGCCATTCCAGAAACCATCAACTATTTTGCCATGTTTCCCATTTGTTACCAGGTAGAGATCATAGGAGAACTTTACAGTCCTGGCCAGCTTCTTCAGAATGTCAATGCAGAAGCCTTTGCAACAGAGCTTGGTGTATGGATCCATAGGCTCATCCCCACTGCGAGGAGGATATAAAAGACAGAGAGAAGTGCTGGTTAGTCCTTTCCACCCCCTGCCATCATCTTACGAGGCTCACTCGCATTCGGAACATTCGGAACCTAAATTCTTGCTTGTCTACTTGAAGCAACACTATAGCTCCTGGCTCCACTGTTCTGCTTAGGAGGGGTTATAAGGCAAAGACATTCAGATGTAGCAGTGTGTTCGGGTTGGGCTGTCTACAGGGCCCCCTTGGTCCCTATGAACCTTAAGTTCAGCTTCAAAGCCCTGCTGCTCTCTGTCAGGTCTCCACTGGAGATAAGACCACGAGCACAAGGATGGGGCCTTCTCAGTGCTTTGAAATACTCCCCCGGAGGGAGTTGAACAGGTTCTTTTGTTTTCTGATCTTATATAGGGTGTGATTAATTACTACACAGGCCTACACACATTGTGCTGTCTTAAAAGTTAGACCTATTTGGATTCAGAACCCAAAAATATCCTAAATTTGTTCAAACATCCTTGGCAACTAAAATTGTTGTCCTGTGTTATTTATTCATTTTCATTTAGACTGGTATTTTGATGCGTACTTTTTCTGATGTTTCAGTGACCTTTACACTGTTTTGATCTGGCTGCTGCTGGTTTATTGGTTTTGGTTTTGTAATCATGAGGAATATTAATATTAATATTGGTGGGATATCAAAATTGAGGCCCTGCTTTGAGTGCATGTTATGTATGAGAGTGGGATAAAAGTGAAATGAAATCAACAGCTCAGTGCTGCTGTTTTAATAAAAGTGCAACAGGGCAGAGAATCATTCACTGTGCTATATGGCAGTGAACAATGCTGACAGTCCAAGGCACAGGGGCACAAGGCATTCTCTTGCAAATGAGCTGTGAAACTTCATCTGCGCCGGTACAGATTGATCAGCCCACTTTTTCCATCTCGTAAACACCTCTGTGTGTGTGTGTGTGTGTGTGTGTGTGTGTGATGGCTTGTTACAGCAGGCAGCTGTACACATAAATGCTCACGTACTATTTCCAGCCGTCAACACAATGCTCCTGTTTTGCTTAGCAACCTCCAAGCATTGGTGAGGTTCTAAGCACAGGCTCCTCTCTAGCTGTGCTGTCTGCACATGGTCAATGTATTGGTGGGGGTGCAGTAGGGGAAGTGGCGCAGAGATAACCACCATGCCTTGTAGTTCTAGAAAGCAACATCTTGACATCTATCAGCCCTGCTCATTCCCACTTTCTGCCCAACATAAATGAAGTGGGCAGCTTTGGCAAAACTGCTACAATCCCATTTGCAAAAGTTTCCCCTTCCTCCTCCACTGGCTATGCACAATCCTTCTCCTCCTTCCAAAGGAGAGGCAGGCCCTGAAACTAGCAGCAGATGTGGGTGGGGTGGGGTGCAGAGTGACTGACTGACTGCAAACAAAGTCCAAGAGCAGCTTCAGGAGCCTCCAGCTGTGGAGAGAAATGAAATATTTGGGACACTGGAAGGATGCCTCTGAGCTCAGAGGAAAGAAGGTGGAGAGGAAAAGAGAGACAGAATGGCTTGTGCTACTCTGTGTCTTGCACTGACTGTTAAACTCTTCGGTGGGGGGGCTGCTCTCTACCATCAGGAGAGCTGCTAATAATATCTGCAAAACCCTGCATGGAAAAAGGGTTGAATGACTGAACAACATGTCTACAGGGTAGTCAGTGGAACATCCACCAGCAGGAGAGGCCATTCTGGACAGGAATAGAGTTGGGCTTCTTGCTATTACTGGAAAGCATTTCATAGGACCCTGGTAAAAGGGAACAAACCCTCCTGTACCACCATGAAGCTAAAGATACTCAAAATGTTTCATGAGTTGCAGCTCAAGTTGATACTGGAAGTCTCACTTTCTGCAACCCACTGCACAAATGTGGGCCAGACACATCAGATTGTTGACAGCTCATCGGATCCAAGTGCTCTAATGTAGCATTTTCTTTTCTTTCTACCAGGATCTGGAGTATAGGGACTAATATGGAAATAGAGTCAAGAGGCAATTAAGAAAACATTATCAATATTTATCATGCCCTCTTAAGGTGCCTTACAGATATGCACAGCAGAAATAAAAAAGAATATTTAAGCTTGAAGAATCTCCTTAAAGCTCCCAAAGTCTCATGGCTGTAATACTCATTGTCTTTAAATGTTGGGCAATAACAGTGTAAGTATCTTTGTGATTAGTACCTATTCTTTGCCTCTTAAGTCCGTGCTGGAATTGTAGAGATGCAGCAAACACAAGGCATGTCATGCAAGGAAGATCCTGATCCAAACTTCAGAGTCTACCCAAAAATAATAACTCCTCCCAACAAGGCCAGTATTTCATAGCCGCAAGTACAAAAGTGAAAGCACTTCACAGCAAAAGCTGGGTGTGCAGCTTTAAAGGGCTCCTCTTCTTATGAATGAGGACCACACATTCCAGAGTGATATTCATCTCCTAGGGCAGTGTTTCTCAACCAGTGGTGCAGGCACCACCAGTGGTACTTGAGGTGGTTTCTGGTGGTACTCACAGGACTCCTGGATACTTGCCGCCTGGCAGAGAGACCAGGAATGTGAAGCAACAAACAGTGGTAGGAGACAGCTCGGTGGGCAGAGCTCCAAAGCATGCTCTTCCATGCTTAAAAAAGCTCTCCTGTCCACCCGGAGTCTCTAACTGGTGTTCGTCGTCTCTGGTGCACCTGGCCTCCCAACCCGTAAGTAACTGGCAACGATGTCATCGTCAGTTATTTCCAGTAGTACTTTTAATAGATGGACCAGGGGGAGTGCTATGGTGAAGGACAAACCTTGAGAAACTTTGTTCTAGGGCTTTGTACTTGCCTCCCCTCTATGCAGAGGGCTCATAAAAATTCTTGAACTATGAGGAAGCTGGCTCCATTTCCACTGCCCTCACCCATCTCCACCATCATAGCTTGCCGAAAGCTCTTATAAGACGACCTTATGAAGCTGAATACAGGTAATTCTTTGGTGTACTTAGTAAGTCTGTCATCTCTATCACTCTGTTCCTGATCTGAAACCCAGGAAAGAAAGTCACAAAGTGCAAGAATTATGTGGCATAGCACTTGCAAGCACAGAGAGGGAGGTAAAGTTCAGGTGTGGGGCACTTCAGGTGTGGGGCACTGAACTTGGCATGCAGAAGGCCCCAGGTGCACTCCTGGGTTGCAGGGAATGATGGTCTGAATTAGGATAAGACTGGTTTGTGTGCGTAATTGGCTTGCTAAGTGTTGATCATGGCAAGTCAAGACTTCATATTCACCCCAGACCACTGCAGAGGCAAGAAATTCCTTGTCCTTTGTGAGCATCCTTTCATGGTGATTTACATGAATTGGGGGACATCTCTACTTAAAGCTGGCTCAATTGTTCCCCACTATTGCCCACTGGAAGGCAGTTTGAGAAATTGCTCCCTATAATGGTCCAATGTCTTCTGCCCGTCTTCAGCCTACATTTATTGTAGGGAAGGAAGTAACTATTTCTTTCCCCAGCAGATTGTTCAAGGAACTGCAGAGGTCAGTCATGGGCAGATGATTAATAACCATGGGGAGACTTTTCGGGTCGGCTCCCAACAGGGGTGTTCTGCAGGCTGATTGCCAGGACCAGCTTTCCAGTT
The DNA here is from genome assembly GCF_035046505.1 of Tiliqua scincoides. Lineage (NCBI taxonomy): Eukaryota > Metazoa > Chordata > Lepidosauria > Squamata > Scincidae > Tiliqua > Tiliqua scincoides. The sequence continues at coordinate 155,758,599 of NC_089822.1, forward strand.
AGTTGCCTTCCCGGAGTAGCCACAGCCTTGGATCTGTAGACCGGGTCGCCACACAGATACAGCCCTGAAAGTGTAATTGATGGACCAGCTCACCAGGAAGCCTGTTGGGGAAACACTACATTTATAGACATTGAAGGGAAAGTGAGGACTCTGCTCCAGGGGCTCCTCACTGTGTCAGAAGCCTTATGACTACATACAAGCCAGAGACATCCCACTGGGAGCCTCAGCACTGGAATGAACCTCCGTCTTGTCTAGAGACACCCAGCTGTCAGAGACAGAACAGTGTTTCTTCTCCGAATGAAAACCCTGCTTCAGACTCCTTGCAGTTTTGGATAACCTCCTCGTCTGGGACCTGGGATCAGCCAGAGTTGCTGACATTTTTTTCTGACATGGCTCCTGTACCTTTGATTGCTGCACAGCAAAAATTCAGCAACTATTTTCCCCAGCACGTATATACAGTGATAGGAAAAGCTTTACTTTGTGAATGTCCTCCTGTTTTGCTGCTGTTAAAAGGCACAGGAGTTCTGCCAGTATAAAAGCAAGCAGCCCCCCTGATCCCCAGGATTCAACCTTAAGCTGTCAGGAGTTGTTTGCCAATGCTAACTTCTGTCTTTGTCAGTGCACACATTTTCCCTGCTAAATCTCTCAGGAGTGAAAAACTGAGATCTCCATTGACTGGTAATCATTTCCATCAATCAAGGCAACTCCCACTTCTAGCATCACCCTGGGAAGTGGAACAAATGGCATCGCCAACTAACAGCAACTATTTCTTCAGCCATGACCCAGCATCCATCATGTTTGTGCAATTTTTATGCAAATTGAATTAATTCTGTGATGCAAATTAAAATATATCAATTAGCTTCAAGTCATCCAGCTCCTGATGTGTTCCTATTGTGTTCCTGTTGATGAACACGCTTCTCCAGAGCTAAGCCTGTGGCAGATTTTGACTTTCTCTGTGGCCCACACTGCCAATATCACTAGGAGGGAAGACAAGAAAAGGACTTGTAGCCTACTCTTCCTGGCTTTGCAGCAGAATTGATAGGCAGGCAGGCAGGCAGTGAACCAAAAGCAGGACTTGCCACTCCTGGTCCCACATACCAGGCACGTTGCTTGTCCTGGGCTTTCTCATCTCCACCTGCTACCACAACCTTTCCCTCCTCTTCCTCCTGGTGTTAAGAGCTGCTGGGTTGCCCACAGCTGAGAAATTCAAAGCCCAGTCCTACCCATGGCTGGCATGTGCAACGCAGGAATGCTTGACACAGACTCTGCGGCATCCCACAGGTTAGCTAGGAACCAGACCAACCAAAAGAGGTAAGTAAGGAAAAATTTTACTCACCTCCTCTGCTACTACCTGGTCTCCCTATGGGCCTACTCAGCTCAGCTGTATGCCAGCTGCTGCTCTGCATACACAAAGTATGAGGGTTGCTTTGGTAGCTACAGGACACATTGCTAAATTCCCCAGCTGGAGGAGGTAGAGATGACAGCGGAAGTAGTGGGTATGCAAGGAAGTGTAGCAGCTCAATTCTGTCCTCCACCCCCCAATGCAACAGTCAAAAAGGCTACCACTGCATCCTTGGGAGAGGTAAGGAGCAATATTGTCCCTTACTTCACTGTAAGCCCCTTGACTGGCAATGGGTCTCTTCAGACCTGCACCAGCTCTTTAGCTGATGCAAGTCTGTGGAGAGAAGGGGGCAGGGAGGCTGATGACAGAGGGGACAGGATCTGGTGCGTGCCACTGCCGCTGGATCTACCCCTCCTGAAACCTTCCAGCCTCTGTTCCTCCCCTCTCCCTGCCCAGTTTTACCCACTGTCCACTCACCCCCGCCCTCAGCATTTACTTACTTGCAGCAGCTGCTGCTCCAGACCCCACTACCATGTGTGATGCCTCCCCAGCAGTGGGTCAGAAGCACATGGCTCCATTCACTTCCATAAGGCTGTTTATGACAGCCACAAAGCACTCTCCGCTGCTGGAACACTTGTTTTGGTGGCTGGGAAGGGGGCTAGGATTGGGCCATAAGACAAACAGCCGGCTTCAAGCAATTTAGGATGAGAGATCTAAGAGATCTGATCAATGAGGCAGTGTTCAGTTTGCTGGTATTCCATATGTGTCATCTGCACATAGTACTGTGTTCTCACACAACAACTGGTTCTGCCACATAAAGTATAGAACCATCCTTTGGCACAGCCCAAGTATAAGCCTGCTGTACTGTGTATCCTGTGGAAGAAGCTGGCCTCCCTTAGTGAATTCCACCAAATTTGGACATCTGTGCTACACATCTGGCTTTCCTATATCATTCAATCAAGCCAGAACTGATCTTGTCTGTCTCGTTATGTATTCTCCAGGATAAAAAAAGAAAGCAGAGAAATGCCCAGTGAAAAACTGGGACCCAGAAGGCACACACTTTGTTCAGAGAAAAAAAATACTTGATCAGCTATAATGTAGACAAGCTTGCTGGGCAGATGGCCAGAGCTAAAAAGGTACAATGAAAAAGCCCTCAGTGCAAACACTGTGCCCACACACTACCCAGGAAACAGATCCTAACTGTGAAAATAATCATGTTAACTTTGTCCTAGCCATTTCACCCCACAATCCCTTCACCCATGTCCTCATGTACCTCTCAGTGTAGTTGGTCTGCTTCCGGCAGGGGACGGTATTACGGACACACACCCCCGTGGTCGGGTCGGTGTTCTCCACAATGACAAAGGGCCTCTCCTCAAGGGTGGCGACTCGGAGATGGTGATTGTCTGCCATGGGCTGCAGGAAGGATCCGTAGCGTGGCCACACAGGGTATTTCATGTGGATAATCCCCTTCTCCCAGCTCCCCACCTGTGCAGCAGCAGAGAGCAAGGGACACGGTTTGAGCTATGTAAGAGTTCTGCTATTTGTGTACCTTTGTCATCCAGATGGTTCAAAGTAAGGTGTGTCAAGAAGGCATATAGGAAGTAACTAGTATTGACCTTGGACCACTGGACTGTAGGCAATAGGCAGCCTTCACCCCATCTAGCGAAACACATCAACAGCCTCCAGGCAGTCATAATCTAGAACAACTGGCCAAACAATCTGATGCTAATGACAGACCAATGGGCAGTCTGGGACAGTTAACATTCAGTCTATTTTGTCCAAACACAGAAGAATGATATTTTATTTCTGTTCCCCTGATTGAAGACAATTTTTGGACTCGCATTCCTCGTCAAATGACTTGACGAGATATTACACTTGTTTTTGAATGGGTTGTGTTTTTTTTTTTAATATTAGCTTGAAATGTGTCAGGCTTTGAACAGCCCCAGCAGAAACTGGCTGGATATGAAACTTACAGGAATGGAACATAAACCAAGTACAACACCAGGTAGAAGGAATTTGGATATAAAAGGGGAGCAATGAGTGGAAAGATTTTCTTCCGTTTTGTGACATTTGTTCAGCTTGAGTAACGAGGCGTTACACGGCGGCCTACTGTTAACTCCAGGTCGGGACTGCTGCTCCCCATCTGCTACCTCATTTTGTATCCCTGTTACTTGGAAATCGCAGCCAACAGCTGACTAATGCAGCCACCAGGAAGCTGGAGGGCTATACTTGAACAGTTTTTTTTTTCCTGGAGAAACCAAACCCTACCTCTTTTCCTGTCCATGAGCCAGGAGATTACTGTATCATGGGTTTAAAGTGGCTATTGCACAGAAATAGCCTTTGAAAACCCTATACACATCTCGTTAACCATCCTGACTGAGAGTACTGAACAGGAAAAACTAATACTGGCAGTGCAATGGCATGCATGTCTACTCAAAAGTAATTCCTACTGAGTTCATGAAATTTACTCCCAGGTAAGTGTGTCTAGGACTGCAGCCTAGGCTAGGATGTTCATTATGGATAACGGGCAAGGCTTCTGCTTGATCAAAATGGCAAGAGTGTCAGGGACAGTAGCGAGCACTGGAATGTCAAAAACAGAACTGGGTGGATCCGAATTAAGTAAACCATTCAGGTTACTGCTATTTCCCTGAACTTACATTGTCATTTTTGTGGCTTTTTATAGATAAGTACTTTTATAAGCTATGACAAGAGCCATGTAATACAGTGATGAAGCCAACAGTAGTCTAACTGAGGCAAGAACCACGTACTGTTGCTCCTCTCAAATATAAGGAGAGCTCGATAAGCCCACATTCACTGGTTCATGTTTGGTGCCTTTCCACTGGCTTTTCCTCTTCTTCACATTAGGACTTAAAAGAAAGGTGACAATTATGGAGGGAGGAGAGAGAAAGGTGTCATTGTTTGGAGATGAAGGCTTTTTTCCTTCCCTTGTCATCTGGCATTTCCGCGCCCTTCTTCACTGAGCGGGAAAAATGCAGTCATATTTTAGCCGTCTTTACAGCTCTGAGATTTTTGCTCCCAGCAGAGGTCCTGACAAATCAGTAGTAATCATTGCTATGGTACATGGGAGATTTTTACCATAAGATAAAGGAATAATGTCAGTGGAAAACATTTACACAAACAGCAGGGTTTACTTAATTAAAACCAGTATTATTCCACTGAAAGCATTCATCTCCTCCACAGTAGTTATGGCAGTCTTCCAAATGGAATGGGAATCCTAACCAGATATAGAACATATACTGGGTAGAATCTCTCTCTCTCTCTCTCTCTCTCTCTCTCTCTCTCTCTCTCTCACACACACACACACACACACACACACACACACACACACACACACAGAGAGAGAGAGAGAGAGCTATTCCAAGCAAATGGCTACTTCCTAGGTCACTGCCACTTATAAATGCAAAACATCATTACTCTCCCAGTGCATAAATGGCCAACAGTGTGTGGAAGCAGATGAAAAATGCAAGGGATATTATCTTACTAACAGTAGTATTTAGCTGCATGATTAGACAGCAGCACAGATGATATGCTCAGGCAACCGGAACCATCTAATGTGGACAGGCAAAATGGTACAGTACAGTACCCCAAGTGCCTCTGGCTCCAGCAAACGTTCTTAGCAAATGGTATAGCTAAGCTCAGGAACAGACACATACTGGAATATTCCTAACAAATAAAAATGATGCCAAGGTCAATGAGGTCACTAAGGCTGCAATCCTAAAGGCACCTTCTTGGGCGTAAGCCCCACTGAACACAAGAGAACTTACTTAGAACTTAGAAGTAGACATGCTTAGGATTGTGCTGTAATTGTGGAGTGTCAGAAATGAATGCTCAGTATGGAAGCAGGCAGTGCCAGACGAAGGAAGAAGATTTGGACACTAAATATGAACACTTGGGTAGAATTAACATGCAATGTTTGTGTAGTAGGATATCTGAACATTTAAAAATACAGTGTTCTACCTTTTACCCTTTTCTTCTGTGAGGTGAAGCATTTTGGAAGGCCCCAATCCTCTTCAAGGGGGCTAATATTGGGTGCATGTTGTGTTAACCTCTCAGTCAGAATTCAATCCACTAGGGGTTTTCCTCTACTAATTTATTGGGAAGCCTTCAGCTCGGTCTACAAGGTCTTCAGGAACCTCATCCCTGCTACATAATTTGCTTACAGTCAAACTTAATATATTTTGGACACCTCATTAAAAAAACTCAGTTCCATGAAAGGAAACTACAAAGTGATCTTGCACAAACAAGGACTTCTCAACTCACTCATCCAACTAAGTTCCGTGCTCTGCAGCATGTGATGTATTACCAAGTCATCACAAATTAAATATATTAGTTGTATAACACGGAATAAATGAATCCAAAATTTCATTTCATGCTGCTTCAATTTGTTTATGAAATAAAATTAAATTGCCATGCAGATTTGAAGGAAGCTTCACATTCAGCTTTGTATCACTTAGTTGAGCCATCATCCCCATGGAAGGAACAAGATTGCAGAGCATGCTGGGAAAGACCATTGGTGGGTAATTCTTTAAAGCAAAATGCTTCCCTTTCATCTTTCCCTCTGGGAATTTGTGTATGCCACAAAGCAGTCAGGAGCCTGGGGCTTAAACTTCGGAGAACCACATCTGAAGAATGGGATAGAAATTGCCCAGACCAGCTGTTCCTACACTCCCAGACAAGGTGATTAAAAGGAAGGAAAAGGAGTCCATACCATCTCCCAGAGGCGATGACGGTTCAGCGAAATCACCACCATGGAGGGCCTTACCAAGTAGCCCCCTTCGTTGAAGGAGAAATCTCTGTGCTCCCAGGTCACATTGAGCAAATGCCTGTTGAGAGGAACAAAAGTTTTTTGCTCTGGCTAGATGGAAAGCGAAGGGTGTTCATTTGCCATTTTTCTCAATGTAACACATTCAGTTCTTCCACTGACAGCAGCAGCTCTACCACTGACCTTGCAATGATCATCTAGGATACATCATAGCCGAGTAATATTACCAATGTGTGGTTTGGGTTTTTTGTTTTTTACAAACAGAGCATATTTTGCCATCAGCAAAGACCACTGCTTTCCCTTCAGTGATAGAGGAGTGCAAAACAGAAAATAGAGAGGGAGTATTTCATGGAAGAGTTATCACCTAGTGAGTGTAGGTTTTGTTGTTGTTTTTGGGATGGGGGGGATAAATGTTTATCAGTCACATTCTCCCCAGCAAATGCTCCACTGAAGGTGATCCTTAAGCCACTTGGCTTAGCAGCAGTCGGCATAGAGACTGGCAGAGTCCTCCCAGGAATGAGGCTCTTCAGGGATGCTGCAACTACAGCAGCACAGTTTGATCTCATTATTCAACAGAGACCGACTAGACTGTATGAATCCTGCAGAGTTTATTGTTGTGTATTTTGTTGTCTATATTATATTAGGGGAGGACTTCAGCTACAGGCATGTCATCTCCTAGGAGGAAGAGGTGGCAGCCAAGTGGCCCTAGCATAACCACTTTCAGAACCCTTTGCATAAAGGAGGCAACACTTGGAAGCACTGTGGCAACATCCAAGATGCAGAAAAGCTTCCACTAAATTTTAACATCCTGGAAGTATAAGGAAAGGATGAATGCAAAGGCACAGGAAGAGAGTGGGGAATCTATCAACTACACTTATTTAGCAATGGGATCTTGTTGCAGCTGCGTGTCGGGAGAGCATATGAAGCCACAGTTGTCAAGAGCATTTCTGGGTCTTTAAACTCCTTCTCCAGTTTGTATTCCTTAATCTGCAAACCATTTCCAGCATATTGAGGTGATGTGATTACAGCACGTTAGTTTCTGTGGGCCAAACCACACATGATATTGCATTCACTACAACTGTCCCAAGACTGTTTAGTAGCTTTGGAATCAACAATCAGAAGTAGAGGGAGTGTATGATTGTTTAACCCTTTTGCTACCAGCCATCCCCCCTGCCCCAGTCATCCTTTCTCAGTCTGCTTTTCTTATTTCTCCTGTGACCAGCTTGGTGGTGGTGGGAGATTTTTAGAGGAAAAATGGCTGACAGAGAAAGTGCCTGTCAGAGAAAGTGTGCTCTCCCCACCAGTCACTCCTCTGTTCCTAAATGCAACTCCAGTAGTTGCTTTGTATTTTTTAAAAAGTCGGTCTACAGTTACAAGTGACCCTATGAAATATATATTTGGCTCTGTGGGATGCAATGGAGTCAGAGGGCCAGCACTATGTTCTGTCTCCTGGAGCCTCCCCAACACAATGCAAAACGCTAGCATGAAGGTCATGCTTTCCACCTTCACCAAGGGGCTTCACCACATGGAACACGAAATTGAGCCACTGTATAGCACAAGAATCCAAGAAAGAAGGCTCAGAGGGAAAGCAAAAGAGTCAGTGATGGCATGTAATTTAGTTGTCCAGTAAGAAATACATCCCCCCATAGCCCAATAATATTTCTATTATTATTATTATTATTTTTAATTCTACCCTGCCTTTTGGGGGACTCAAAGTGACTTACAATACCAATTAAAACACAACAGTGTTAACACAAAATCTACAATAAAGTGCAACACAGCAGCAATTAAAACAAGGTTCATTTTAGGAGTAACAGGTCAAATTCACTCAGAAAAAAGCCTGTTGAAAGCACCAGAGTGCAAACTGTACAGCACTCAGATGTGAAGCTGTGAGGCTCACAAGGATTCTCTCCCCAGAGCTCCTAAGCTAACTCCTCTCCAGCCCCTTCATCACTGTCTAATTGACGCTTTCATCCATATCTAATCATTCCATGACCATGGCTCTGATTCTCAAACAGCTCCATCAAGATTAATCCTATTTATTTGCACTATACTCACAACCTGCTTTGAGGACTGTGCAGCTATTCATTAGTAGCACAGCCCAAGATTTTCACATAACCCTCAAGTTAAAGCTGTTGCTGAATTATTGAGTGTTACAATTCAGAAGGGTTCATTAGAACCTGGAAATTAAAAAAAAAAATCTCCTTGAGTTAGCCTCTTACTACCTTCAAGTTTGGCCTTGCCTCTGGCTCACACTTGCACCTTCCTGAGGTTCCCCTTTTTCTCTCTCTCTCTCTTCACTGGCACACCAATGACCATGTAGCACTTGTGCAATGAGTACAAGTAGCCCAAAGAAGGTGAACAAAGGGACTGGGGGGGGGAACACGTTGAAAGGCTGGATGCCAGGGCATGTATCCAAAACATCATGGATCCCATGATGAGATCATGTCACAACAGGGATCTCGATGAGCAGAATCTTTGGCAGCCCAATCCTTTCACTCCACCAGCACACGCTGTTGCAAAAGTGCTGTAAAGCCCTTTGCAACAGTGTGCCTTCTAGCAACAGGATGGGAGGAGAGCAAAGATAGGGTGGGGGGAACAGGCCTGGGAGCAGGGTGGGATCGGCACTGCCAGTGTGTGCTGTATCCTATCCATCTTCCTGGGCCCAATCCACTGACAGATCAAAATGGACGTGCACCAGCAATATAGCTAGCACAGGTCCAAGTTGACCCATTGCGGCTACTGGTGCTTATCCCGAGGCAAGGGGATATTACCCTTTACCCCGAGGAAACCTCTAGCAGCTGAAATTCCTCCATAGGATGCAGCATAGTTCAGTTTGGGCTATAAAAGTCTTTATTTGACTTTGACAGTGTCTTTAAGGGTTGTTTCACACATGAGAGAAATAACTAACACACCACATGTTCACCATGTGTGAACTGCATGATGCACCATGTGCCTAAATAGCACAGCACAAAATAACATGCTGCTGGGTGCCAGATCCAATTAAGGCTCTTGACACAGTGTTTTGCAATGAACACGTGCCAGAATAAACACACGTAACTGCCTCAGATGTCTTGGTGTTCACTGTTACAGCTGGGTAAAATGTTGGAAGGTGAACATTTCAAAGGTGAAAAAGGGCTTGGAGGAGGCCCAAAATATTCTCTCAAAGATATCCAAAATCTTGTTTTTTGTAGCCGTTTTGCTTAAATTCTGTTTTGTTTTCTGCCCTTCTCGACAGCTATTTCAATGCCAGTTTCAATTTTCTTCACCAGGACTTCTTTTCCTACACAATATAATTTCAGCCAGTCAGGCATCATGTTGTGATAATGATGATATTATAGCACCATACGGACAATAAAATTTGGCTGCATCATAACATCACTAAAGGCAAATGAAGCCTCCACACTATCCTTACTCTACATGGGGGAGGAAAAAGGGAACTCTTCCCCATTACCAGGATAACCATGCCAGTGCTCCGCATCTTGACAAGACAATGATAATCAGCCCGCTTGCCTTAGTAGCAGAGCTGCATTTCCTCTTTCTCCTCCAAGGAGGGGTGTAGTCGGGGAGGGGGCGAGAGAATGGGCTCCAGGACTTCTCCTAAAGCAGGAGTGGTGATGTCATTAGCAGGTGTGCTCAGGTGTCTTTCAAACTTTTTGAAAAGGGCATCAGCTGGAGGCAAATTCAGAAATTTGCTTAAGGACATGCGTTAATGTCCAGACCTTCATCTTCCCAACAGCTGTCTGACAGAGTGTACGTAGCTCGTGTTGCATTTAGGCTACAATCCTATGCAAATTTTTTGTGGCTGACAATTCTCTTGAACACATATTGAGGCACATATCTGAGTTGACATGTCTAGGCTAGGACTCTAATATTTCTTTGTATATAGATTTGAGATTTTTTTTAATTCAATTTTTATACATCTCCTTTAAACCACTGCAATCCACTCCAGAAATTTGGGATGAAATGAGCTAGAGATCTTTAAAGGACACATAATCAGTTTCAAATCAAGAATAAGTGGCAGGAGAAGAAACCACTCTCAAATAAATTTAGCGTTGATTTTTTGGTTATATAGTTTTACTGGAGTGTGGCTAAGGGGTGTATGATGATGAATGAATATCATGACCACTCTTGCACTTTAAAATTTAGCCCTATACCACAGCTTTCAAGACATGCCACCCTGTTCCACAGAACTCTGGGAAGGACTGACAAAATGAAGTACTTTTACAGGGGATATAAGAGATCACAAAAAGCCATCCCACTTCTGCTCAGCACCATGAAAACACATGCTAAAACTGACAGTGTATTAACTAATTGCTCACATTCACCTCTTGTTACAACAAAGAGAAAGAAGCAAAGATAGGTGAGGAAGAAGTTCTTCCTCACCTCCATTCACTTCTTTCCCTGCTGTTAGAGTGGAAGCTATAACTACCTTAGGGCAGAGATCTTTCATTTTGCTTAAGGTACTCCATAAAGTACCATGGCTGATTAGGGTGACTGACAACATTCTCTACCCACATTCAAGGGCTTCTGATCTATTACAGAATTCCAAGTTATGGTTTTTTTTTAACTGTTGTGGAGAGAAGCTTGATCACAGAAATTCCAGAAACAAAAAAGAATTGGTGCAGGCTTTGGGGGAACAAACAGGGTGCGACCTACATCTTATCTCACGTCATACCTGATTAGCTGCTTCCCCCTTGCTCTTAAAAACTTATTATTCAGGCATGCATTTTTCATTCATTATGACTCCACTCATCCATGCAGAATTTCCAAGCACACAGAAACATAGCTCTGCTATCCTCTTGAAGTGTTAAACCACTTACACCCCCAACAGAAAATCTAGGTATTTCATTACCAAGCATTGCTACAAATCTGAATCTACATTCCGATGCATAAAACCCTAGAGCTGTGGGTTTCAATGCTAATAGGCCTTCTACTGACCTGTAGAAAGTGTTATTTGTAGATACACCAGGAGGAGTCTTGCAGTCTCTGCCCACCATTGGGAGGTAGCCATGGGTCTTGAAATAGCTCTCTGCTCCAAGGGTGATGATAGCCACACCATCACGGACCTTTTGCCTCAGGCTCATTTTCCAACTCTCGGTGACCACGCTGATAAGGCCAATAGGGAAGGAAGCGGCTGGGACATCCATGTTCCCCACTGTCAGACTTGGCACAATCCAGACATAGCCAGGACCAATCAAACCAGCCTGCTGTGCCATTTGGAAGAGGTATTCTGCCTCCTCTTGTGAGCAATACACAATAATCACCTGAGCATCTATCTGACGCAGCAATCTTTGAATTTTGGAGTTGCTCCCATCTTGGGTCATCTCAACGGTCAAGACATCCTGAATTTCCCAGCCAAAATAGCTGGCTTCTGTGAAGGACCGAATCACATCCAGGAAGACACTGTACCCTGGATACAGACTGGTGATAACAGCGAAGGAGCTCCAGTCATATTCCTCCAGGACTTTGAAGATCACCTGTATCTGCTGTTCAATTGAAACACCCAGCTGTAGAAAGGCAGAACCAGGCTCCTAAAAAGAGAAGAGAATGGTTTCACAACTAAATATGTGTCTAGTCTTTTAATTATGCAGTCTATAGTTCTTGACTGGTTAGCAACCTTCACAGACTCAAAATGTCAGCCTTGATCACCATCCCTATTCACACTTAATGATGTATTCTGGCCATGGAACACTGCTGGGGACCTTCCTCTGGTTTCAAAGTTGCCGCCTGTTCACATGACAAGCTTGGACACATCAGTAGAACTTTTTCTGTGCCTGAAATCCACCTCTCTTTTTAGATGAGAAGCTGTTCACCCCTATTATCTATAAGGCTACTGTGAAAATAAATCACTCCTGCCTTGTGATGACATCGTGTATAAGGGCGAAAGGTGTTTTGTCACTTACGCCACTTTCTAGTTCTGCATCAGTCACTCATTTCCCGTGTTAGCTATTTCAATGTATGTCTTTTCATTCCTAGTTCCAAGATACCACCCTGAGTCCTTCTCTTCCTTTAATACTTGTTTATGTCCTATGTTGTTCATTCCACACATACATAGCAAAATTCATGGATTCAGTTGCTCAACCACCACAAAATTTTCAGAATTTCCATTCTGCAAAACAATGATGCAGACCACTAATGAAAGATAAACTTGGATGTCTTCCTTGTAAGGCTTAAGAACTCCCAGTACAACTTTCTGCACAGTCCTTCAAACACCAATTGCCTTACAGCGTGACAGTTTTTCTAGCCAATTAGCCAAGAAATATATTGAAAGTGAGACTAAATCTGTCATCGTATTTTCAATCCTACAATATTTATAACACAGAGAAAAAAATCACTGAAGAATTTACTGTAGTTCAAATTATGGTTCTCAATGTAAACTTCACTTGCCTGATATCCATCTCACCTTTTTCAGTCAGATAATTCCCCTCCTCATTCCCATCTGGGCCTCTAACAGGCACATCTTAATTGTACTATATTCATCTTTTAAACATTTAGGTATGCTTTTTCAAGCAAGTCATTTTAATGCAAAACACATTGTTTTGAAAAGAGATACCAGGCAGTCCCAGTGAAGATAAAAATATTCAGGGGTTGAAATAAGTTGGGAATGAGGGTGGAAAAGGATCTGTTTTGGAATTTGCCAAAAGAAGGTAGGTGAACCCAAACTAGGACATACCTTTAGGAAAACACACACACACACACACACACACACACACACACACACACACACACACACACACACAAACCCTAGAGCAACTGCAGCAGTGAAGAATGAATGAAAATGAACAATGCTTAACATAGTCCCATGATCAAACCTTAAACTGCAATCTTATACACACTTTCCTAGGAGTAAGCCCCAACAAACACAATGGGTCTTTCTGAGTAGGTATGCACAGCTGTAAGTCAGCTAGCAACATTAAGAAAAATCTTCCTCAAAAAAGATGAATTCCAACTAGTTTAAGACAACTAGTTTAAAATAAGGGCATTCCATTGCTCAACTACTTGGCTCTTTAGGCATGCCAGTATGGTACAAAAGATTTCCATGCATGCACTGAACAGCTATGCAGCCTACCATGAATCTCAGCAAGTATTTCATTTTTTCCAACTGTCTGTTCTGTTCTTAAAATCAAAGCCTATTTATTCCAGGTCCAAGTATGAATGGACAGCTGGACACGCACACATACTTAAACTGAAAACCAAATACAGGCATAACTTAATTATCCACGGATTTTTCACCCGCTGTTTAATCTCAACACTATGAGAAATTAAAGGAAAAATGTCCCTTTTAAAAACAGTCTTGCATACCATTGTTATGGAGGGGAGCTGGCAGCAGTCACTCTCTCTCTCTCCAGGACAGCCATTTTCAACCACTGTGCCATGGCACGCTGGTGTGCCGCAAATGGTCTGCAGGTGTGCCGTGGGAGTTTGGGGGAGGGTCATGGTAGGGCCATTGGGGGGGTGAGCCCCTAGCAGCAGTACAGTGTGCCTTGTCAATTGTCAAAAGGCTGATGGTGTGCCTTGACAATTTTAGAACCTTGTCAGTATGCCATGAGACAAAAAAAAAAAAGATTGAAAATCACTGCTCCAGGCACTTAGAAAGGCTTCAGTCCCTTCCCCCTGGAGTATGTGAAAATGCAAAGCAGAAATGATTATCACCTCCGCTTTGCATTCTCTTCGCATTCTTTCTCGAGTTCTGGCGAAGTGAAGAGAGAGATTGAGAGGGCAGGAGGTCTGGTCTAGAGGGTAGAGCCTCCATTTGCCTGAAGATTAACATCCACAAGGTCGCCAGTTCGAGGCCACCGGCACCGTGCGACCTTGAAGCAGCTGGCAAGCTGCAGCTGAGCTGTTCCATCTGCTCGGAGCGTGGGAGGATGGAGGCCAGAATGTTAAACCAGATCGGAGTGTAACAGCTTGAATGTGGTGGTTCTTGAAAGAGAGAACCTTCTTTCAATTTGTAAAAATCCCTGCGTGGATTTAATAATAAGCCTGCCTGTGTAAACCGCCTTGAATAAAGTCTTGAATAAAGACCAAGAAAGGCGGTATATAAATACTGTATATTATTATATTATTATTATTATTGCTTGCCTCAAAGTGAAGCCTTTCTAAGAGCCTGGAGAGAGATTGACTGCCTGCCTGCTGCCACTCTTGTGCATTACAAAGGTAAGCTAGGCTTTTTTTAAATTGCTGAGCAAGGGGACATTGTTTTTAAAATGGATTTCCTTTAACACAATTTTTGGCATCCAGGAGGGTTCTGTGGATACTGAGACTCAATCTGTATGCCTACTTAAGCCCAGATCACAATGTACACTGAATACACTTTGGAAAATGAGGTGAAATAATGGCTAAGTTCTAAAACAGTTGCTCCTGCTGATGGGAAAAGCCTGGGCACAAGGCTCTCATTTATGAACTCAAAGCTAAATCTGAACTAGATTACCTAAATCTTAGGTAATGTTTCACTTACACATACTGTCCCCGTGTAAGTTTAAGAAATGTTCTGTGAGAATAATTTCATTCCTAGTTTGTATATACATGTGAGTTACACAGCAAGCTACTGGTGGAACTCTTAGATAAGATAGTGAGCCAGGTATTCATATACAATATAGAAGTAGTATATTACCAAGTAGTAATAGTGCAGGAGTAGCTGACCAACTGACTAAGGTCATGGTCCCCTAGGTAGCTGCTCAATCCTGATTACGTTGGGCATGCAGGCACAAGAACATAAGAACATAAGAACAGCCCCACTGGATCAGGCCATAGGCCCATCTAGTCCAGCTTCCTGTATCTCACAGCGGCCCACCAAATGCCCTAGGGAGCACACCAGATAACAAGAGACCTCATCCTGGTGCCCTCCCTTGCATCTGGCATTCTGACTTAACCCATTTCTAAAATCAGGAGGTTGCGCATACACATCATGGCTTGTACCCCATAATGGATTTTTCCTCCAGAAGCTTGTCCAATCCCCTTTTAAAGGCGTCTAGGGTAGACGCCAGCACCACATCCTTTGGCAAGGAGTTCCACAGACCGACCACACGCTGAGTAAAGAAATATTTTCTTTTGTCTGTCCTAACCCGCCCAACACTCAATTTTAGCGGATGTCCCCTGGTTCTGGTATTATGTGAGAGTGTAAAGAGCATCTCCCTATCCACTCTGTCCATCCCCTGCATAATTTTGTATGTCTCAATCATGTCCCCCCTCAGGCGTCTCTTTTCTAGGCTGAAGAGGCCCAAACGCTGTAGCCTTTCCTCATAAGGAAGGTGCCCCAGCCCCGTAATCATCTTAGTCGCTCTCTTTTGCAAATCCATAATACAAGTCTAGGAAAATATGCTTCAGTTTTGAGTGTATACAAGTGCTGCACAAGACCGCTGTGATTAAAGCTCTTGGCATGGGACTGTGGAGTTGCAGCTGGGGGCAAGGTTAGATTGGGCTCTTTCCAGCAACATGGGAGAGGTAAAAGCTAACTGAGGGCATATAAACAAGTCTGCATAGGCTTCAACCCACTCGGGTCAGGAAACTTTCCCAAGCTTGGTCCACTGAGCTCAGGAATTGAGCAGCTCCTTTGCCCCAAAGCCCAGGAGCTTCCATGAGCCATGCCCTCTGCCAGTATTTCAGGACCACATAGTTCCCTGGAGCCTTCAAAATACATCTTTGGGGGCTCTTACTCAGTTCTGTCTGAGCAGTAGTTATTGTCGAGGACAGCCTTCAACCTTTTAAATTTCATAGCACACTGACAAGGTGCTAAAATGGTCAAGGCACATCATCTTTTTTTGTTGACCATTAGCAAGGCACATCATGTTGCCAGTGGGGAGGATCACATTCCCCAATGGCCCTACTAATAAATGATCCTTCCCCAAACTCCCGCGGCACACCTGTAGACCATTCAGAAGCACACCAGTGTGCCATAGCACACTGGTTAGAAATTGCTGATCTAGGAATTTGGAAGAAAAATCAAACGAAGAATCATCGCAAACTCCATGAAAATCATTGCAAACACTATGAAAATTGATTTTGACAAGGAACATAAGTTAAAGAAAAAAAATTTTTAAGCCAACATTATGAGACAGAAGCACACTCCCAGAGAGCAGTAGGGCTTTTTTTCCTAGAGTGCTTCAAGAAAGCTCCTAAATACCAAGCCAATTCCAAACAAGGCTGTGAGAATTCTCTTATCTCTGTTATATTCTTTATGATCATTTTGCCATTTGCACATGCCTCAATAATATATTGAAATTCTAAACTAATTTTTTTTTTAAAAGCCTACCAGCACTTCTATAGTTCATGATTTAATTGTTTAGGTATTTAAATTCATCACCATAAACATAGCGAAAATATTCTTTGCAGAAGAACAAAATTTCATTTGTTAGGCAAACTAATTTGCAAACTAATTTACAGAGAACTGTCAAATGATTTAGCACCATTTGGGCATTATTTAAAATGGAAACAGTATAATTAATTATTGGGCGCAGGGGAGAAAGGTCTGTTTTCCATCAGGGAAAACAACCATTAGAAATTTGTGGACTGCTGTCTGCATAACTTGATTGTGCCAGAGTATCATTTTGAACAGAGTGCTCCCATTAAAAATAGATTGCGGGGAAACCTGAGCATGCTTTCATTTGCATTAAAATATTTCCAGTCGCCTCCTTGAAGCTGTAAGCACTGGATACTTAGAAAGGTTCCCCAGCATGTAATCCATGCAGCAGCTGCAACCTGCTGCTGACGCACGTCATAAGTGCAGGGGGAGGGTTGGACAGAGGGAGGGAAGAAGGAATGACAAAATGGTCATTACTGCTTGCGTCTGAAAGCCTTGCTCTAAGTGAGCTCCCGTTGTCATAG
This sequence comes from Tiliqua scincoides, assembly GCF_035046505.1. NCBI lineage: Eukaryota > Metazoa > Chordata > Lepidosauria > Squamata > Scincidae > Tiliqua > Tiliqua scincoides. The sequence goes on from NC_089822.1 coordinate 155,775,551, forward strand.
CAAGAGGACTGTGCTAGATTTGGGAGGAGGGGCGCAGAGAGAAGGAAGACTATATGTTGAAATGCTTTGGGCATGTCACATATTATAACAAATGCCCATTTTTAGCACCAGTTTGAGTCTTCATGACTCATGATTGCACTAGTCTCTCTCTTGCACTCCTAAACAGTGGGTCAAAGTTGCCACTTGAATTACATTGCTAACATGCTTGGGGGAAAAAAGCTTTTCTGAACAACTAACATGATCTGAAGCTTCTTTATGGGCTACTGTCAGGATTGCTAGGAAGTATCTTGAATTGTGTTTTCTGCTTTTTAAAAAGGCTTCCCTAACAGTAGCATATCTGCAGCACCATGGAGAGCAAAACAGCAGCTACATTGGCTCCTGCTGCCTTCCTTAACAGTCTCAGGGAGCAGCCTGCCATCTGAGCCCAGGGCCAGGTACATTGTGGCCTCAGCATAGGCTATTTGCCAGTTGAGCAGAGCACACCTGCCCATGCTGCAAGTACCTGCAGGAACCCTCCCGTCACCTAGGAGAGGAAGCAGCACCCAGAGGGCGATCAGGCAGGGATGGTGGAACCAGGAAAGAGAGGAGAGACTAGTCGAGGTCAGGAGAATATAAGGAGTGGGCCAGGGATGAGAAGGGGCTGATGGAGGGCTGGAGGTTGTCCAAAAGGGAGACTCAAAGCCCTGGGAGGCTGGAGAAGGCTCTGAGACAGAGGAGGAGGAGGAATAGGGCACAGTCAACCTGCCTGCCACTTTTACAAAGTCATCTTTATAAAGACCTTTTGTAAAAGATCTTTCTGCCTGCCGTCTTTTACGAAAGAGAAGAAGAGGAATTCAGTGGGGGATTGGGCGGCTGTTTCCAAATGAGACAAACACATCCTTGGCTCATGAACATGAATGACTGATAGCACAGACCACAGGAACTGACCACTGCACTCCTTCCTTATATATGGCAAGGTGCTCACCTGGAGAGACTAACCAGAGCCAGAGGCCTCCTCCTGTCACACACACACACTTTGGTGGGTTTGTGGTAGCCAAGTGACAAAGCCTCCTTTACATGATTGGTTGCTGTAGATAAGTAAGTGGCCCTGGGGAGGCAGCCACTGCAGGGACCCATTTAAAGCATGGTAACTGTTTGGGTGTCCTAGTCTACTAGCTCTTCTAAAAGGCACAGTTTGATTTTGCAAGACCCCATGCAACTTTCTGTCAAAAACTCAGAGCCTTTTGAGCTGGAGAGCCTGCTATTAGTTACCTTGCACTTTTTCCTGGATTGTTTTCTGAAGCACATGTTGAAATGAGAATGAGGACTAACAGGGCCTGACAGAGGTGAAGTGACTGATCCAAGAAGATCCTTATTGTTCCTAATCATGTCTTAAAGGACTTTTCTTCAGCTAAGTATCACACATGATAATCCAGTATCAGATCTTACACAAATAAATCCAATTGTGCTGTCAGAGAAACTTTACACATTTCCCTGTTAACAGTTGATAGTAACCAGCACTGACACCCTGTGGCAGGCAAGCAAGCTAAAAATAATTATCCAGTGCAGTCCACCCATGAGAAGTCAGAGCAGTCGCTATACTACCGCAGTCCCTGTACTGGTATGCACACTGAGCCAAGGATTTAGGACACAGGCAGTTCCTGGATGGGATGAAACATGGTACTGGATTCCACTCTCGCTCATTTTTGCTGCATCCCAACCATTCTGAAGAAATGCAGATGTATTTTGCTTTCTTCTCTCTAGTTTGTTCTTAGCATTAGAATTCACCATGCAGAAAAGACACAATACGTTGGCACAACCTGTAGATTCAGAAATCAATAAACAGACTTTGCTTAGTGTCAAATCGTTAGCCACACATTTCCTTTCCCTTATGTGAACTAAGACAGTTCATTTTTTTTTCTCAGTTCAACAATGCTGAAGATTTCCAGTAAACATTCCATATTTGAAGAGGGGTTGCCTGATTTCCATTTCCTTGTCATGTCAATTTTAGAAGCCGTCAACAAATGATAAATTGTTGGGTAAATCATTAGTTGGAAACATTTAAACATTACAAGAATCATTCATAAACTGGAGAACATGATGCTGGTTGTCGAGAAACAGGATCTTATCCTTCCATGTGCTGAGATCTTGTAGATTACAGTCCACAGCCAAGCATAGCAATGCACTTGGAGAAAACAATATGTGCACATCATGTTGGACTACAGGCTGGATGAGCTTGACTGGTACGCTTGATAGTGTTTCCAGAGTCACATTTTAAATGGATCCAAACAAGCCAGAGCATGACCTGTACTTAGAACTATAGTATCCCCCATCAGTACTCTAATCTTAGCCCCTGTCCAAAAAGAAGATTAATTTAACTGACATAAACCCACATTTGTACCACACATCAACACCCATAAAAATGGATCCAAACCATAGAGCACAGTTTAGTTTATCATGAGCCATAGTGAGCCTCAGGCTTACATGTCCCTCCATCCCTTCTCCACGCACAAAAGGAGGAGAGTGAATGCATTTGCTTTAACTTTAAGAACAAACTCCAGAACTCTCCAGGAGGCATCAGGACCCTACTAGGTACCATATAATCTGTGATTATATATGCAATTGCACCATCCAGAAGTGAGCTCCGATAGCAGATCGGAGCTCAGTGCAGCCGTGCGCAGGGTTGCAGAGAGGGTTGCAAGCTTCCAGGACCCTCCAAGAGGCTTCAGGATGCCGCCAGGTACCATAAAATGGTGCTGCAATTGCTGCAGCGCCATCAGGGCACCCATTCCTGGGCCAGTCCCCTTAAGGGGGAATGGCCCATTTCCAGTTCCCCTGGTGGGTCACAGCCCACAAGTTTGGGAACCTCTGGTCTAAACCATGGTCTGGACCAAACCAAGCTTTGCACATCCAGATAGGAATCCTCCCAGAATCCCCAAAAATTTTATTTATTTCGGAATTTATGTCCTGACTTTCGGCCCCCAAAAGGCCGTTCACAGCAACGTTAAAATTAATAACTCAGTTCACAAAAAACAAATAAGAACACACTATTAACATTACAATAAACAATGAATTGCCAGTATTACCACTCAGGATCCTAAGGGCCCAATCCTACCCAATTTTCCATTGCTGGTGCAATTGTACCAATGGGGCACGCACGGCATCCTGCAGTGGGGAGGCCGTCACTAAAGCCTCCTCAAGATATGGGAACATGTGTTCCTTTACCCTGGGGCTGCATTGCAGCTGCACCAGTGCTAGAAAATTGGATAGGATTGGGCCCTAAAATATCTCCCCAGGTGATTCCATTCTCTGTGCTCTACACTCAGGGAGCCTGCATATCCCAATCCCTCTGCAAGGAACTATCCCAAGAACTAATGGGAAAAAAGTTTACAGCTGTTTTATTAGTCTTCCACCTGTGCCATTTAGCAGCAGCATAGAAGAATTCAGCAGATGATGTTCTTCCAATTGCTTTATCTCTACTCTAGGAAACAATTCACCAGTCACGATTCTGTTTGTCTGGCTGTTGTTACAGGTAGAAGAGCACAGTCATTAAAAGTGTTGGGAACACTATTGGGAAACCATCCAAAAGAGGCCAAGAGGTATGCTAATTGACTGCCTACTGAATACGGTTACGGATGAGTGGGACCAGGGCATCCACCTGCCATTAAGGATAGCCACAATACACACCTGAGATGCAGCACTCATCCAGGGAGGCCATGCTACTGATGTAACGTCCTTCATTCGCCCAGTTCCCCAATACCCTGGTCCATCACTCCTGGTCTGGTCTTGCAGATTCTGCCTCTTGAGCAGATTTACTTAACCCCTTGCCTGCTGAATTTCCAGGAGCTGGCATAACCATCCTGAGGTGGCTGGATTCTTTGGATTCTGCTTATCTGCTAAGCTCTCTAGCCAGACCTTATCTGCCTGTCTAGCTACCCATCCTGAAAGTCTCAACTTGCACTTTGCATCACTTTCTGAGAGAAGTAAAGCCCAGACAGTTATATTTTGTTCGACACAAGTGGTATTCTTTGTGGATGCAAATTGCTGTGGGCTTGTTGACCCAATGAAGTTGTACTACAGGTTGAGTATACCTTATCTGGACTGCTTGGGATGGGAAGGTGTCTGGATTTCAGATTTGTCTGGATTTTGGAATGATTGCATAAATATAATGAGAAATGCTTTCTCTTGCTCTTCTCACTGTTACCCTTATGGGGTGTCTGCTGACCTCTCAAATTTTTCAACAATATCTGTACAAGTACACAACAGAGAGTAGAAAACAGAACTTACAGCCTGTACTTGCACTGGATGTGGGAATGAGCCCAAGACCTTATCGTGTTCACACTACAGAAGACTAAAAAAAAAGTTTTGGACAAGAATATCTGGATTTCAGATGTCCAGATAAGGGTAATCTACTTACTCTTGTACTATACTATACTATAGTACTATATAATGTACTGCAAACTGAGAGGTTTTATATCAGTACTGCTCTGTACCTATTCTCAGCCCAGTTGCTCAGAAGAACAAAAATGGTTTCACCTTGGGTGTCAGAACGACAGCAGATCCTCCACTGATGCTGATGATGGGTACATGGGTCTGGGATGAGATGAAATCAAGAATCTGAGCCACAGCCTCTGTACCAATGTTGTCCTCGAAGACAATCCCATGGAGCTTCGTAGTGGCAAGAATGTCACAGATCTGGGTCAAGAGAGTGCTGGGGTTGGTGTCATTCACTACCACTGTGACTGGGTGGATCTCCAGTGGCATGCCCAAGAAGCTCTGATGTGTCAGCCGACTGCGGATGTAGAGAGGATATGATGAGCCTCCAAAAACCACAGCCACATTTACCACTGGTTCCCTGGCACTTGACGGCAAGTTATCCATAAGAACAGCCGAACAGCCCAGCACCATGGACAGCACCAGGGTGTCTGTCAGAGCTCTGCCCATGTCCACCACGGAGTCCCTGCAACATGGAGCAAAGATAAACAAAAGTCAGAAAAAAGAAAGAGCACAAAGTTCAAAGAAATGGATAATAAATAAAAAGATTCTAAAAAAATAAATCTTAGATGGATATTTAAAAATGTAAAGTGTGGAGTGACTCAGAAATAATGAGCCCAGTTCTATCCAACTCCCCAAAATAGTCAGAAAGCTAGCACAGTATACTGACTAAGAAACTAAGACCATCCCTCCTATGAATCTTGCCTCTGTCATGCACTCACTAGTGTGATCTTAGGTAAGTCACTCCCTCTCAGCTTCAGCTGCAATATGAAGAACGCTGCTAGATCAGGCCAACGGCCCATTTAGTGCAGGTTCCTACATCTCACAGTGGCCCACCAGATGCCTCTGGGAGCACACAAGACAACAAGATACCTGCATCCTGTTGTCATTCCCTTGTATCTGGCATTCAGAGATAGGCTACCTCTAACACCCAGAGGTTCCATATAGTCATCATGGCTGTGATGGACTTTTCCTCCAAAAACTATCCAACCCTCTTTTAAAGGCCAGACACCATCACCACATTCCATAGCAAGGATTCCACAGATTAAATACATGCTGGGTAAATAAATATTTTCTTTTGTCTGTTCTGATCTTCCCCCAGCCAATTTTAAGGGGTGTCCCCTGGTTCTGGTGTTGTTCAAGAAGGAAAAGAACTTCCCTCTATCTACTTTATCCATCCCATGCTTTATTTATACTAAAATATTTGTGATTTCAGGTTATCCCATGGAGATAATAAAAGCACAGGGTTATTGCAAAGTTTACATCAAGATACCCTGCACATGCCTGATCTTGGAAGCTAAGCAGGGTCAGGCCTGGTTAGTACTTGGATGGGAGACCACCTGGGAATACTGGGTGCTGTAGGCCTATACCATAGTCTTTCAAGTTGCCAACCAATACATGTGGAGTGCTTTGAAGTTTGCTTTGTAATTACTAAAGTAAGGGCTCAATCCAGCCCTTGACTTGGGCTGGCACAAGTCCCTTGCACTAGCCCAGGACAGTCGCAAACATGCCGTAACATTTGCACCTCCTCAGGAAGAAGCCAGGCCGGCACCTGGAAGTGGAGGCTGGCACAAGCCTCTGAGGTCGGCGGGGGGGGGGGGTGAGGAAGAGGCGGGGGGAGGGCGTGCAGTGGGCAGCCCCAGGGTCGGGCGGGTGGGAGGTGGTGCTGGGATCCAGCAGTTATGCCAGATCCCAACCCCAGGGAGAACAGAGCAGCTCCAAGTCACTCTGCTCTCCTCAAACTTGTGCCACCTCAAGAGGTGGCACAAGTTCAAGGAGACCCATAGGGGCCAGAGGTCCTTACCTGGAGGTAAGGGGAATTGTTTTCCCTTACCTCTGACTGAGCCGCTTATGGCCCCTATCCTGCCCTGGATACAGTGCAAGCCTCTTGGTTTGCCTGTTCCAGCACAGGTTGGGATTGTGCCCTTAGTCCAATACAGGCAGAAGATGTGTTCTGGAGGCTGAGCTGTTGCCTTGGCCTGAGAAAGCTACGCAGGATTGGGTCTCAGAAGGCCTTATAAAGGCCTAATCACCACTTCTAGTTTTCCCCTGAAAACTGGAAGTGACCTTCTAAGGCCTCCTGAAGACTTCAGAACACCCTTTGAGGGTGACCTGAGCACAGCTCCAGTCATCTCTGGAGGGTCCATGTCGGGCTGACCCTGTGGGTTTGGGACTCATGGGTTCCAAATCTGCAGCTAAAGAGACCCGACCGTACTTGTAAAAATCTCATTATGGTTCAGTCTACCTATGTAAACCACCTTGAGTCTATTGAGAAAGGTAGTATATAAATATCATCATAATAAGTAATAAATATACAAATGTATTACTAGTCACAGCCATGTCTCACCTTACATAACAAATCTAAGAGAAGGGAGCAGCCATGTTAGTTTGCCTTAGCGAAAACAAGCAGGAGTCTTGCAGTACCTTAAGGGGGAACAATTCATTGCAGCCTCAGCTTTCACACTGTGGCTTGTGCCACAATAAACGTGTTTGCCTTTAAAATGCTGCAAGGCTCGCTGTTTTCTCATTTAGAGACACCTTCACCCAATATTTCTCCTCCAACCTGGCTGCCCTCCTCTTTTAATCCTGCCTCATCTGCCTCATCCATTCCTGCTCTCACTCAGATTAGATCTCCCACTACCCTCCATTTCACCACCTGATCAGCCTGCCTCTTGCATTCTTACTTCTTTCCTCTCCAAACCCAACCATCCGTCCTTATAAGTGCCTTGGATTCTTTTCCCACTTTCCCCAGAGTCGTGTACACAGACATTTTAAGCTTTCTCCCATCTCCCGGTTGCCCTTGAATCATTCTTTCTCTATACTTCGCTCAACCCAACTTCCCTCTACTGCCACCTAGTGACCATTTTCCACTGTTTTTCAAGCCATCTTTTCCCTCTACACAAAACATTCCCTTCCCTCTTATTTTCTTAGCACCGCTTGCTATCTCTGTTCGGTGTCAGCTCATGTAGCATCTCCTTGCCTTCTCAATTGGCTTGCTTGATGAAGCACTGTTACTCTTTTTGGCACCTTGATTTGAGTGATTCTTTTACCATATTTGTCTATACCAGGGGTGGGCCCCTACCCGGAGGCCATTTGCGGCCGTCAGGCTCCCCCAATCCACCCGTCAGAGAGCCCCCAGTCTCCAATGAGCCTCTGGCCCATCAGAGACTATTGGAGCCTGCACTGGCCCATGAGTGCTGGTCACAACCACCAGACGCGAGCTGCAGGCTGAGTTAGAGCAAGGCCTTTTATAGTCTCCATGTGTTTTCTGCTTTTCCCTGGGCATTATTTTACCCCTCCCCCCCATTTCCTCTGAACAACTTATGTCTCCATGTGTTTCTGACTTGGTCTGTATGAGTTCACTGTGCAAAAGGTGTGTGGCAAACATTTCATAGTTCTCATGTGGTTCTACATGCCTGTTTTATAGTTCTCATGTGTATTATAAATAAGCTCAGTAAAATTCATTCATTCAATAAGTTCTGTCTCTTGTGTATTCATTTATGTAAATTTATTAAAATTTGAAATGTAATTAATTCTTTTTTTCCTTGACCTGCAACACAGTGTCAGAGACATGATGCGGTCCTCCTGCCGAAATGTTTGCCCACCCCGATCTAAACTAAAACGTACTATGCTGCTTTTGGTTAGTAGAGGCCCCCAAAGTGATGAAACAATTATAAAATAAAATATATAAATAAAAACTAAACCAGACAAAAGATTAAGTTGCAACAAAAAATCAATTTGCAGCCCTTTGGTCACTATCTCATACTGACGGCCCACTGAAAAGTTGAGAAGGTAAGGGCATCCTCGGATTGCACTAAGAGACTGGGTATCACAACTGGAAAGGACCTGTCCCATATACCCACCAAACCAACTTCATAGTCATGAAGGCGCAACATGGAGAAGAGCCTCCCCGCATTGACCACGGTGAGCAGGAGCAAGCAACCCCTTAGATATCCAGGGCCCAAACTACAGTGATGACTTTGAACCAGACACAGAAACAAACCAGGAGCCAGTGTAGATACAGTAAAACCCCTGCTAACTGGGAAAAGAGGCACTATTTCAAGTGATGCTCCTCTGACACTTAGAAGGGAGAGAACCATGGTCTCGCTTCACCCCAGCATGGTGTCTTTTTGAGTGTTGGTGCTCCTTCTGCATCTTTTTATATAGTGAGCACACTGGGGGCAGGGAACAACTTATTTAGCTCTCTGAACTTCTTTGTGAACTTTATTTGTTGAAAAGCAGTGTATAAATACTCTACAAAATAATAAAATCATTATTAGAACAATGGAGTAATAGGCACCAAACAAGCCCCCTACAGCCCCCTGGCAGCAGCATTCAGTACTAGTTGCCATTTCAGATCACTCTTTAAGCCATTTCAGCCCACTGCAACATGCAACTGCCAATCAAATATTTAAAAGGACTCTCCCCTCCCCTCCCATTATTCAGTTTCACTGTGGATCATCTTAGTTGGAGAGTCGGCACTTACTGACATTACTGTGAGTAAGTCACTGATGATGGCTCCTTTTGGAACTGAAAGTCTCCTTTTCCAGGTCAATCCCCAGCCATCCCTTGCAGCTGCAGATCTAGGTCATTTCAGTTACCACTTGCCAGTTCCAGTCACCCAGAATGGTCTTACCTTTTCAAGCACAATGAGTTGCTTAGTATGACATATACTTGCAGTGTACGTTTTGCTATTTTTTCTCAAAAACGTAATCCAAGTATTTACGTAAAATATTTCTATCCTGCTGAGATGCTCAACCCATTTTAATAAATAAACACATAGTACTAAAAGTTGAAATAGCAAAACAGACAAAACAGCAAATTTTAAAAAAAATCAAAAAGCAAGGAGATAACAAGGTAGGTCAGTACCTTGAATTAGTCTTTGAAATACGAGTAAGTCTGTAAGTCAGACACAAACACAAGTGCAGGACCTGGAATCTGTTACTTGATTGGCTTCTAGGATACCTAAGATTCCTTTCTCTCAAACCTCCATGTTTCAAATTCTTGTCACTGCAAAAAAAGAGGATTGAAATTCTGCAGAAGACAGGGACAAGTTTGCCGTTCCCTTTTTATTGGCCATAGAGTCCAAACCCTGTTCCCCTTGCCCTGACTTCACTCCATCACACCAGCCTCAGGATGAGACAAGTTGAAGTCTTCGCTCGAAGCAGCAGTGTAGAGGCGGCACAAACCCACACCCTGGGTGGCTCACCACACTGTTGCTCACCACTACCCATTTCAGGCCCATGTAGCAGCTTCTCAGCAGCAGCTTTCTGCAGTTCTGCTGGGATGCCCCACATTCACAACCCCAATAAGCCTGTCTGCACATGCACACCGTGTTGGCACCTCAGGCATTCACAACAAGCCAGCCAAAGAGTGGCAGCATGGGAACTGCTTGCAGTTTTGTTGTACTGTTGTGTTTTGATTGGGTGGCCTTGGCTCTTGCTGCTGTTGGTTTCTCTCTGGTTCCCTCCTTCTCCCTAGGCAGTCACCACCAGTCACCATTTCCTCCGAGATGGAAGTCAGTCCCATACTTGGCAACTCAGTTCAGCCAGCATCCTCCCTTCTTGACTTGGCTCTCTGTCCACAATGTCTCTCTCTTTCCCCCTCCCTCCCAATCAGCCTGGGCCTGCAGCAGCTAGCTAGCATCATGCCCGGCAGTGGCCCAGCAACCGCATGCCAAGTGCCAGCCCAATGTGCCTGCTGCTATCCGTTCCACTAGCAGCTTCCTCTTTTCCCAGCCAAAAGTCATCCCATCTAAACCATGCCTGGTGGTGGCAACTCCATCCACAACCTGCAAGCCAGCAGGGGTTTCCTTTGTCCTAAGTACTCCAGCAGGCAGTCAGAACAAGAAAGACTGGCATGACTGGTGTTACCTTCCCCAATGCCATGGTGAGTGTATTCCAACCCCTCCCACTGAGAAACTGGAGCCAAGTTCAATTTCCATGAAGGCAGGGCAGCTTTTTGCTTTGCTCTCAGTCTGAGCTTGGGTTCTGCTCAGGTCTGGCAGTCAAATGCAGGTATCCTCTAACTTCCTGTTGGTACCTGTCTGCCACAGTACAAAGAAGCAAATAAAAGAGCCAAGGGGTGGTAGAGAGAGACAACTCTCTTACCTGGGCTGCTGTGCCAAGTCATTGGTAACCAACTGCCAAAGTTCCTGAAACATATTGCTGAGAGAGACCAGTCTGAAGCAGCAGCTTCAGCAGCAGCAGCAAAGTCAGTTGGGTAAGGGACTGCATGAAGTGGGGAGGTGACAGACACTGTTTTATCCTTTACTTAAGCAGTAAAATCATGGACAAGCCCTGCATTCCATCAATAAAACTGAACTACAGGTGCAGCCTATTTATCCATGGATTTTTTATCACGGATTTATCTGCGAATGGGGTGCGGGAACCAAAAGTCACACACACCTTTGCCTCCTTTGCCCTGCACTGGCATCTTGCTCCATTTCCAGGCAGCCCAAAACACTGCAAAAAGGCTCTGCCTCGCCCAGGCAGGGAAATAGCCCCGGAACCCTGGAAGAGGTTCCCCTTGCAAAGGAACAGTAAGACTCCTGGAGCCGCTGAGCCAGCAAAGAGGATGAAGAGGGGAAGGGGGGGCGAAAATCTCTGTAGCCAGAACACGTGCAGCAAGGTGGAGTGCGCTCGCTCTCGCTCTCACACATTCAGTCACTCTCACTCACACAGAGGCAGGTGTGGTAGCAACAGAGGGGATTGCTTTAAAAAACCCAGGGAGTGTTTGCCAAAATCCCCCCCCCATTGAGATGGTGCAGGCAATCACCGACACAAGCAACCCTCCCCATGTGCAGGCAATCATGGACACAAGCAAGCCTTCCCACCAAGCAAAGCATGAGATTTAGCCTACAATCCCCTCCACATTTTCCTGGGAGTAAGCCCCATTGACTACAGTGTGGCTTACATCCGAGTAGAAACACATAGGGTTAGACTCTTAAAAGATCAGCATCCCATGAGAAAGAAGCCAGGCAGCTGGCAATGGGGAGGGCTGAGTACAGAGCAGAGGGGAGTGGATTGATAACAGCTGCCTTAGTTTCCTTCCATCCGGAAGTGTCAGGCTGCAGTGTATTTGCGTAACTCTATGGAATTCAGCACAACGCGTTTTTTGTTAATTGCGCCAAGTCACAGAACAGAACTAATGCGGATAAATAGGCTCCACCTGTAAACTAAACTAAACAGTGTCTTCCAAATCTTCTTTTTAGCAAGATCTCAAATACTGCCACGGGGTGGGAGATGTAAAATGGGTATACACTGTATATCACAAATGAGCAAGGTTTTGCATACCTGAACAAGAAACCTAGAATTTCAGTTAACCTTGCTATAAAAAAGGCATGCAGGCCTGTGAGGCCACTAGAAACGTTCAGGCCTCCCACAAAAAAAGCTTTGATCTTTCACATAAAATATCAAGTACTGACCCCATCAGAAGTGTCCATTCCAAAGCTATAGGGTGTCTCTATGGCAGAATGTGGCAGCATCGGGCTTTTGAACCATGGTCTCCTCTCCCTCTTTATCCCAGCTAACCCACATTTCCCCCCCCCCCAAAAAAATTTCAGTACACATCAGATTGGTGCAACTTGAATTATCCAAATGAAGAATATTAGCAAAATAGATTCTATTTTCAGATTGGACTTTGGGGGGAGGGGCTTACAAAACTTACATTCCCTTGTTTCAGAATTTAAATTGTTTGAATTATGGGAGTACATAAATAACAAATTCTTTGTTTGCATTTCAAAGCATTTTTCAAATGCTTCAAAGCATTTTTCAAAGGCTATTGTATCCATCCTGCAGATAGGAACAATGAGGTGCAAAATTAAGACAGACTGTACGTGCAAGAACAACAGCTGTAATAGGTGCCTTAGGGCCCAATCCTATCCAAATTTCCAGCACCGGTGCAGCCGCAATGCAGCCCCGAGGTAAGGGAACAAATGTTCCCATATCTTGAGAAGGCTTCTGTGACTGCCTCCCCATCACAGGATTCAGTGCATTCCCCATTGGCACAGCTGCACCGGCACTGGAAAACTAGATAGGATTGGGCCCTTAATGTAGTTGAGTCATAGGAGTATCCCTCCATTAGAAGAGTACAACATTGGCACTGCTTCCCCTATTAGAACTATGGGAACACAATTATCAAACTTTTGAAGGACATTATTGCACTATTGGTTGCCTGGAGCTTCCAATGTGACTATTAGACAAGTCTGGAGTGTGTAGAAAAACTAACAGTGCAATCCTATGCATGAATACACAGAGGTAAGTTCCACTAAGTTCACTGAGACTTACTCTGAACTAAGTGCGTACAGAATTGCAGCCTAAGATAATGTTCTCAGCAGAACACATAACAAAATTTAATTCGTAGCAAGATTTGGAGTCATAAAGGAGTTCCCCACAAACTGAATGTGCTAGTAACAGTAGGAAATTTTTTGTCTCATCTCCTCCACCATATGGCTCACTTGCTTGAGCCATCCGGGTTTGTCTCACTAAGAGTCCAATCCTATTCAACTTTCAAGCAGTGATGCAACCATAATGCAGCCTGGAGGTCAGGGAACAAATGTTCCCTCACCTTGAGGAGGCCTCCGTGACTGTCCCGTCCCCCCCACTGCAGGATGCAGCGGACTGCAGGATGCGGTGTTGGAATAGCTGCATCAGTGCTGGAAAGTTGGAAAGGATTGGGCCCTAAGCTCATTAGGTAAGTTGCAGGTACCTTGAGCATGGAACATCTTTTTTTTTTTTTGCATGCACTGCAATCTAGATCAGTGTTTCTCAAACTATGTGTCAGGACCCACTAGGGGAGTTGCGAGACAATTCCAGGTGGCTCCCTATTCATTTCAATATTTTAATTTTAATGTATTAGACTTGATGCTACACTGGTACATGACTGCATTTGGGGAAATGTGACAGATCTGTACTTTTAACAGGCTGCTATATATACGCTTTGAACAATGATAGTAAATGGGACTTATTCCAGGATATGAGTGGATAGGGGATTGCAGCCTAGGATTGTTAAAAATTTTCCTGCTTGATGATGTCACTTCCAGTCATGACATCACTTCTGGTGGGTCCTGACAGATTCTCATTCTAAAAAGTGGGTCCCTGTGCTAAAAGTGTGAGAACCGCTGATGTAGACAGCTTTGGCTAATCTGTCAGTGTAAAAGACACCAACTGAGCCCAGCACAGTTTCAGTATTCTTCCTGCCCTGCCATTCTGTGATGTCACCAATGCTGCTGGAAAAATGGGTAACAGATCCCACCTCTCCTAATTCACAGACTAAGAAATTGTACACAAATCTTTAGTGCCTACAAAGTGTAATCCAGCAGCATTGTATGGAACAGGTTCCCAGTAATGTTAGAAGCAGAGAACATTACTATGCTGGACAGCTACAGAAATGAAAAAAAAAAAATGGTGAGATGTCAGGGCTAATAAAGAAAAACGAAGAACAAAATGAAGAAATGAGACAGAGGCCTCTCTCAACTGTGGCACCTATCACAAAAAAAAGAGGAGAAACTGGTTTGGAAGCAGAAACAGAAAAGGCCTCAGTGCACGTGTAGAGACCGCTAGGAGCCGAGGCTGGCGGAAAGAGAACGCAAGGAGTCCAACATGGAGGTGAAATAAAGTGGGGCAGGAAGACTTTAAGAAATATGGAGTGACAGCAGAACTCAAACATGATAGGAAAGAATTTGGAGGGGGGGGTCAAAGATGGTTTTCCTAGGCTTGCGAGCTTAGAAACAGAACAACTCTCCACTTTCCCTATACAGGGAACCCAAGTGTCATGGTTGCACCAGTGTAAAGATTTTCCTTTTTTTTTTTTAAGTTTTCTAATTTATATCTCTCCCTCAACCCCCTCCAAATCCTTTTTTTTTTTTTAATCCTGACATTCACCAGTATGGTGCAATAGAGGGGTGAAAGGAACTTTGATAAGGGGGGAGTAATAGATATGTAAGGAACAAAAGAGCAAGGGGAGGAAGACATAGTCATGGCACAGTGGCAGCCAGGTCACAGACACTCTAAATTCAAAGCAGTATAACATCAACACAGTGGACACAACGCAAAGTAGCTAGTTGCCAAGACCAGAGGAACTCAGACAAAACGTATATCTAATTTTCATCCAACTTGGCATCTGAGTTCTTTCCCAAGGAGCTAACATTAAAAAAACTACCCAACTGCTTTTCAGATTGCAAAGCCAGCGTGCAGTGGATCGATGTCTTCACCAAGGAATGTAGCCACATAGGTGTTGTTTTTTTTTGAAAGGAAATTGGGACGCCAGTGTTTTGCACTGAATTTGACATCACCCAAACAACATGACATTCTATTTAAACAGAATGCTTTACATATGTACTGCACTGCAAATGGCCCCTACAGATGAAATACCTTCCATGTCTTCCTTCATCCTCCTCAAACCTATATTTACCTTTTAATTGCCCATTCATTTGCCTTTTTCCAGGCAGTTAAGGAAAATCTTCTATACTTCTTTCTCTCCTTTTCCGCCCTGTCACCCTCTGCTTCATCGCACTTCAGTCTCCGAGTGTCCTTGAACAATGTTATTTAGTCTCTTAAATGATGTTGTGTAGCAATATCATCTTGCCCCCCCTCCCCCCGCTCTCACAACTCCTGCTGTCCCCATGCTGTCAGCTGCCAGCATGGCCTGTCTTCAACTTCAAATTAAAGAAAAAAAAATTGTGTTTCACAGCCTGATGGGCACCTTCAGTTACATCAACTCAAAGATTAAGCACCAAGAGTAATAATAAAATATTTAAAACACTTCAAGGGAAAGAAATTAGCTTTAGCTACTTTAGAGGGAGAGGCAGCAGTTTAAGATAGCTGATCTTTGGAGGAGACTAAAAGCCTGCAGAAGTTTGGAAGGAGAGTTTCAAGCTAGTTTGACACCCTGATCTTAAGCATGTTGCATGCAAGGCCCACTGACTTCATCAGAACACAGAGTAACACCGTGTGATTAAGATTAATACAGGAAACCTCAGCTGTGTTTTGGTGTTTTCTGCAGCAAATGCATAAAAGAGGAAGTAAAATATGCATGCACATGCATCATTAAATGAGACCCTACGTTAAATGAGCTAGGCGAACCAGACAAGTGCAGGTTTTCTGGGTATGTCTGCAGATGTAGATACAATACATAGCCATTTTGCCTCCATGCTTTACACACTGATTGCAGAAAATGCCACAGTTTCCCACACCTGTAACACTGCTCTGTGTTTTCAAAGGATTGTACGTGAGACACTTGAAGCAAAGGAATACAAGGTTTTTGTGACACCCATCAGCCAAAAAGCCCTCCTGCCAGGTGACCAGCCTAGCTCAAAATGTCCCTTATGATAACAGACTGGAAATATGATTTTTCTTCATTTTACCTTTTCAAACAAGCTTTGAAATTGCTGAGCTGAATCATGATAAAATCATTCTAAGTCAGTATCCCAGTCCAGATTCAACAGTTTTGGTAGGTCATAGAAGCCCATTGTAAGCAATTACAAAACAATCAGCTCTAAGTCTTACACTTTTCCTAAACCAATGTCAGTTACTGGAGCTATGTGAACCAGAAATGGCTGAACAGATTGCTGCAAGCACAAGTACACACATCCTCATGTTTAACTCTTGGTGACACTCAAGTGGCATGAGCAGGGCCCACCTTCATGTAGAATGTGGATGTATCTTAGCATGCTAGAGGCTGGGGTAATAAAATGCCTAAATCACCTCTCCCAACAGCCCACACCTGTCTGGTGTGCACACACACACCCATTCCAACATGTACACAGGCCATCCTCCTTGACATCCCACAGTCTTAAACTAGGCAGAGACTAGCTCTCGCTGACAACTGCAGATTGAGCCTAATTGGCCAAATGTAGTCTCTTTGATATGGAACGCTGTCCAGTGAGAGACTCACCTGGCACTAACTTTGATTTTTTTCAGTGCCAGGCAAACTGTAGCTGATTTTAATGGCTTTACTTTATGCATGATTTAACTGATTCTATGACTACTGTTTCTGCCACTTTAATTATCTTTTATTGGACTGTGTTCCTTGTTATTGTCTTAATATCTATGCAGCCCTGGGAGCCTTTCCTGAGCCTTACAGACTTCTAATAAACATCTGAAAATTTTGGTATCATAGATCTAGGCTCTGCATTTGTCCAGAAGCCCCCAAATGGAAATGAATCAAATAAAATGAAAACCAAGATAAGATGCCTCACTAAGGCTGCAATCCTATGCACACTTTCCTGGGAGTAACCTTCACTGAACACAATGGAACTTACTTCTGAGTAGATGTGCCTAAAACTGCACTGTAAGGCTACAATCCTATCCACACATACTTGCTAGTAAGCCCTACAATGGGACTTACTTCTGAGTTGATATACATAGGATTGGACTGTAACAGCCCAGTCTTAAGAGCCATGCCCAAGTGAGTTTTGTGAAGGTTAATTCTAAGAAAATGTGCATAGGGTTGAAAGAATGCACTGTACTTTTAAGGTGCATAGGACTGATCTGAACTGCTTTAGGATAATGCATTCACTTTGACTTAGAGAAAGAAAACACATCAAAGAGATAATGCTTTCACTCTCATAACCAGACAAACAGAGAAGAGATACTCCATGAGGGGTCACAGGAAACACTCCAGAGTCCCATGCGCATACAACAGCCTGGTCTTCTTGGTTACAGGGGAGAAGATGCTCTCTATAAAGCCGAGCTGAAGTTCATTCATAGGATGTCTCATGTACTAATACTTTACAAGCCCTTTGTAAATGCAACTGGTGTTACAGCTGGGACATGCATTCCAAAAATGCTATACTATGGATGTACCCATGGATTCCACGCACATCATATCCAGTCGAATGGTTCTCAGGGTGAAGAGAAATTCAGCCAGTTGACAGGAGTTTTCCTTTGAGCCACTCCCAGGCTGAGTCTATTGGACCAGAAGGTAGAACTCAATCAAATGCAGAGAGTTTCATGTCCAAACAGGGTTTGATGCTGCCTTGGTCGGAGACAGACCATCTACGAAACTCCACTGAGTTCACTTTTGCCTGCACTCACTGGCAGCTACCCTCCAGGGTTCCAGACAGGGACCCTCCATAGCCCTTGAGCCTTCCCTGAAAGGACAGAACCGGGACTTCCTGTAGGCAAACTGCTGAGCTGCAGCCCACCCATTCAGTTCACTTGGAAGAACAAAAGCTGACATGTGGATGCTCAAAGAGCAATAAAAGGCATGCAAATAGGGCAAGGTGGATGAGGAAATAGGCCAGCCATTTTCAACCACTGTGCCATGGCACACTGGTGTGCCACGAATGGTCCCCAGGTGTGCCACGGGAATTTGGGAGAGGGTCCTTTATTAGTAGGGCCATTGGGGGATGTGACAGCACAGTGTGCCTTGTCAATTGTCAAAAAACAGATGGTGTGCCTTGACCATTTTAGTGTCTTGCCAGTGTGCCCTGAGATGAAAAAGGATGAAAATCACTGAAATAGGCTATATTGTTATCATAATGATCAGAAGGTTATTTATTTAAAATATTTTTATCCCACCTTTCCCCTCCCTTTCAGAAGGTGTCAAGGCGGCTTACAGTATTTTTCCTCCTACATATTAGTAGGGGGCAAAAGTAAATGGGAAGGCAGTCTCACTGGCTGTTTCTCCTCCTCTTCATAGGGCAGTCAGTGTTTCCCTGTGAAGTGGGATGGGCACAGCTCAGCTTAAAAGTTGTCTTGATTATTAATCTAGGTCCATTGCCTCTGACAAAAATGAATATGTGATAGAATAACTTCTGTATGCTAGGCCATGTTCAGAAGGCACAGTAGCAGTGCCAATAAAACAAGTTGGCAACCCTCACCATCACAAACAAACAGAGCTTCAAAAGCTGACATTACAAGCCATATATAAATGTTAGTAACACTTGATAGAGGAAGTTTTATAACATTCATCTTAGCAACAAAATGCAGCCTGACTTGCTAAACCTGTAAGGCTTTGAAGAGGGTGGGAGAGAGGCTTGCAGTGGAACACTTGGGCTCCTGCTCTGCTGCTCTCACAAATGCTCATTTCCTTCTTTTGTCGTCAGATGTTGGCTGCCAGCAGGATTCTTGGAAATACAAACAGTAATTACAAACCGGATTTCCAAATATGCAGCATTGTAGCAAGAAGCTTCACTTGCTGGGTGAACCCTTGCCTGCTGGGTTCCAGCCAGCAGATGCAAGCAGTTGGCTTGAAGGCAACAGGAGGAAATGTTTGATTCACTGGACCCCATTCCTCACACTCTTGGTGCTCCCCTCTGCCTTCTTTTGCTCAGCACTTTCCAACAAGTTATCTAGAAAGGTAGCCACAACCAGGAGAGGCACAAGTCATCTCTGGGAACACTTGATTGTCTCTTAAACCCGTTTCTGCCCAGCCCACAGGTGTACACATTTGATCCCTGTTGCGTATATGCAACGTTGGGCAATAATGGCTTAAACTAGTTCTGGCTGCAGCTAGACTCTGCATAATCATCTTGGAACCTGGTCTATTATAGACTGTTCAGAACTCTCTCCACCAGCAAAGTGAAACAAGTTAGGAAATTCAGGCACACATGAATTAACTGTCTCCTTGAGTGGAACCCCTGCCTCCAGACTAGGGCTAGCCCAGGTCTTCCTGATGCCTGTGGCACCATGCCATGTTCCAGCCTCTGTTCTTCCCAGTCTCCCATTTTCCAGCTCAGCACCCTCTGCTACTCTGCAACTGCTTCAACTGGCCTCATGGATGGGCCTGCCTTGCTCCAGTTCTTATTTGCCCTCCTCCCTTGAGCTCAGAGAAACCCTGCTGCAGGTCAGCATTAAGAACCCCTGCAAGGAAGCTGTATAAAACCCAGTTAAATGAACAACATTTGCAGAACATCTTTCATAATTCCTTCAAAGCAGGAAATGCAATCTGTGATTTGTCATATGAAGCCAACCTACACCAAGTCAATTTACCCAGTATTGTCTACTTAGACTGTCAGTGGTTCTTCAACATCTCAAGAGTTTTTTCCCAGTTTGACATCTAAAATCCTAGCACAGGATGAGAAGCCAGGGATTGAACCTGGGACCTTATGCATGCAAAGCATGTGCTCTACCTCTGTGTCATAGTCCCTCCTGTTAAATTTACTAATTTCCACTAGGATTGTGCTCCTTATGAGAAATAACTCATCATGACAATTAAGCTCTCTTCATAGTAACTGCTTTTCATCTTACGGGTAAAGCACCTAAAATGCAAACAATTACTGGGAATGATGCATGGGGTGGCAACCTAATTACACTCTTGTCCTCTAGGTCTCATTCTTCACATGATCTGTAGTCATTCCAATACAAAGCCCCAACCCATTAATGGTGCAGTGCCACTGGTATTTTTTCCCCCTGCCCTTCTCGAAAAATTTCTCTGCATTGTTAATACCAACTGTAATGACTGTGGAGGAGTTAATTACTTCTGCTGCTATTCCATAGGAGGTGATTAAAGGATTTTATTGTCAGGATGCTTAAAGTTTTCCCTTGCAACTACAGGAAACTCAGTATCCCAGAATGCCCTGCAATCATCAAACACTAGCCTACATCTGGGGATGGGGTTACCATAAGATTTAAGGTTCAATCATATCCAGCTTTCCAGTGCTGATGCATGCCATCAGGGCGTGTGCTTCATCCTTTGGGGGGGCAGTGACAAATGTTACCTCAGGGCTGCAATGCACCTGCATCAGTGCTGGACAATTGAATGAGATTGGGTCCTTAGTAAAATAGCAAAAATAACAATTTATTCTACAAACATTAAGTGATGTTAATGTGATTTCAATCGAGGTTGAAACATAGAGAGGCATTTGCTGTGAGGGTTTCAAAACTGAGTGTGTGTGTGGGGGGGAATCCAGCTTGCCCTTCTCTTTTGATTTAGTTGCAGCTTGATCTGCAGGTAAAGCTTTCTTAGAACATGGAGATAAACAGGGCCGCCTGCTAATGCCTATAGATGAACCTGCGGGACAGGTATAGGAACCAGTTCAAAAGTTTTTAATTATCATCAAGGCCAGGATTTTGTGGGACTGAGCAGTCAATAATACAGGGTTAATGGTGGGATCAGCCCAAAACACTGCCATCTTCTAAATAAAGGTATCATTTAGGGCAGTTGCTCATAGCCCTCCCTCAGAGTTTCAGGTCCTGAGTGGTCATTCCTCAGACAAACCTTTATTTCTACTCACTCAGTGGTTCTAGACACAAAGTGTGCTTTTAAAAACAACCACATTTTATTCATTTTAGTACATGTAGGTCAACCAATATAATTAATTTTAAACAAACCATCATCCGTATATTTTTCATTCCTGTTTTAATTCCCCAATCTCCCCTTCTCTTTCATGCAGTCTCTGCAATCTCAGATCAGAGAGCCAGGATAGTGCAGTGATTTAGGAGTTGGAACTGAACCTGGAAGAGCCAGGTTCAACTCCCCACTCACCCATGAAGCTTCCTGGGTGACCTTGGACCAGTCACTCTCAACCAGCCTCATATACCTTGAGGGCTGTTGACATAAAGGAGGAAAAGAGCTATGTGCGCTACCCTGAGCTCCTTGAACAAAGGTCAGTACAAAAATATGAAAAATAAATCCTCACTGGGAACTGTCCAACATCATGGCCTGACAGATGAGCTGAAGCAGTTTGTCTTCCATTCTGCTGTCATTAAAGGGACCTAGAATCTTCTTCTGAGGCAACCATCTAGCCTCATGGCTGGACAGCCACTAGTTAATAGTGTTTAAACAAACTGTGTTAAACTGTGTTGGGACCCATTAGGTGAATCATGAGCCACTTTCAGGTGGATCCCCATTCATTTCAATCTTGTTGGCAACCTTCAGTCTCGGAAGACTATGGTGTCATGCTCTGAATGGTGGTTCTGGAACAGAGTGTCCTCTCCAGTGCGCGAAGCCTGGGTAAAGTAGGTATGGAGGATAGGCTGTTACCCATGCAGCAAATTCCCCCTCTCCACATCGCTGAAATGGTCCAATGGAAAGGCAGAGGCCAATACGGTTGGTTCCAGCGGCATCGCAGGAGTTGCCAGAACGTGACTGTGTTCAGCCATGAACTGCCTCAGGGACTCTGGCTCCAGATTTTGCCTCGAGGTTGACTCCTGAAGCCTTTTCCATAACTGGATGTAGCCACAAGGCAGTGGAGGTTTGGGATCAGAGTTTTCCTTCTCTCAGATGAGCTGCCTTCCCAGGCTGATGAGTCCCATCTACCTGGTAGATGTCCCATCTACCCATCTATCATTTCAATACTTTATTCTTAATAGACGATGCTCCCATGGTATCTGACTGCATTCGGGGAAATGTGACAGATCTGTACTTTTAACAGGCTACTATGTATATGCTTTGAACAATGATAGTAAATGGGACTAACTCCTCAGTAAGTGTGGGTAGGATTGCAGCCTAGGATTGTTAAAAATTTTCCTGCTTGATGATGTCACTTCCTGTCATGACATCACTTCCAATGGGTCCTGACAGATTCTCATTCTAAAGAGTGGATCCCAGTGCTAAAACTTTGAGAACCACTGTAATAGTCTACAGGTGTTAAACCATCAGAACACAATTGACCTCACAACTCTTCCCAAGCCACATTCACCCAAGTGCTGCCTGGAAAATGAGAATTCATAATGACAACAAATGACTGCCTATCTTGGTGGAAAGGTATCCCAACGTGCAAAGA
Source organism: Tiliqua scincoides (assembly GCF_035046505.1). Classification (NCBI taxonomy): domain Eukaryota; kingdom Metazoa; phylum Chordata; class Lepidosauria; order Squamata; family Scincidae; genus Tiliqua; species Tiliqua scincoides. The sequence goes on from NC_089822.1 coordinate 155,797,695, forward strand.
TCAGAAACCACTCTACATTATTGCAGCCACAGCAACAGAGACCTTGCTGCTGTTGCATTTTGAATTAGTGCAGAGGCCAAGTACATAAAAGGGCAATTTCTAATGAAAGTCAAAAAACAGAGTAAATGTAAATGCAAGTAGGTCAACAACTGTAATGGGTGAACACGCCAGAGACTCTCTAAAGTTCACCAAGTGATTTGATAACTGGTTTTACTGTGGGAAGCACTGCGTAACAGACGTGAAGGGGCAGCAATATTAGGCCTCAAGGGAGGATGTACGGGATGCCTTTTGATCATCCAGATTTGCCTCTCTGCAGAAACCCTCTTGTGGCATTGAAAGGCCCACCAGGGCTGCCACCTCATTATGGTCTCTGTAAGAAAAGAGGATTGAGAGCTGGCAATATGAACAACTTCTAAGTCAGAGAGTTGATTGAAATATATCTTCAACAACAGATACACACAGAATTTACACATCTACAACTTGTATGCCTGTCAGCTCTGTGCACGTAGAACCAAAGGATGCATGGAGATTGGGGACAAGGACACAGGCACGCAACCCCCTCCATTGTCAGCTGACAGAGCTGATTATTGTATATAGTTTTTCAACCTTGTGGAAACCGCTTCCCTGATGAGGCTTTGCTTTCAGTAGAAATCCATATATAGCAGCTTTTCCTGACAGTCAGACAACACTATGGGAGCAATCCTAACCTGTGCTGGAACAGGCAAGCCAGGAGGCTTGTGCTGTATCCAGTGCAGGATGGGGGCTAGAAGCAGCTCAGCCAGAGGTAAGGGGAAATGTTTCCCTTACCCCTGGGTAAGGGCTGCTGGCCACAATGGGTCTCCTCGGACTTGTGCCACCTCTGGAGGTGGCACAAGTCTGAGGAGAGTGGATCGGCTTAAAGCCACTTCGTTCTCCCTGAGAACGGGAGTTGGAATCTGACATAACTCCTGGATCCCAGCCCCACCTCCCACGCCCCACCCACCAGCCCCCAGGGCCACCCACTGCCCGCCCAAGAATGCCTCCCTCCCTCCTCCCCCCTGCCTCCCCCATGCCTACCTTTTCCACTTGTGTCGGCGCAGGCGGGCTGACACAAGCGGCTGAGGGGAAGCTAGCGCGGAGGCTTATGTCTGCCTCCGCAGGCCAGCAGTTCTCGGAGCGCCAACCTGGCTTCCCCTTAGGAGGTGCAAACGTGCTTTACGGCATGTCTGCGACCCTCCTAGGCTGGTCCAAATGCAAGTTAGGATTGTGCCCTACGGGGGGAAAACCTTCACCTGTTTCAGAATTATGGGGCAAGATTCACAGCAAGTTTCAAAGGACAACTCTTGCCTATATTCTTGGATTTTATTTTTGTTTTAAACTAGCACTTGTTATTACATTTGTTACTCTCATACCTCATAATAACCAGAGCTACAACTGTACCTAAGAAATGTTCACATGTAGTCTGAAAAATAGGAGCAGGGGCAATTGCTCCCTTGCCCAATCTCCCTAAATGACATCCCTGGTCAATCTGCTGTTAAACATCCAGGAATAGGGTTACTAAGGTGGCTGACATTTACCAAACCTACACACAAGATCTAACAATTGACAAGGCTGCTAGTGGGGGGTTCATATTCCCCAAAGGCCCTACTAATAAATGACCCTTCCCCAAACTCCCAAGGCACACCTGCAGATCATTCATGGTACACCAATGTGCTGCAGCACACTGATTGAAAATTACTGCCTTGGTGACTTCCAAGTCTGGACTACTGTAAAGCGCTCTACACAGGGCTCCCCTTGAACATGGCTCAGAAGCTGCAATTAATCCAGAAGATGGCGGCCTAGGTGGTTACTGGAGTGGGCAGTTTGATTCTGTTGGACCTCTGCTTCAGCAGTGACATTGGTTGCCCATTTGTTTCCAGGCCCAATTCAAGGTGCTAGTACTGACATTTAAAGCCCTTTACAGTTTGGGACTATGTTATCTGGGGGATCAGCTTCTCCAATACATACATTGTTTGAGATATTGTATATTCATGGAACTCTGTAAGACACCTTGGGCATTTTGTCCAGCATGGGAAAGGCTGGATATAAATTTAAAAAATAAAAAATAAAATAACATGCCTGTCCTATCCTATCCTTTGAGGAAACTCAAACAAATTGAAAATAAGGCCATCTTCAAGAAATAGCAAAGAGGTTTCCCTCTTTCCCAGAAGAAAACAAAACAGTTTATCTAGCCTTGAGGAAGGAAAGCTTTAAAAGACTCAGAGGCAAACCAGGACAACTCCCTGACCAGCTGTAGTCCTATATCAGCCTAACAGAACCTCAAGATCCTTGTAAGTATCAAGATCCTTGTCCTCAACCTCAAGATCCTTGTCTCCTGGTTTACTCACTGTGCCAGTGTCTTTTTATATAAACACACGTAGGTTTCCCCTGGGGGCTGGGGATAAGAATAGGCCCTCGGTTTGGCTGTACTTGTCGTAAGAGGCAACTAAACAGCCACCGGGTAGATGGGACTCGTCAGCCTGGGAAGGCAGCTCATCTGAGAGAAGGAAAACTCTGATCACTGCCTTGTGGCTACATCCAGTTATGGAAAAGGCTTCAGGAGTCAACCTCGAGGCAAAATCCGGAGCCGGAGTCCCTGAGGCAGTTCATGGCTGAACACAGTCACGTTCTGGCAACTCCTGCAACGCCACTGGAACCAACCGTATTGGCTTCTGCCTTTCCATTGGACCATTTCAGTGACGTGGAGAGGGGGGATTTGCTGCATGGGTAACAGCCTACCCTCCATACCTACTTTACCCAGGCTTCGCACACTGGAGAGGACACTCTGTTCCAGAACCACCATTCAGAGCATGACACCATAGTCTTCCGAGACTGAAGGATGCCAACAACACGTAGGTTGTAATCCTATTCACACTAACATGGAAATAGGCCCCACTGATTATAATGAGACTTGGTTCTGAGTAGACAAGCATAGGATTTGGCTCGCACAGTCAACTCTGTACTGCCCCTTCAGTGTCTGAGCTGCAAGAAGAGGCTTGCATCCCAGCAGCGAAAGCAGCATCCTGTCTCTGTGGAATGATGTACAGTATCCCATTGCTGCCCCACTTACCTTTGTAGAATAGCCCCTTGCGATAAGAAATCACCACTAGAACTCCAAGTTAGATAGTAGGGAGAGAGCCAAACTCCTTCAACAGAAAACGCAAATTCTGCAACAAACACACTGTGCATAGCAATGCTGTTATAAACACAGGTGACATATTTCTGCCTAAAGCAGACACTGTGAGAGCATCAGGAATGCTGATCTCCAGAGCATAACTGAGGTGAAGCTAGGTTTGCCAGGGAAGGAGAGGATTTGGGGATGTACTGTGTAGCAGAAGAAGGTGGGGTGTGTGCACTGAAAAGAGGAGGAAGATGTGAGCCACAGGCCGTTGCTCCTGACCTGTGCCAGCTTTCTGATGCACACATCTTTGAGAGGCTTGAGCTTGCAACTGCTACTGGGTTCAAGCACCATCCAGATCCTCCTTGATACAGGTGTCCCCTGCTTTCTGATGGCTCGTTTTTTGACAATCAGCTCTTTCAACACATTTCAATTATACCCGAAAGTTATTCATTCAATGCATGCTCTGCTCTTTCAAACTCTCTATGAGACATACAAAATTATGCAGGGGATGGACAGAGTGGATAGGGAGATGCTCTTTACACTCTCACATAACACCAGAACCAGGGGACATCCACTAAAATTGAGTGTTGGGAGAGATAAAAGAAACTATTTCTTTACTCAGCGTGTAGTTGGTCTGTGGAACTCCTTGCCACAGGATGTGGTGATGGCGACTGGCCTGGACGTCTTTAAAAGGGGATTGGACAAGTTTCTGGAGGAAAAATCCATTACGGGGTACAAGCCATGATGTGTATGTGCAGCCTCCTGATTTTTGAAATGGGCTATGTCAGAATGCCAGATGCAAGGGAGGGCACCAGGATGAGGTATCTTGTTATCTGGTGTGCTCCCTGGGGCATTTGGTGGGCCGCTGTGAGATACAGGAAGCTGGACTAAATGGGCCTATGGCCTGATCCAGTGGGGCTGTTCTTATGTTCTCTCTGCTGTTCTAAAGGCTAAAATTGCCCTCCCCATGTTGATTTGCATATGACATGCTGATTCAAACTGTGTGTGTGTGTGTGTGTGTGTGTGTGTGTGTGTGTGTGTGTGTGTGTGTGTGTGAGAGAGAGAGAGAGAGAGAGAGAGAGAGAGAGAGAGAGAGAGAGAGAGAGAGAGAGAACACCAGCTTCAGATCCGGGTCTATTTCCATTCTTGAAGACATTAATGAGAGTTCATTTGCAGAAATCTTTGCGCAACAGCAGGAATTTACCAGATAAAAAAAACATTTGCAATTTGCTAGCTAAAAAAACATTGAAAGCAATATGTTTAAACTAAAAAAAGGCCAGGTTCTGCTTTTCAACCGTTTCCACTTTTCACCAGGGCTCTGGTCCCTAGCCTGTCAAATGAGTGGGGGATGTCTGTATGAGCAACTGGAAAAGGCAATAAATCTGCATAAATAGAAAACTGATACTTGATCAGAGTTGGGGTTCACAATTATTGCAATTATTGCCTCGAGAAACATTAGATTATTGAAGGCAAGATACCCCACCTTCCCTGCTCATCCAACAGCCTGGTTGGAAGAAGAGTCTTTTACACTCTTGCTGTGAATTTCCAAGTATTTTTAGTCCTGTGATCAATAATTCATAGGGATTATGGCATCAACTACCTGAGAAGAGAAAGAAAAAACTGCCACAGACTCTTAAATCTGTGATTTGTCCGTTTTAATTTCTCCTCAAGGACACTGAAATCCATTGTGGGCAACACACTGACCCCACAGCCACTAAGAAGGTTCTTTGGCAACAGATCCGACACGTCACTAATACTTTGGAAACTCCTGGATCATGCTTCAGCCATGAGGTAGCTCCACAGTTGGTTGAGGCAGCCTCTGTCTTAAAGGGAAAGTCATAGACTGAGGTCTGCAATTTGCACTAGTGTTATGTTTCTAGCATAACACATAACAGTACTCACGTCTCTCTAGGAAGTACATTTGAGAGTCCTTTCCTTGAATGACACTGCGTAGTCTCTTGCCATTCCTCAGTGATATTGAGAATATCCTCAAAACATATTCAGAAGAACTCTTTTTATAGGGCTAAACCCTGATATTCAAAACTGGTTCTGGAGACTTGGAACAAATGAAGCAACCTGGTGCCCTAGAAGAGCAGGGTTCTAGCTAAAAATAAAATGTCACCAATACTCCAGGCCTGAATTACACTTAACATTTTATTTCAAGACTAGATACTGAGACTGTAATATTGGCAACATTTCAACAAATCCAGGCACAGAAATTATATCTTGATTATGTCATCTATTCAAGAGTTTGCATATCCAAATCTGAAAACTACGTAGTTCAAGTTTCCTCTTCTGTAAACTAGTTCCATTTCAATCCCCTGGCAGGTAAAAACCTCTCGTTGGGGAGCATTCCCCCCACCCCAATACCACCCATTGCAGCAGTATGGCACATGTTCTGAAAACCTCTCTTCTACATAACTGCTAAGGTTCCAGAAACCCTCTCCTCCTTGGCATCTGTTTCTGCTATTCTCTGCTATCACCTTAGAGCAAAAGGCAAGCAACAATATTTTTCCAGAAAGCTACTGAAGCAAAAAAGTGGCAGAAGCAGAAGAAAAAATTCTGAGATTATTAGGGAGCAATCTTGACCTGGGATTGGGCTGGCGCAAGTCCCTTATGCCAGCCCAGGAGAGACGCAAACGTGCCATAAGGCACAATTGCACCTTCTCTGGTGGAAGCTGGGCTGGTGCTCTGAGAGACACCAGCCGGCAGAGGCTGACATAAGCCTCTGCGCCAGCTTCCTCACAGATGCTTGCATTGGCCTGCTTGGGCCGACACAAGGACAAAAGCTAGGCGGAAGGAGGCAGAAGGGAGGTGTTCCTGGGCAGGGGAAGGGCGGGCCGGGAGCAGGAGATGGGACTGGGATCTGGCAATTATGCCGGATCCCAACCCCCATTCCCAGGGAGAACAGAGCGGCTTCAAGCCTCAAGAGGTGGTGCAAGTCCAAGGAGACCCACAGGGGTCAGCAGCCCTTACCTGGAGATAAGGGGAAATATTTCCCCTAACCTCTGACTGAGCTGCTTATGGCCACTATCCTGTGCTGGAGACAGCACAAGTCTCCTGGCTTGCCTGTTCCAGAGCAGGATAGGACTATGCCCTTAATTCTTCTGTCCTGCATTTGACTCCAGGTACACCATTACATCCCTGAAAGAAGGAAAAGGAAAAGGGTTAACATTACATAACGAATACGTGGGCTAATTAATATAATTATACCTATATAATGTTCCAAAATGATGGACTGATTTTCAGGCATAAGCCTAGGCCAATTCAGAAAGTAAATGACTCTTCCAAGACTGCGAGGAGTCCAAGTGGCACCAAGCTAAAACAAGGTTCATAACCATGGAGGCTCCTTCCCGCATTCCTTTGTCAGTGTGACCCAGACACCATCAAAGTTAAAACATTCTTCCCTACCGAGAAAGAAAATAAATATAACAAGACTTGTCACCTGAACAACATCAAGCATCTAAAATTATGTTCCCAGTTCCTGCTATGCAAGTCACCATATGAAGGGCTGAAATACACTGTGGTCAAATAGAACTGACAGAGTTCTGCAGGGGGTTTGCAATTTATCGCAATGTAAATTAAGGAGGACCCAAAGCTCTCCAGGCATTTCTCCAATGAGCTGCATGCAATTCTTTGTGTGGCAACAGATGCTGCTTCCTAGGATACCCTAACCTGGGGGAATTGCCAGCATGCGGCCAGAGCAGATTCCACCCAAGAGGCAGTACAGGCTGCTCCAAGTGGCCCAGTTCAAGAGGATACTGGGCAAACCAGGAAGAGACAAGAAGGGAGAACAAGAGAGATTCTTGTGTGATTTGACACAACAGTACCTGGTGCATGATGGGGTAGGTATATCCCAGCCTCCTTCCATTTTCCCCAACAACAGTTCTTTTCCCTATGTTAATTTATAAAACAGAGGAAAGAAGCTACAATTAGGGAAACACCTAAAAAGAGTATGGCTGCCACATGTTAAAACCCTATTCAAAAATTATGTAGGACGAACACATGGAGAAAGGTTGGGATCAGGCAGGCCCCACTTCCACCCTCCACGCATTGAGGGTGTGTGCACAGAGTCTGCATGAAAAACAACTAGTACGTGCACGGATTCTCTCTGTGCCAGATTGTGCAGACAAAATGTGTTCATGTACAACTTACCCATGTACAGGCTCTAGGTACATAGTAACAATCCGTGAATGGGGGCTGGGAAGAGGGCCAGCAGAAAATTCTGATTTTCCCTCCATGCATTGATGCAACCTAGTTTTAGAACATTCCAATGGATGCCTCTTGCATTTCCTGGCCATCTGAATCCACTGTTTATAGTAATGTTTTTTTCTTCACCCATGTACACCTGTTGGGTCAGCACTTCATGCACTTGATAAAGTGGGCTGCAGTCCACAAAAGCTTATGCTACAATGGTTCATCTTTTGGGTGCCACAAGAGTCTGTTGTTTCTGCAGTAACAGATTATCATGGCTGCCCCTTTGGAAATACAGATGATGTCCCCATGCCTGGTTCAAACAGACAAAAGGGTCACCTTTTGGCAAATCTGTTACAAGATTTGCTCTAACTCTTTGACCTTGATCCAAGATATGGTGTGCTCTGGTTCCAATCCAGCAAAGCACTTACGCATGTGCTTAAACTAAGCACAGAATACAATGGGATTATTCACAGGCATAATGTTAATAATCATACTTGAGTGCTTTCCTGGGCTGGGGCCAGATCACTCACCTCTTTGCTCATCACTGTCCCCATCTCATAGCAGCTCCTTCACCTGAAGGAAAAGGGAGTCTTCTTAAGGACAAACACAAAGGTCAAACACCTGGACTAGGGCAGGAGAAGTGGCAACTGTGCAAGAGCCAAGTAGCAAACCTCACACAACAGCCAAGGACATGATAAAAAACAAGAATGCCACCTCCATTTCTAAATACAGAATGAAATTGAGGTCAGCACAATGCTGTGTGACTCCTGCTGAAATCCAGCCAGGACCCTTCACTCTTCTCACAGTGCCACAGGACTTTTAATGACAACAAGTGGTCAGACCATGGGAATAGGTCACCTCTAGCACAAGGTTGATGGAAGGGCTCTGATTCAGGAGCACCATGCTGGAATGCTGAGTCCATCACTCACATCCAGTTGGAACACCTTCAGCCTGCAACACAATGTCACAGCCACTCCGAATCTCAATAACAAAGACATACTTTAGGCACCTTCAAACACATCTATATTACAAACTGACATCCATTTTATATCAGTCCTAGTTCCCCTGAAAGAATCCTGGGAATTGTGAGATGCCAAAATACTCTTAAGAGATCCATTAAGACACAGTTCCAAAATGACAGTGAGGTATAATGGTTAGAGTGTTGGATCATGGCCAGGATGTCCCAGATTCAATTCCAGGCTCAGTCATGAAGAGCTTGTTGAACGTATTGCAGCTAGTAATTATCCATGTAGCCAATTTACTTCACAGGGTTGATGGGAAAATAAATATGGAGGAGAGAAGCTTGTTGACTACCTTGAGCTCATTGGAGAGAGGCTGGGATTAAACCAGCATAGATCTGTAGTGCAGAAATACATCCTCATCATCTCATAGTGCTAAAAGTGATATATCAAAAAAATGTTGTGGCGTTTGACCACCAAAGGTGCACCACCAAAGAAGCTTCTTTTCAAAGTGATCTTCACTGAATAATGCAATAATGAGACTCCTGCTCATTCTCCTGGGCCAAATGCCATTCACAGCACTGACCAAAGATGTCACCTTCCAACGCTCATCCTCAGCTTTCAACCTTCTAAAGACACAACCAGTCACTGATTAGTTCAACTGCCTCCAGATCAGCCTCATGTGGTGGGTATTCAGTAAAGCAGCTATGATTATGTTGCTAAACAGGTGGCAAAGCTCCTTCTACAAAAATCAAGAGTGAACTCTCAACAAGCTTTCCCGGTCTCCAGTTTAGCAAAATGCAGTCTGAACAAACATCTAAATAACCAAGCATGTCAAAGGGCATAAATAAGGGAAATCAAATAGGCAAGAGTGCTATTCAAATATGGTGATACTGATATGGAGTACTTGGAGCGTATGCAGTGACTATGAAATAATCAGAAGACTTGGGACCCAAACCTATCCAACTTTCTAGCACCAGTGCAACCACAACGCAGCCCCAAGGTAAGGAACAAATGTTCCCATACCTTGAGGAGGCCTCTGTGACTGCCTCCTCACCACAGGATGCAGTGCACGCCCCATTGGCACAGCTGCACCAGCACTGGAAAATTGGATAGGATTGGGACCTTAGTCTTTGTTCACAGATTCACATTAAGGGGTTTCACCAAATGTATGTCCTGGAAAAAGAAAAAAACAACTGTGGAGCAGTCCTGTTGTGGGTCAATCCAGGCTGATTTGGATTTCTGAAAGTATTACAAAGTTTAGAGACATTCTGAGCAAAAGAAGGTGAATAGCTTTGGCAGTCTTACCAGAACATCTGCATGTCTTCCAGTGAGCAATGGCCTTATCCTTAGAAAAATGGGGAGAACAATATTAAGTGATCCAACAGCACTAGACCCTGCAATCTGTGGAGAATATGTAGAGAACTCCCCTCCACAACTGGAACAGATCAAAGCCTGCTTTGCTTGAGAAAACTCTTCAGAACCTTCAAAACAGGTTATAGATAGACTTTTTTTTTTTTTTTAATACCGACTGTAACCAAATAAACTCATGCAGTCACCAGTCTCTGGCCAGGGAACCCTCTGAGTCTAACTTCTCAACTTTAAGACAGAGTCAGTTCATGCAAGAGACAAAATGAGGACATCTCCTTCTGCTGTGGCTTGGGCAAACACACCTCAAACAATTTTTCACTGCAATGCACCACCTTCTGAATCCTGTCTCCTCCTCCCAGCTGAAAGGGGGTCCTGCTCTCTTGTAGGATGTGTCTCATTAAAACATGCACAGCAAAGACTTAAGAGTCCTCCTGCTCTTTGAGAAGCACATACCGTTCTGAGAACCGTGTGGGGCCAGACTGCGAGATTCTCCTAAATCTCATCTACGAGGGCACATGCAGAGAGAGGTGGTGCATCTAAGTTTCAGATGTCAGTTTTTGTATAATATGGATATGAGCTCTTGCCATTCTTACACAACAGCATCAGAGGAGGAACTAGTCATTGATTCAATTAATGCACAGGAGTTATCTAGTTAACGGTGCTGTATCCATACTGTTAGGTCGCAGATATTCCAATTTACTGCACACCCAGCTTTTCTGGATATTTACCTTGTACAGCACAGCCAGGACCCATCACTCAAAGGCTGGCTTTGGAGTCAAGACCAAATTGACCACAAGGAAATCATTCATGAGCAAAAAAAGCAGCAATAATTATCAAGAAGGCACACAAGGCTGTGTGGAAAGAATATCCCTCATACACAAGCAGTAAAATGAGGGGGTAAAATTGTTTGTCCCATTTCAGATTGCAAGTAGGGTACCATTCTGAAAATACTCCCCCTCAGTGGCGTCATGAGAATTCGAGTCACCCGGTGCGGGAGGCCTGCGCCCATGTAGTGGGCGGGGCAATGCCCCAAGTGGGCATGGTGATGTACCATTGCCCCACCTCCACCGGTTTTTTGGCTGTACCTTTTGTTATAACACAGATATTTCAATGTGGTTTGTTTCATTGCATTCTGCATGAAATTACGCATTGATTGATATATAGCATGATGGTCTTATTCCTCCAAACTCTGATTTTAGTGATTTTGAAAACTTGTAGAGTCTCTCTCTCACACACACACACACCCGTATCAACTTACTAACACCTTATTGCAGCAGTTCTCAAACTTTTAGCACTGGGACCCACTTTTTAGAATGACAATCTGTCCAGGACCCATTGGAAGTGATGTCATAGCCAGAAGTGACATCATCTAGCTAATTAAAATAAATAATTATAAATAATTAAATTAAAATAAAAGAAATAATTAAATAAGGGGGAGCCAGTCCTGTTCCACTAAGTGAATCTACTTTGAAGTAAGTCCTATTGTGGTCAATGGGGCTTAGTCTCAGGAAAGTGTGGGTAGGATTGCAGCCTGTGAGCCCAATCCTATGCATGTCTACTCTGAAGTAAGTCCCATAGTGGAGCTTACTCTGTAGTCTGCCTGCAATAAGGACCCCCCCCCCCAAAAAAAAGAATCAGTGAGATTTCCAGCCCTCCCCAGTGCCCAGCTTAAAGTTCTTCTATTTCAGGCACATCAAGATAAAGGCCCACCTGGCTTTGCAAGTGCAAAACAGAAAACTTTCCCCTTACCAGTTCAAGTCACTTTTTTGACCTTTTTAGCGGGGGGGGGGGGGGGGAGGCTGCCTCTGGACATTTGTTGCACTCTAGCTCCATCGAATCTGGACCATTCTGGTGTTCTCACATTCCCCTTTACCTGGCCTGATCACAAGCCAAGGCACGACTGCCTACTCATGAGTAAAAGCGACATGAGGCTGCTTCACTTTCCATAGGGCTCCACAGACTCGCAGCTAGGAGGGGGGACCTCCTTCTCTGTGTTTTTTGGGGCTGCATTCATTGGATCAGGACCATTCTGACCTCTTTGGAGTCCTCTCAGCCTGCCTCTCAGCCTGCCTTAAGTAGGGCAACGTGCGCTACGGCTCACTTTTACTTTCCATAGGGCTCCATGCATTTTTTCCTTCCAGGTTTTTTGACCATAACCTTTGAACGAAAGGAGCTATTTCAATTCTGTTTTTTGCACTGCACTCCGCTGGCCATTCAGCATCCAACGGTGTATGGCCTGACGGGGTAGCTCCTAACACCGCGATGTTAGCACGTCCTCCCCCCAGGGCACATCACCCCCCGGCGCGTCACCCGTGCGGCCCGCACCCCCCGCACAACCCTAGCGACGCCAGTGCTCCCCCTGTAAATAAAAAAAAGTTATCTGCACAAGAAAACTAGCATATCAAGGAAAAAAAGGTCTAACATAATTTGTTGCCCAGCAATGCTCATTTTCTACTTGCAGAGAATTGGATGAAGTTAATAAGGAGTACTTTCAAAAATGGCTCCCTCTGTTTGCAATCTGAAGTGGTAAAATCCCTTCTTTCTACCTCATTACACGACCACATGATGAATTACTTGTAGGATTTACACTACTGCTCAATTACTTGTAGGATTTACACCACATTTACACTACACTACCACGTGATGAATTACTTGTAGGATTTACACTATCACATGATGAATTACTTGTAGGATTTACAGAAGTAACAGGCTTTGGTATGAGACGATACTACAGAAAGCGTATTCAGTACCCATGAACTCATACAGATATTACTAACTGAAGCTTGTGGTTGCAGATTACCGTACTGACAGGCTACATTGCTAGCAAAAGATAAACCCACAGCCCAATCCTAACTAAATCCTCCCATGGTGATGCAACAGTGCCAGCACGGACTATGCTGCATCCCGTTGGGGAATTTCAGCTGCTGGAGATCTCCTTGGGGACATTTGCTCCATTGCCCAAGGTAAGGCCCAGCTGCCGCAATGGGTCAACTTGGACCTGCACCAGCAATATTGCTGGCGTAAGTCTAAGCTGATCCATGCAGGTGGATCAGGCCCAGGAAGGGGGCTAGGACATGGCACACACTAGCGCTGCTGATCCTGCCCCTCTCCCGGGTCAGATACACCCACCCCCACTCCCATCTCCTCCTACCTTTCTCTGGCCCTGCACTGAACTTACCTGGTCCAGCAGGTTTCCTTCGCTCCGCTGGCTCTGGCCTTCCTGTCAACACACAGGCTCCCTGCACTGCTGCAAAGTGCTTTACAGCATATTTGCAACAACACACACAATGGAATATTTTTATATAGGATTGGGCAGTCAGGCAATAAATTCATAGCTCCAACGTGGACAGGAACTATATCTATCAGTTTGCCTTTCTAGTTAATTGGCACAAAAATGGGTGAGCTCTGGGTCAGCCCCAGGAGTGGCAGGGTCAAAGGTGGAGCATTCTCATGTATCCTCACCCTCCCCACAGGGCCCCCCACTCATCACACAGTCGTAGTGAGCCAAGCACTGGTGGTGCCACGCGCAAAGCACAGCAACCGACAATAGTTGGTGGTGACATGATGACGTCACAGCCAACTGCTTCCAGGATGCCCATTTTGGGCCAGTTGGACATGGGGTGGGTAGACACACAATACACACACTCCACTCACCCTACCGGCCTCCAAACCGCTGAGGTTCCAGCTGCAGTAGCAGGCAATCTGCTCACCATGCCAGTGCAGGGACCACCAAAGTGCATGAGCCGATTCTGTCGGGCAAAATGTTTTAAGGCAAGCCCTTGGTGAGCTGCTATACATACGTAGCGCAGCAACAAATAAGAGATGTCTGGTCTAGAGGGTTGAGCCTCCATTTGCCTGAAGATAACATCTGAAGGTCGCCAGTTCAAGGCCACCGGCACCATGAACGGGGAGACCTTGAAGCAGCTGACAAGCTAAGACGAGTTATTCCACCTGCTCTTTGTAAGGAGCTGCTTGCCAGCTTGTGTGGGAGGAGGCCAGAAAGTGATACAGACCCAAAAGTTCCATCTGAAATGTTGTGTGGTTCTTGAAAGATAGAACCTTTCTTTAATTGTAAAAATCCCTATGGGGATTTAGACAGCCTGCCTATGTAAACTGCCTTGAATTAAAGTCTGGAGAAATCTGATGACCAAGAAAGGCGGTATATAAATACCTGTATTATTATTATTAGGGGTGCACCTGGATTGATAAAAAAAGGTACATTCTCACCATCTCCTCAAAATGATAAGGCTGTCTTGTATTGCCCCATCACAGCATTGATCCATTAGATTTATGTATTTAGTCAATTTGTATACCACCTTTCAGCATGAGTGCTCTCAATAAATAACTTTTTTTTTAAATTTACTACATATAAAATAAGATGAACAACAGAAAAACAACATGGCAAGTATTAAATACAGCAGGCAGACTAAATCATAATCAACTAAATATGAAAGCGACCCAGGAAAACAAAAAGCTCTTTGCCAGGTTCCAGAAGAATGAAAGAGTAGACACCCAATGAGCCTCCCAGAAGGGCATTCCAAATTCCAAGGGCATCAAAACCTTTGTCCAGTTGCCACCTGCCTAACCTCTGGAGGCTGGTATACCTAGCGGAGGCTCTCAGAAGATGATCTTAGCATTCAGGCAGGTTGATGCTCAGAATGATCCATACAGAGTATAAACTGGGAAAACAGAAGTCAAACAGCAATAAGGCTGTGGATAGCCAATTCCATTCACTCCAGATGCGATTCATCTGTTCTGGGAACCATCTAGTGCAGTGTTTCTCAAACTGTGGGTCGGGACCCACTAGGTGGGTCGCAAGCCAATTTCAGGTGAGTCCCCATTCATTTCAATATTTTATTTTTAATATATTAGGCTTGATGCTACCATGGTATATGACTGCATTTGGGGAAATTATTATTATTGCAGACCTATGACAAGTTGCATACCTTAGTCAAGAGATCTGCAACTTCATTCTTCAATTCCTTAATAACTCTTGGGTGGATGCCATCAGGGCCCGGTGACTTATTGATCTTTAATTTATCAATGAGATCTGAACATAAGAACATAAGAACAGCCCCACTGGATCAGGCCATAGGCCCATCTAGTCCAGCTTCCTGTATCTCACAGCGGCCCACCAAATGCCCCAGGGAGCACACCTGATAACAAGAGACCTCATCCTGGTGCCCTCCCTTGCATCTGGCATTCTGACATAACCCATTTCTAAAATCAGGAGGTTGCGCATACACATCATGGCTTGTACCCCATAATGGATTTTTCCTCCAGAAACTTGTCCAATCCCCTTTTAAAGGCGTCTAGGCTAGACGCCAGTACCACATCCTGTGGCAAGGAGTTCCACAGACCAACCACACGCTGAGTAAAGAAATATTTTCTTTTGTCTGTCCTAACCCGCCCAACACTCAATTTTAGTGGATGTCCCCTGGTTCTGGTATTATGTGAGAGTGTAAAGAGCATCTCCCTATCCACCCTGTCCATCCCCTGCATAATTTTGTATGTCTCAATCATGTCCCCCCTCAGGCGTCTCTTTTCTAGGCTGAAGAGGCCCAAACACCATAGCCTTTCCTCATAAGGAAGGTGCCCCAGCCCCGTAATCATCTTAGTCGCTCTCTTTTGCACCTTTTCCATTATGTCTTTTTTGAGATGCGGCGACCAGAACTGGACACAATACTCCAGGTGTGGCCTTACCATAGATTTGTACAACGGCATTATAATACTAGCCATTTTGTTCTCAATACCCTTCCTAATGATCCCAAGCATAGAACTGGCCTTCTTCACTGCCGCCGCACATTGGGTCGACACTTTCATCGACCTGTCCACCACCACCCCAAGATCTCTCTCCTGATCTGTCACAGACAGCTCAGAACCCATCAGCCTATATCTAAAGTTTTGATTTTTTGCCCCAGTGTGCATGACTTTACACTTACTGACATTGAAGCACATCTGCCATTTTGCTGCCCGTTCTGCCAGTCTGGAGAGATCCTTCTGGAGCTCCTCATAATCACTTCTGGTCTTCACCACTCGGAAAAGTTTGGTGTTGTCTGCAAACTTAGCCACTTCACTGCTCAACCCTGTCTCCAGGTCATTTATGAAGAGGTTGAAAAGCACCGGTCCCAGGACAGATCCTTGGGGCACACTGCTTTTCACCTCTCTCCATTGTGAAAATTGCCCATTGACACCCACTCTCTGCTTCCTGGCCTCCAACCAGTTCTCAATCCATGAGAGGACCTGTCCTCTAATTCCCTGACTGTGGAGTTTTTTCAGCAGCCTTTGGTGAGGGACCATGTCAAATGCCTTCTGAAAGTCCAGATATATAATGTCCACGGGTTCTCCCAAATCCACATGCCTATTGACCTTTTCAAAGAATTCTAGAAGGTTCGTGAGGCAAGACTTACCCATACAGAAGCCATGCTGACTCTCCCTCAGCAAGGCCTGTTCATCTATGTGTTTTGAGATCCTATCTTTGATGAGGCATTCCACCATCTTACCCGGTATGGATGTTAGGCTGACCGGCCTATAGTTTCCCGGGTCCCCCCTCTTTCCCTTTTTAAAAATAGGCGTGACATTTGCTATCCTCCAATCTTCTGGCACCATGGCCGTTTTGAGGGACAAGTTGCATACCTTAGTCAAGAGATCTGCAACTTCATTCTTCAATTCCTTAATAACTCTTAGGTGGATGCCATCAGGGCCCGGTGACTTATTGATCTTTAATTTATCAATGAGGTCTGAAACATCTTCTCTTTTAACCTCTATCTGACTTAACTCCTCAGTCAGGTGGGGCCGTTCGGGTAGCAGTATCTGCCCGAGGTCTTCTGCCGTGAAGACAGATGCAAAGAACTCATTTAATTTTTATGCCATCTCTAAGTCTCCTTTTATCTCCCCTTTCCCTCCCTCAACATCCAGAGGGCCAACCACTTCTCTGGCGGGTTTCCTGCTTCTAACATATTTGAAGAAGCTTTTATTATTCCCCTTAATGTTGCTGGCCATGCGTTCCTCATAGTCTCGCTTAGCCTCCCGTATCACCTTCTTACATTTCTTTTGCCACCGTTTATGTTCCTTTTTATTCTCCTCATTAGGGCAAGACTTCCATTTATGGAAGGAAGCTTCCTTGCCCTTCACAGCCTCTCTAACTTGGCTGGTTAGCCATGCGGGCACTCTCCTGGATTTAGTGGAACCCTTCTTTCTTTGCAGCATACACCTCTGCTGGGCCTCTATTACTGTTGTTTTAAGCAGCCTCCATGCACTCTGGAGAGATTGGACTCTTTTTACCCTCCCTTTCAACCTCCTTCTAACCAGCCTCCTCATTTGGGGGAAGTCTGCCCATCGGAAGTCAAGGGTTTTTGTTAGAGATTTGCCTGGTATTCTTCCCCCAACGTGCATGTCAAAACGGATGGCAGCATGTTCACTGTTCCCCAATGGCTCAGTAACGTTTACATCTCTAACCAGGTCCTGCATACTGCACAATATTAAATCCAGAGTCACCTGTCCTCTGGTGGGCTCCGTGACTAGCTGCTCTAAGCCACAGTCACTTAGCATGTCAAGAAATCCGGTTTCCTTATCGTGACCAGAACACAAATTGACCCAGTCAATATGAGGATAATTGAAGTCCCCCATGATTACAACCCTGTCCCTCCTTGTCACCTCCCTGATCCGTTTCCTCATTTCAAGGTCCCCATCCGATTTCTGGTCTGGAGGACGATAGCACGCCCCCAGTATTACATCGCTGCACAAGCCTGGTAATTTAACCCACAGAGATTCTACAGTGCAGTCGGACCCACCTTCAATCTCTACTTTGCTGGATTCTATCCCTTCCTTAACATAAAGGGCCACCCCACCTCCAACACGCCCCTGCCTGTCCCTCCTGTAGAGTTTATAGCCCGGGATTGCGTTATCCCACTGATTCTCCGCATTCCACCAGGTTTCCGTTATGCCCACTATGTCAATGTTTTCCCTTGTCACTAGACATTCCAGTTCTCCCACCTTTGCTCGTAGACTTCGGGCATTCGCATAAAAGCATTTGTACACGGAATGCCCTAGGATGGGCTGCTTATACGCTCCTTTGTCCCTGCATCCTCTCAGTGTGCCAAACCGTCTATCACATCCCATCACGCTACCTTTCCCAATTTCATCTCCTACTCTGCCTTTGTCTTGTTGTTCTCTAACCTCCCCATCCTCATCCCATAGGGACGAGGAGTCCCGAACCGGATGCCCCTCGGCTCCTGTCGGCCTTCCCCCATGGATCAGTTTAAAAGCTGCTCTGCCACCTTTTTAATGTTATGCACCAGCAGTCTGGTTCCATTCTGGTTCAAGTGGAGCCCGTCCCTCTTGTACAGGCCCCGCTTGTCCCAAAACGTTCCCCAGTGCCTAACGAATCTAAACCCCTCCTCCCTATACCACCGTCTCATCCACGCATTGAGACCCCTGATCTCCGCCTGCCTAGCTGGCTCTGCGCGTGGAACAGGTAGCACTTCAGAGAACGCTACCTTTGAGGTCCTGGCTTTCAGCTTCCTGCCTAAAAGCCTAAATTTGGCCTCCAGGACCTCCCAGCTAGCCTGGACCTCCCACCTCCCAGGACCTGTCCTTTTAACAAGCTACTATGTATATACTTTTAACAATGATAGTAAGTGGGACTTGCTCCTGGGTAAATGTGGGTAGGACTGCAGCCTAGGATTGTTAAAAATTTTCCTGCTTGATGATGTCACTTAAGAACATAAGAACATAAGAACAGCCCCACTGGATCAGGCCATAGGCCCATCTAGTCCAGCTTCCTGTATCTCACAGCGGCCCACCAAATGCCCCAGGGAGCACACCAGATAACAAGAGACCTCATCCTGGTGCTCTCCCCTACATCTGGAATTCTGACTTAACCCATTCCTAAAATCAGGAGGTTGCGCATACACATCATGGCTTGTACCCCATAATGGATTTTTCCTCCAGAAACTCGTCCAATCCCCTTTTAAAGGCGTCTAGGCTAGACGCCAGCACCACATCCTGTGGCAAGGAGTTCCACAGACCGACCACGCGCTGAGTAAAGACATGACCACTTCTGGTCATGACATCACTTCCAGTGTGTCCTGACAGGATTTTCATTCTAAAAAGTGGTGCTAAATGTGTGAGAACCACTAATCTAGTGGTTTCCAAACTATGGGTCAAGACCTGATTTTTGGTGGGGTTGCAGAACCAGCAAGCTGATAGCTGACAGGGAATATATATTGAGCCCTATGGAAGCCAAAACTAAGCAGCACATGCACATTTACTTGTGAGCAGGTGAATGTGCCTTCATCCACTTTCAAGGGCAGGCTGAGGGGAACGCAATCCCACTAGAACAGCCCCAATCCTATGAATGTGGAGCTCACCAAATGCACAAGAAGGTGCCCCCCACCCAGTAAAACAGAGTCTTGAGCAGCTGGTACATCACAACTTTTTTCAGTCTCATAAAGTTAGGTGGGCCCCAATAGAGTACCATTTTAAAAAGTGAGTCCTAGTGCTAAAAGGTTTGGGAACCACTGAACTAGAACACCCTTGTTTCCACCTTCCCCCAACAGACTCCCCTGCCCACCTTCTGCATCTGCAGACTAGATGTGGTAGATATTTCAGAGGGGAGCTGCAAGATGAGTAATCTGTCCCCTGAAGCATTTTACTGGAGAAAGTCCATGCAAAAGCTTCTGCAAGACTTTCTTACAGGGATGGCCCAAGGTGTCCCGGTGCCCGAGGCAGTGTGCCAAATGCTGCACCCCTTCTATCTGGTGATGTACCAGACTCTCCTCCACAGTTTCTCTTCTGCTCTATTCCTTTTTCCAGTCCAAGGAGTAGAAGGAGCAGAAGATGGATGAAGGTGAATGCCCCTGGCCAATATGCTGCCTGAGGCCACTGCTTCAGTTGGCCATATTGATGGGCCAGCACTGCAGTCTGAGGATAGGAAAAGCCCGTGATATTGTGGGGTTGATGGTTAAAGAGATTATTGGAGGTAGCACATTAAATGAAAGAAGAGTCCTGTTGGATCAGCTGCTGAAAGGGTTGAGGCCTGAAATACTTGGCTGAATTTCAGCAATACTGAGGAGATGATGGAAATAAAGCAAATGAAGAGAATAGGAGGCTGGAAGCGCAATTGAAGGCAGAAATGGGGAGATTTAGGCAAAAAACAATACCTGAAAGATGAACAGCCAGAGAAAGGGATAAAATCAGTGTCCAGGACTGATGCACATCCAAATTATTGCTGAAAGAACCAGCTTGTCCTGCTGGTTCCTGCATTTGAAGGATCCCAACCCAGGCAGACACACATATCAACCCAAGCACTGCACAGAAGGGCAAATAAGGAACTCAGAAGCTCCAAACATGAACTAACAGTGCTCTGTCCCAAGATACTCTACTGGCATGACAATGGATATAAATACTGGTAAGCTATAAGAGATAGGGGCAGACTCCCAAATTATTTTTAAAGAGCTGTAAGGAGGTGCATGACAGGGTCACAGTTTTTCCTCAGGACCTGCATTCCTGGGTCCACCTTCCTCCTTATCCTAGTGACTGTGCAGCACAACATCAATTCTGCCAGCTCTCTTCTTTCCCTAAGAAATACAGCATGTGAGGATGGGCTGATGTGGTTTCGGGTTGCCAGCCTGGTTTTTCTGCATGCTGCAGATTTTTTTCTCCCTGATGGTACTTTCTAAAAGTGTATTAAAAAGAGGGACGAAATATAGCCTCTTTAATCCATATTTCCTAAAGCCCAACAAATAAGCATCACATAAGTCCTTATTTAGGAAAATTATTTAAAAGGGAGATTAGGGGTCGAATGGATTGAACAGCCTCTGCTGCTGTACGAAGGGTGGTCAGCTCAAGGCACTTCAGAGACCCATGGCCCCTCCTGAGGTCAGGCAGAGGCTGGCAATATATCCAGGTGCCTTTTCAAGAGTACACCATTGCTTATTGTAGTCTCCCCTTCCCAGGGCTGTAAGCACAAATGGGGGACCCAGCCTTGACATCCTGGAAAGTTTGCTACTGGCAGCAGGGCTAGTATGAAAGGTTTATGAAGCCTCAGGAAAAAAAAAAAGTGCTGCCCATTTTTCTGCCTCGGAGCCCAAGAGCTAACACTTTCCAAACAGAGTGCCAACATCTTTGGACCCCAGAAATCTCTCCCATCATGTTTTGCAGGACTTCTATTCCAGTCAAGCATGTCACCTCATCCATCCACTTTGTCACCGTTCCCAACATTTCTCATGCAAAGTTCCAAGTGGAGGAATTATTTATTCTATGAGTACATTGCAATTTAGAAAACACATAAGAGCAATAATCAAGTCACACCTGCTGGCAGCCATAATTTTATTGGTGCTGTTGTAAGCCTGCAGTTGCCATCACACCAAGGTGAAGTGTGGGTTGAGAAAGAGTGCATGAAGAAATATAGGTGGGAGAAAAGGAGTCGAAGAACGGTATAGAAAAGTTGCTGTAAGAGTCACTTGTAAAGATAACCTCTCAGGACACAACCCTTCAGGATGTTATGCTGTGCAAACTCCGTTGAAATTAATGGGAACTGCACCAGAGCACAGATGCCTCCTGTTATAATTTCAAAGAGACTTACTCCCAATTCACAGGACAGCAGCCATACACAAACCCCACTAAAATCAATGGGACTTAAAAAATGGCTTAAGATGGCCTGGATCATATCCACTACTATTAGTATAAAATAATTCATCAAGTAGCCAAGCCAATGAAGATGAATGAAGGTGGGGGTGGGGAGTATGCAGAGTCAAGGGGACACACAAGGATTGTTGATTTTCCCAGGCAAACCACAGAAAAGAATTGAGAGTGTGGCAAAGAACAGGAGGGAAATGGGGAAAATCGACACCTGTCACTCAGCCAGGACAAGAAAGATACAACACAGAGGGGGAAGTGGTGATGCAATCCTCCCCCCTCCCCCCAGCTACTTCAGTTTTCACTGCCATGGCTTGTCTCTATTTCCCTTACTCCTTCCCCTCCTCCCCCAAAGTCTCTTTCTCCATCACTCCTTTTCCCTCTCCATCTCACCCAGAAGCTCCCACTACTCTTGGGGAGTTTGGATGAGGGTGAATAAATAGCCATTCTAAAACTCTTATCTGGCAAACCGCTTCTTTTTCCCAACCTGGGTCACATATATTTAAAAGATCATCATCATGATGAATTAATTTCCCTTCTTGCTTAGGTCCTCCCGCAGCAACAGTTGGAAGGGGGGGGAAAGCGTTATCAGGATCAATTAAAAGAGCAGGATGGAGGTAAATGCCAAGAGCTAAGAAGCAGCGTGGGGAGAAGGGGGGGGGGAGAGACAGCGAGAGAAGAAGGCATTTGTCACCGGGACAAGCCTCCCTCCCTCCCTCCCTCCAGGGCTCAAGCGCAGACACGCAAAAAAGGGGGGGAAATGCAGCTTAAAAAGGTCGCCTATGGATTAGCCAAAAATAAATGCAAAGTGTCCTGCTGCCTCATGCGATGTTACGCAAGGTGCTCGAGGGGGCTGTCAGGACGACACCCGGCGACTCCTAGGGGAGCCAGGCGGCGTCCCTCGGCCCTTGAGACGCCCCAAACACCAGCCCCAAGGAGGGAGGGGCTCCTTTCCTCCCCACCGAAGGGAGGGAGAGGGGGGGGTCTGTGGAACCGACGAGGGGGGCAAGGACGAGGGGGCTCCGAAACGGGAGGGGCGCGCCTGAGAAAGTTCCTCCGGCGGGGCTGGGAACTTGGAAGGGGCGCCCGGGGCTGGTCGGAGCGCGCTCGGGCACCCCCCCCCCGCCCGGAGGCGTGACATGGAGGCGAGACGGCGCGGGCAGCCCGAGCGCCTCTTCCCGGCGACTGTTGCTGCGCAGGCAGAGGAGGAGGGAGGAGGTAAACAAAGCGGGGCTACTTACTAGAGGGCGGCGGGCTGCATCCCCTGCTCTGCGAGGCAGGTCCGGGCTCCTCACGCTCTTCGAGGGCAGGCGAGCGCGGTGGTCCCCCGCCCCATGCGCCTCCCAAGCCTCCGCCGGCTGGCTCGGGGAGGAGGAGAGGCGAGAGCGGCGGCGGCGACCGCAAACTCCTTCAGCGCGTCCTCCTTCCCGCCGGCACCAGACGAGTGGCGGGAAGGAAGGGCTGCCCGCCTGCCTGGCTGGGGAGGCTGTCAGCAGTGCATCCTTCGCAGGGGGCTCCCCAGGGAAGCAGAGGGGGGCGCCCACCCGAGGCCGGCAAGGGGGACGGGGCCCTCCGTCCGGAGTCGCCCTTGGAGGAGGCGAGGGGGCTGCGCGCTCTGGCTGCCGGCGAGGGTCTCCTTCGCCCACCCTTCATCTCCCTCCCCAGCCCCCCATGTCCCCGGCCAGGGCGCAGGAGGCGAGCGGGACGCTGCAGAGGATCTTCGACAGCAGCGCGGCGCAGGGCGCGGGCGGAGAGACCGGGCTGCTACTGCTGCTGCCGCCGCCCTCCCCTTCGCCCGGGGCCGGCTGCGCTGCCATCCCCTCCCCTCTAACCTTGCCTGAACCCTCCCGCAACTTGGCGCCTAGGCTGGCGGCCAGGCGCAGGGAGGGGACAGGTGGCTCCGTTTAAAGCACCCAGGCTCCGTTCCCAGTTCGCGCAGGAGGACTGGAAGGCGCGAGGGGACTCTGCCTGCGCGCTCCCCGCCCGTGGTGGGGGGCACAGGGACGGGACTCCTCCTTTCCCTAGTCCCCCCGCGAGTCACTGACCGGGAAGAGCAGGCAGCGCAACCCCACCCTGTCCCTCCCTTGCAGGGGGTCAAGAGCCGCGTGCGCCCCCCCCCCAAAAAACTCGGGGTGATGCCCAGATGCGCGCCCTGGACGGCTGCTAGGAAGGTGCAGAGCGCAGCACTCAGCAGGCGCCTGGGTGGACCCAGGGAGAGCCGAGACTGGAGCCGGCGCGGGGCAGAGACCTCCAGCTAGTCAGTGGAGTGGCCGTGGTAGCCCCCGGCCACCTGCAAGGCGCCCTTGGCTTCCAGCCGCCCTTCTCCAACGCGCCGGCTGGCAGGAGCTCTGCTCTGCCCTGCGGCTGCCCATTTGCCCGCCTTCTCCCCGCTGCCATCCTCTGCTGCTGCCCACGCTCGTCCCAGCTCCCCAGCACGGGCTTGGCGTCCCACCAAAGTCCTCCTCGACAGCCTGTCTGCCCCCTTAAGCCTGCTCGGACCCACCCGGGCCCTTAAGGAATGCGGCGTGGGAGGGGCTTGGAGGGGTGGGGGTGCCCTCCCCCCGCACGCGGAAAGGGGAGGAGGAGAGCAGCAAAGCCCTCGAAGGCGGGAGCGGCCAGCTGTCGCCTGGACCCCGGCAGGGCTAAAGGGCATGTGGCCAGCCGGCTTTTAATTTGTGCTAGAGTGGAAGGAGGGAGTGGGAAGGGAAACAGGCTGCACGTCGTGAAACCCTTCCCCGGTAAAGGCTTGTTGGTGGATGGGGATGGGGTAAAGGGGAGGATGGGTCCCTACTGGAGCAGGGATGCAGTTTAGTGGCTCAGCATCAATTCCCCAGCACTCCCAGGTTGAGGACTAGTACCATGCATTAACTCATTTTTGCTCAGCCCACAGGTGTACACATTGGCTCCTGTTGGATAGATGGGCAGAAGTTTACAAGAGTCCATGTTGCATTCTGCATTCTGATTGGCTCCTTTCTTGCTCTTGAGGACTTTGAGGGTATTCTGACTAAGTCCAAATGTGCTCCATATCCCTTTGGCTGTATCTTGCTGGAGAAGTTGTCAAGCCTTCTGCTGTACTCTGTTTGCCCACTGACTCTTCTACCCTGCCCTTGGGGCTTACTCAATGTCAATGGGGCTTACTCCCAGGTAAGTGTGGATAGGATTGCTGCCTCAAATAATTAAATGGGGGGAAGAGATGACAAACAGGTGGCAGAGCTTGATTTTCCAGAGCTCCTGGTTGCCTCCACCACTCTCAGCCAGCCACCATCTTTGCCCAAACACAAATCCAAGCCCAAGAGTTCTCATGTCTGATATTTATTTCATGGATTTCTATCCTGTTTTTCATAAAATGTAACCAGTGTGGCTTGCAAAAGTACAAAACAAAAAAGTAAGAATCAAAATCATTGGGTTGTATCCCAACCTTCACTTCTGTGAACAGCAAGCTCTCGGGGATAGTGATAGCTGATTCCCCCTAAGCCCAGAGCACTCATTTCCCACAGAGTCCTGTTTTCCTCTCCCCCAAATCCAGAAATCTCCAGAGAAGTTTATTGGCAAGTACAGAGGATTCTTGGGGTGAGGAGGCAAGGAAGGTCATTTCCCCAAATGCACTCCTTAAGGCAGTGGTTCTCAAACTTTTTAGCACCGAGACCCACTTTTTAGAATGACAATTTGTCCCGACCCACTGGAAATGATATAATTAACCTGGAAGTGATGTCATGGCCAGAAGTGACATCATCAAGCAGGAAAATTTTTAACACCCTCATATGACAAAATCAAATTTAAGTAAGGAAATTCAAAGTTTATAATAAACTTCAAAAAATTTTGAAAAAAGAACCCTCCTAACCCTCCCAAGTAGTTGCTGATCTGTTTAAAAAAAAAATTCCCAAACAGCCCAAAGGCTGCAATCCTATCCACACTTACCTGGGAGTAAGCCTCATCGACTATCAGTGCTAAAAGCATGTACACATGTTAAAAGTAGCCTGTTAAAAGTATTAAAAGTACAGATCTGTAACATTTCCCCAAATGCAGTCACACACCATGGTAGCATCAATTCTAATACTGTATATTAAAAACAAAATACTTATTGAAAAGGATAGGGACCCACCTGAAATTGGCTTGCAATCCACCTAGTGGGTCCCGACAAACAGTTTGAGAAACACTGCCTTAAGGGATCACCCAATAAAAGCTAAATAAAACAGCCAGTACAGTATAAACATACGTAGCAAATGAAAGTATCAGAATTTCTGATTTATGACTATCCCAAACCACAAAGTAGACAACAACAATAGTGTCTACTTTTAGATTTAGAGGCACAGGGGTGATCTCCAGCATGGTTGCCTGGCCATGGTACCTCTGGGTATTTCACTAGCATTGGCATATGAATGTATATATGCAGGGCTTTTTTTTCTAATGGAACGCGGGGGGACGGAGTTCTGGCACCTTTTTGCAGGGGCCCCTCCCCTTTGGAGGCATTCCAAGAGGGGGGGGAGCAAAATAGAAGCATTCACTGGGTGGGTGCTGGGGGGTGCAGGGTGGGCGGGCGCCTGGCCCCTGCCTGACCGCACAACGACCCCCTCCTGCCCCCATCTCCAAACTCTCGCCTGAGCCCAGCCCGCCTCCCCTCCCCCCACACTCTGCTTCCCCACGCAGCTTCCAAGCCGGTGGAGGGCGCGGGGGACATGCGCCAACGCCAAGGAGGAGAACGGACAGCCAGCCAGCCAGCCGGGCTGCAGCACCCACAGAACGCCCAGGTACTGGCTTGGCAGAGGAGGAGGGGAAGGAAGCTGGCTGGTGCAGCCCCCTGCCAATCTGCAGCACGAGCCTAGGCGTGTCTACTCAGAAGTATGTCTCATTGTGCTCAATGGGGCTTGCTCCTGGGAAAGGGTGCATAGCCTTGCAGCCTGAGAGCCCAAGCATGTCTACTCAGAAGTAAGTTCCATTGTGTTCAATGGGGCTTACTCCCAGGAAAGTGTCATAGCCTTGCAGCCTGAGTAGACAGGCAGGGGAAGGGCTCTGTGGCTGCAGTCCTCTCCACCCTTTCTTGGGAGGAAGCCCCACTGCCTCTAGTGGGACCGACTTCTGAGTAGACAGGCAGAGGAAGGGCTCTGTGGCTGCAGTCCTCTCCACACTTTCCTGGGAGGAAGCCCCACTGCCTCTAGTGGGACTGACTTCTGAGTAGACAGGCAGAGGAAGGGCTCTGAGGCTTCAGTCCTCTCCACACTTTCCTGGGAGGAAGCCTCACTGCCTCTAATGGGACTGACTTCTGAGTAGACAGGCACAGAATTGGGCCCTGAGGCTGCCATCCTATCCACAGTAAGCCCCATTCACTAAAGTGGACTTCTGAGTAGACATGCATAGGATTGGGCTCTTAGGCTGCAATCCTAGGCATTTTCATGGGAGTAAGCTCCATTGACTAGAACGAGACTTACTTCAGAGTAGACATACCTAGGATTGGGCTCTTAATCCTGGCAGAGATATATACCTGCACCCGTTTTCACATGCTAAGGGCAGGTGAAAAGGGATTCTACATGTGTACAACGTGCTGTCCAGCCTTGCCAGAGATCCTCCTCATCCTTCCCCCACAAGCATGCCCTCTGCCAGCCAGCGTTTACAGCTCCTCTCCAGCAATGCACAGCAGCTGCTCAGGGCAGCAGAGAACATACAATTGCATGCCAAGCGCCTTCCCAAAGACACAGAGTATTCTGATACCTGAATTAAAGCATATTTAATCGCTTGTTTGCAAATGTAGCTGTTTCTGTGTGCACCTAAGGACCCCTCTTGTGTAAGAATTCCTTTTTTGTTCTTACTCCCACAGTTGCTTAGAGTAATTTTACTACATGGAACTCTTGTAAGCCATTTTCCGGAATCCATTCACTGCTTCCTCTCCTTGAAGTAGTGCCACACTACATACTACACGCTACAAGTGCACCTGTACAGTATTTTTCCCCATGTGTAGAAAAAATAGCTAGGGGGAAGGGAATGTGGAGATTGACAGCCCAATCCTATGCATGTCTACTCAGAAGTAAGTTCATCTTTAGGGGGGAAGCACATAAAAATATTTTATTTCTCCAATAAAAAAATGGTTTATAAATAAATAAATAAAGATTAACAAGTTAAGAGTTCCTGCACCTTTTTATTTACAAAAAAAGCACTGTATATATGTATGCGTAGACCTAAGATGCTCAGGATGAGCATCCTCTGCCAGAGGGAATGTTCTGTCCTTCACATATAACCTTACCCAATAGCACATTGTTTGTTTTCACTACCAGAAATATTCTTTTTAAGCCATGACTTTGTCATGACTTCTCAAAACCTGAGTATAGTGAGTGGCTTACTAGTCTCATAAACACCTCTGAGCTCCTTGTTTCTGTTCCAGCTGCCAAACCTTTATTATAGAGCAAATACAATTTCCCCTAAAAGCAGGAGACAATGACCTATTCTCCTCTCCCTGCCACCCCTGCTTCCCCCCCCACCCCGGGGCTTGAAGTCAGATCTGTCTCCAAAATACAATATTTAGTAAGAAAAAATGTCAAAAATACCCTTCAGTTGCACATAAGCTTGGGCAAAAAATACCCTTCAACAAGCACGTTCACTTATTTCAAACATCCTGGACCAGAATTCAAGCCTTAAGAAAAAGTTTGCGTGATTGCTCTCTAATGCCCATTGTAAGTGCCTTAATATGCAATTTTTTAAATTACACCATAGGAAGATTGTTTCTGAAACCAGGATAGTGATGATAATGTCTTGAGTCATAGGAACTGGCCATTTGTTACTGCTAATTTTTTTTAAGATATATTTTTCCCTCCTGCCCTTTCTTCAAGGAGCTTGGGGCAGCATATGTGGCTCACTAATAAATCCTACCATTTGGAAATGTCCTTTGGGTGGGTAGGGACAAAGCCAAAAAGTATCCTCAGTCATCTCACAGCCCTGTGAGTAATAGTTCTTGAAATCATGTGAAA
Organism: Tiliqua scincoides; assembly: GCF_035046505.1. NCBI lineage: Eukaryota > Metazoa > Chordata > Lepidosauria > Squamata > Scincidae > Tiliqua > Tiliqua scincoides. The sequence continues at coordinate 155,825,957 of NC_089822.1, forward strand.
AATAAACCTGTTTGCTGTTCTGTGCAGAGAGGGCACATGATACAAGTTATTCGGCTTTGGCATTTATAGATGCAAGTTTTTCACAAGAACCGTTGTGGTGAGGGCAATCCCCTCACTTTATAGGACTAGATGCAGCTCATACGGTACTTGCCTAGAAAGCAAAAGGACTCCAGATAGCTAAATGCAGTCCAAGATAGGACATGATTTCATAGACCAACACCATGGCAGTGCTGTGCAGAGTCCATTATTGTCATTTCTATAATGCTTTTCAACAACAAAGTTCACCAAATGGTTCTATATAGCAGTCTAATTATATGCATCCGCTGCTAAATAGTTAAATCCAATTACTCTTCCTAAGAGCATTTTCACACATGACAAGGTGCCTTCATCCCTCTTTTGTCCTCTTTCTGCACACATGAGAACAATGCAGGACAGAAAGCCGAGGAAAGCCAGTTTTAAATCATACATGCAATCCAACCAATGTATGTTTTACATCTGAATGGCAGACACAGGAAAGACGAAAACCATCCCTTGTGAAAGGATTAACAGGTCAAAGACTCCATGGCCAACGGTAGCCAAGATGAACAGGAGAAGTACCAAAGGGCGGCTTTTGGGAGAAAGTCGGAGAAGTTCCTTTTCCTTTCTGTAAAACTACAAATGACTATCTACTTCTCTCTGCTCCCCAGGAGAAGCTACAGCACCTGCAGATCCCAAGAACATCTTGGGATGTCAGAAACTGGAACTTGATAATGCCTGGGCCACAGCTGAAGAAACTGTTCCAGCTAAAGAAACTGCTAAAGAGACTAATATGTTGGAATGTGCCGATTGTGACATAAAAAAAGTTGACAAAAATGATCTATAGAAAAGTGAGGGCACAACTGCTAAGGGGAGCAAGTTTGCTCCGGGCAGTGCCTGGATGAGAGACCATTTGGGAGTCATATATAAGGCACTCTGTGGGAAAATGGAGTAATGAATGAATGGAACGGAATACATCTTGTTCCCCAGAGATATTGGCGTTATCTCAAAGGCATGAACTGCACAAGAAGGCAGGCCTCAACATACCCTAATGGCTCTCCTAAGGCTGTATTTGCTGCAGCTGAACTGTGAAAAGAACTAACATGGTAAAGATTTCAATCCTAAACACACTGACCTGGGAGTAAGCCACACTGATCACAGGGGGACTTACTTCTAAGGAGACATGCATAGGATTGCACTGTAAGATACATTTTATGTTCCCTTTTCGTCAGGAGCCATGTCTAGTTCAAATGTATGCAGCAATTACACCAGAAATTGGAATAACTTCTGTGGTGTGGATTCCACAGCTTGGCCCCACAACAGCACACAGCCAGTATATAACTAGCCCTGGGTTCTGTTTATGCAAAGACAGTCGCAGGAATCCAGATACTGGGCCCTCGGAAGCTATAGTCAACTTGGGCTCCCAGGTCTCAGAGGAAAAACCATAAAAGCAGGAGGCAGCATTCATTCCTTATACGATCTCAGTATTGGAGAACACCCTTTTCCAGCTATGTATGTGGGGTGGGGGCAGAGCAGGGCAGGGAGGAGATCAGACATCAAAAATTTTCATCGGTATGAAACTCCAGGGACCTGGATGGGTATCATGAATTCTACTTTATGCTTCAAATTGAGAGAATGAGGGAGTCTATTACAGCAAAGCTAAACAGCTATATATAACTCGAGCTGTTAAGGGTGCCTATCTTTAGCACTATAGACCACAACTTCAGTTCCTGGCATGGTGACAGGTGTCCTATCGATGCCAACAGGAAATGGGATTGCTGAGCAACTGATCTGGACCTGCAGTGATCTAGAGGCATGGCACAGTAAATGGACTCTGAATTCCAGACCTTTGCTAGCCTGGAAGGGAATTCTACAAAGGTAAACGCAACACCAGAATCCAGGAAATCTGACTACTTTTCCCAGCTCCAGCCCAGAAGCCTGTGAAGTCACAGGTCACCTAATGTGAGAATCTGTTATCTGTTGGTGGTGCATTACAGTAGAGCCTTCTGATAGCTGGCTCAAGGATCCTCAGGCAAATGCTATGGCTCAGTTGCTGTGAAGTACACATTCTGTTCCAAGTTGCAGAAATGTGAGGTTTCAGTTTGAAAGTACTGTGCTTTCTCTGTTGTAGAATCTGAGCAACTTCCATGCAGATTTTGCAAAGGTTATAAATATAGTCAAACTAACTCAGATCAAGTGAGCCATGCCAGATCAAGTGAGCCATGCCAAAGAAAGCAGTCACCATCAAATCTGACCCAAGAGACAATTCTTCCAGACCCCTAACATGGAAATCCATTTGATCCAAAAATGAATTACAGTGAGCAACCTTAGCATGTAGAATCCCAGAAAGAAACATTCCAACTCTAAGATGAAAAAAGAACCACCCATTTCCCCCTCCTAGGATGTCCTCAAAAGGGTGAAGGTCTAAAGAACCCAACATGACCAGTTTTGGAATTCTTAATGCCAGAGATGCTGAATCAGACCGTAAGACAAGTTAACTTATTACCATCTAGTTTACTATTAATAGTAAGTTTTTTTTTTTGTATACCAACACCTTATTGTTGCTTTTCATAGATCAGTAGTACTGTACTCGGTTTGTAGGTAGGCAGAAGCAGCAGCAAGTCTTGAATATCTCAAGTAGGTTAAATTTGATGGCTTTCCTGAATGTTTGTTATTGTTGTATACTGCTTTTCTGAATAGCTTGCCAACAGTCACAAACAGAGATGGTATAACAAAGAGTTGCCCTATGCACTGAATGTCTGTCAAGCTTTTTAGATTTCTGCCCAGCATTGCACATACGCAACAGGGACCAAATGTGTACACCTGTGGGCCAGGCAAAAATGGGTTAACAAGCCAGCAGCTCTTTGTAAGGTGGAACACAGCTTGCAATACAGATCCTATATTTTTCCCTCTAACACTCAAATTGCCTACTATTCACCAAGCCTTCCATTTTGCTTCCAGTTGTGCACCCTGAGACCATACAGACAAGGATATGCAACTGCAGTACTAAAGCTTAAATATGCCATGACATAATGCAACCAATGCAAGCTAAAGTCATCATCATCTTCTCATCCTGTGTCCTGTGTAAACCCACAAACTTTCATTTCTCACAGGAACATGTTTCTCACACATTCCATTACTCCACCCTGGTTAAAACAGATAATAAAGCAAAACATATAGAGAAGACACATAGAGAATAACACTGGATCTTGACAATGTCACCTCGTATTTTGGAGCATGGAAAGACTGCTGCTTATATAATAGGTCTGACTTTGCTGGTTAACTATTTGTGAGCCAAACTACTGTATTGTTTTCTAAAAACCATGGAGAGCCTACACTGAGGAAACTGCTGATGAGGAATCAAGAGCAATGCCAGCAATTCAGATAGGTAAAGTCTATGAGGGAAGAGAATTACAGATAATCCAAGAAACCAGACAACAACCAGCTCCAATTGTACAACATACTTCTGCAGGTTTGGGGCATGCAAAATGCTTGCTGCAAAGCTAGTCACTTTGTGTATCCAAAATGCTTGCTGCTGCAAAGCTAGTCATAACAAGCTTTGCCACTGATATTCTGGCCCAAGTGCCAAATGTACTGGTGAGACAAATTCCAAAAGAATAATAATTGGCCTACTATTCCCACTTTATATGACAGATAAACTTGCCACTGATTCTTGCTAACAGTGTTGTGTTTATTGTGGGGAATGCAATTCAGTAACATAACCAAAGTCACAAGAGTAGATGCATGCTGGTGAACTCTGATTCTGTATTGCCTCTCTCCGCCATCACCCTGTTCAGTGCTGTTCCAGAAGCTCTTACTCACAACTGCTGAGGTTGCAGCCTGAGACCTCTCAGTAGTGTTAGAACTCAGAACTCTAAGCCAGGACATTCTTCTTCCAGCTTACCTCGATGAAGCAGAGCGTAGGCAGTCATCAGACCAGTTCCAGGTTCAGCTGCACTGACCGTCACTGGATCATTCTCTGAGGCTTTTGACCTCCTGACTTTTACTACTGGCTCTAGGGCTGGCTCATTTACGAGGCCAACTGAGGCAGTCACCTCTTGCAGCATATGAATGGGGGTGCCCGTTCTGTCTGCCTGCTTGCCTCCACTGCTCCCCCTCCTCTTCCTCCCACTACCTGGACTAGAAAAGGGAGATGGTGATAAAGTAAAAGAGAAAGTGCAGAGGATAGTACATGTTTGATGCTCTAACCCACCTCTCTTCCAGTCCATTCCCCTTTTCCATTCCCGGAAGTGGGAGGAGGAGAGGCTGGCATGACTATGGAAAGGTAAGGGGAGAGCATTTGGTCTGCCCCACCAAATTCCAGAAAGTCTTGGGCTGATTCGGAGTAGCTACTTGTCATTTACTCTGCAACGCTGCTTCCAATCCAGTGCCCAACACCTCCATAGGCCTTGGCCAAACTGGTCTGGGACAGCTATGATGTATGTTACTCAGAAGTTGTTATACTATCTAGCATGCAAGTATATACCTGGTGGATCTCTAGAGAAATGTGTCTTGCAGTCGTCTCACACTGTTTTACAGCAGTGAAAAAAAACAGCAATTGCTTATACACTTGTATTCCCACTGGCTTAACCAGCACATGTGGCTGCAAAACAAACTAGGATCTAAGTTTTTATACAGCTGCTATACAAAGACCTAAACCCATCAATTCTGCTTTGCGTATACAAGCAGTAAGGCAGGAGCAACACTTATACAAAGGTTCATTTTGGCTTTTGTAAACGAGACCAATTACATTGGAAACAACATTTTCAAAGATAAGCTTTGCTATTCAACAATGCAAACCCATCTGTACCTCAGGCAACCCATCCATGCGCCAGCCCTGGGGCTAATTCAACAAGCTGTCCAACAACAGACATCCCATTGACTTTTAATTAGGAGTACCATATATGGAACATTCGCAGGACCAGACTTCTTTTAATGGTTGATTAAAAGCTCAGCTCTGCAAATGTTTCTGCAGCTGCAAAAGTAAATATGTAGGAGATTTTTTTCCCCCCTTCAAAGTAGAGTCCAAAAATATTTAGAAGAAAGCTTGGCATCTTACTAAGACCATACATCAGCAGAAATAAGGTGACTAAACCCTCTGGTTAATTAGCCAGAGTTTGTCATCATCATCAGTATATATATACAGCTTTTCAACAAAATGTTTTGAAAGCAGTTTACAGACTAAGGGCACAATCCTAACCAGGTCTACTCCTATTTTGTAAGTAAGTCCTATTTTGTTCAGTGGGGCTTACTCTCAGGAAAGTGTGGTTAGGATTGCATCCAAAGTCAAATAAAAATGGCTCCCTGTCCCAAAAGGGCTCACAATCTAAAAAGATGCAGAATATAAGAGGAACACCACTTAAAAAATGTCTCTTGCCCAGTTTAGCAGAGGATTCAGTAACAATTCCCATTCAGTAACAATTTATCCTCACTTTATATATGAGTCTACTGATTTTTTTTTCTGTGTGTGCGCGTGTTGACAGTATAACTTTCAGGCAAGGATATCGGAAGAGATTGAGTGCTGCTGGTTAGCCAGGCAGAGAAATGTAAAGCCTGCACCCCAAGGTGCTAGATCATTGATAAGATTGATGACATCACTGAAATGTCTACACAGCAAGTGCTCTGACTACGGAGAATAATGATCTGCCATACACTCTTGGGTGCTGAAAATCTAGCCAGCTTTATTGAAAACAGCAAGGTAGTACCCCAAGGTCCAGTTCATACTAACAATATTTGGCATTTATATTGCACTTTTGAAAATTCAAGGTGCTTCACATACATTATCTCCTTATTGTCCTTACTACCCTGCAATGCAAGACAGTATTATTATTGCAGATACAGGGGCTGAGACTGACAGCCCAATCCTATGCATGTCTACTCAGAAGTAAGTCCCATTATAGTCAGTGGGGCTTACTCCTAGGTAAGTGCGGATAGGATTGCAGTCTAGGAGTGACTTACCGAAAGCCACCAAGTAGGTAGAGATGAGACTCAAACCAGAGACTTCCTCATTTGTAACTTAGCTGCAATCCTATGCATGCTTTCCTGGGAGTCAGTTCTACTGAATTGAATGGGACTTCTGAGTAGACATATATAGAATTGGGCTGTTTCTTTTAGTCACTATACTACAACTCTCCACTGGCCAGCATGACACATGTTCCTCAAGTTCTGCAAGTGGGAACACAAAGCTGCTGGGCACCATCACTAATTACCATGGTTTCAGCCTCAACTTGAGCAGATATTCTGCTGCCTCGGAGGAAAGAGGAAATTGCAACAACAAGAAGCACACAGTGACTACTTCCTGGTCAGCCTAGAAGCCACACAGGCTCAAATCCTAACTAACATTCCAGCTCTGACATAGCTGTGTCAATGTGGCATGTGCTGAATCCTGCCATTGAGGGCAGTCACGGAGGCCTCCTCAAAGTAGGGGAATGTTTGTTCCCTTACCTCGGAGTTGCATTGCCCTTACCTCAGTTCTGGAAAGTTGGTTAGGACTGTGTCCACAGCTAGGTCAGGGTGAGCGCCTGCAAGGAGAAGACTTCACAGTTGTGAGATCCTATTCAGTACAGCCACATGTCCCAAACTAGTTGCATGAGGGGCTACTATTTATTTAGTTTCAAGAATTTTTACCCTTCAAGCAATACTTCTCAGAGGATCAAACAACGTTAAAACAAACAATGACAATCAATAAAACATATACAACAGTTGGCCATAAAAATCTCATTTAACACTCAGAAGGTGTTTCTCTTGTGCTTCCAGAGTCTGCCTATATGAGTTTGGCTCATATGACCATAGTTGTTACTGGAGGTTTATGGCATGCAATGTCCACTATGCATAGAAAGGATTTATTGGACTGCGTGTCAGATCTTACCATTGTGCTAAATGTGTCGACTGTTTTTTGAATATGTTATGAAGTAGAATTAGAACACAGACAATGGAGAATCTTTTTCAGCCACAAAGACGTCTTGGGGAAGCTGAATTTATGTCACAGGTATGGCAGGGGTGATGGCCCATCCATTAGACAAGGAGATGCAGTTTGTATCAGTAGTAGATGCAGGGCGGTAGTGGTTGAAAAAATCATTTTAAAACAGCCATTTCAAAATAAAAGAATGTCCTGTAGATGAGCTTGCTCATCTAGATGCATATACTCCATTAAAGATGCTGTCATAAAATGTCTATATTATATGTGTATTTCTGAGTACATTTTGTCTCTTTCTGTGTGGGAGCAAGCTTAAACTCACCTTAAAACTCTTTGGTCCAGTCTGTGTCAGTCAGAACTGGAATGCAGGAGGAATCTGACCCCATAAAATCTGTGGCATTTTATGCAGCAGCATATTGAGACAGCAAATTCCTGCCCCCAAAAGCTTATAATTATTTACATTCCAAATGTAAAAGATGAAGGGAGATGAGGGTGAGAAGGAAGGGAGGAAAAGACAAGGAAGTAGCAAATATATAATAGATGCAATTACTTTCATGCATGTAATAGATGAGATTCCCCATGTCCATTTGTGTAATCCCAATAAATACACATGCAAACAACCTGTGTGACCAGGAACTGAAAAAGCAGCAACTCTGGAGTTCTTTTTGTAACAGCTGCTTCATTGGCCAGCTTACAATAGCTGAGTAGCAAAGCTAATGTTGTTGGTAATTTTGGAATCCCCTTTCCTTTGAATGATTGATTTTTCAGCCTTTATAGCAGATGAGTGGGAGGTCTTATTTCATCATGCTCTGCTACCTGGCTGACTTTACACAGGAAGCAGAATGTGGTGGGAATTAGATGACTGTCAGCTCAATCCTATGCATGTCTACTCAGAAGTAAGTCCCATTAGAGTCAATGGGGTTTACTCCCAGGAAAGTGTGGATAGGATTGGGCTGTAAGGTGATAGAATGGAATAGACTGCTTCAGGCTGCAGGTGAAGAGCCACTTTTGTGAATGCTCCCCAAGTTTTTTGTTTTTTGTTTTAACTCAAGTAGAAAACTACCATGGATACCATTTTTCAGGATCTCAGGTGGAAGAATGGTCAACCTGCCTCCAAGTGCTCAGCTTCTCTGATGGCATTGTATTGGCAACCTTCAGTCTCGAAAGACTATGGTATCGCGCTCTGAAAGGTGGTTCTGGCACAGCGTCTAGTGTGGCTGAAAAGGCCAATCCGGGAGTGACAATCCCTTCCACACCGGGAGCAAGTGCAGTCTGTCCCTGGTCTGTCTCCCTGGCTATGGGCCTTCCTTCTTTGCCTCTTAGCCTCAGACTGTTGGCAAAGTGTCTCTTCAAACTGGGAAAGGCCATGCTGCACAGCCTGCCTCCAAGCGGGCCGCTCAGAGGCCAGGGTTTCCCACTTGTTGAGGTCCATCCCTAAGGCCTTCAGATCCCTCTTGCATTATTGCTGATGGCATAATCTGGTACAAACACCATCAGATTATGTTTTTGCCTGTTTGCTGCTGCTGACATCATCTCCTCACACCTTAGTGAGTGCTCTCTGGAGATCCTTTCTGTCCTCTGCAACTGAGGAAATTGAGGCACAGAAGTTAATTACTCACAGCATCAAAGCAAATTCCTGGCAGAGTAAAGCATTCAGCTGTCCTATCTGGTTGTTGGATCTCTGCAGTGCGGCATTCTGGGAAACCACAGGATTTGTTGGAGGATTCTTCAATGTCGAGCTCAGTAATGGCAGAACATCTCCTCTGAAAAGCCATCTTGCTCAGCAGTAGTGATTTTCCCCTGAAACACGTGGCCACAGAGGAATATTTCATGTGTCCCAGGGCACGCTCTCAGTTCATAGGAATTCCAACAATGAGACCTAGTGAGCATATCACATAGCTCTTAGCACCCAGAGTTGTAAGACCCTGAGTCTAGTACCCTCTGCTAACTCTACAAATGTAGTTTTGTAGTTTTGGACTAGTTTTCACTTTAACATGCTAATTACATAGGCTGCTTCATAGGCTACAACATTCTTACCTAGAACCTTCATGCAGATTGGAATATGCCAGTGTGTACTGTGTATTCCATGAGGCAATATGGAGTATTTTGTGTGTGTGTGTGTGTGTGTGTGTGTGTGTGTTTTAATTATATGTACAAGTGCTGTGATGCCACAGTCAATAGCTAGTTCTCACCACATTTCTGTGCAGTGCAAATCTCATGTCTGTGCCTAACAGTGGCATTCCTAGGGGGTGTGGCAAAGTACTAAGTTTTGCAGAGCACCTCGTAATGCACCTGTAAGCTTCCCCTCCCTCTCACTGTGGGAGGCATTCTGGGAGCCGTTCTCAGTGGTGTAGCTAAGGGGGTAGCAGTTGCACCGGGCAAAAAGCTTTAGGGGGGCAACAAGCTGAGCTTGACACTAGTGGCCAAAATTGTGAAAATCTTGGTATATACGAATAATATCATCATATTACATATCATTGGAAAGGTAATTTAATGCAGAATGCAATGAAATAAACCACATTAGAATATTTGTATTTTATCAAAAGTTATGGCCAATTAATGAGAAAACAAACACAACTGCCTTATGGAACAAAAAGTGGATTTCTTTAATTCAAAACTGACCTATGAGACTGATTGTTCTGAGAGCCAGCGAGATGCTATTATGATACTACATGGAACCAATAAGGTGCTAATATGAGTCAGCTCTCATTTCCACGAATCAAAATATAGCTACTCCTGCTAACTGGTAAAGAGGCACTTTAAGTGGTGCTCCACTTAGAACTTTGTCCTGCCAGGTGATGCCGAGGATGCGTCGGAGGCAGCGCATGTGGAAAGCGCTCAGTTTCCTCTCCTGTTGTGAGCGAAGAGTCCATGACTCGCTGCAGTCATGACGTGCTGTCCATGACATGCAGTCCATGACGTGCTGGAATCCCTAGCATGTATTCACTGCTGAAACAGAGACGCCTGCGTTGGCTTGGTCATGTCGTGAGAATGGATGATGGCCGGATCCCAAAGGATCTCCTCTATGGAGAACTCGTGCAAGGAAAGCGCCCTACAGGTAGACCACAGCTGCGATACAAGGACATCTGCAAGAGGGATCTGAAGGCCTTAGGGATGGACCTCAACAAGTGGGAAACCCTGGCCTCTGAGCGGCCCGCTTGGAGGCAGGCTGTGCAGCATGGCCTTTCCCAGTTTGAAGAGACACTTTGCCAACAGTCTGAGGCTAAGAGGCAAAGAAGGAAGGCCCATAGCCAGGGAGACAGACCAGGGACAGACTGCACTTGCTCCCGGTGTGGAAGGGATTGTCACTCCCGGATTGGCCTTTTCAGCCACACTGGACGCTGTTCCAGAACCACCTTTCAGAGCGCGATACCATAGTCTTTCGAGACTGAAGGTTGCCAATACATACAATGCTCCACTTATATTTAGCAGGGAGAGAATAACCATCCCTCTTCACCCCAGCACAGTATATCTAACTGATAAGGGGCACACTTTTTATTTACTTAATTAAATTTGATTTTGTCACGGAGAGGGGCTACAAATATCTTCTTTGATCCCAGGCAGCAGGCTTAGCTTTGCCACTGGCCGGGGGGGGGGGGGAAGGGAGGAAGTGGCAGATCAAGTGGGTGGTGAGCTACAGGGGGGAAGAGGCAGGTTTCCCCCCAATTTGCACTTTTTAAAAAGCCTCAGTGTGATGTCACTTCCAGTTGTGACATCACTTCTGGGGCATCATTTTGAGCTCTGCATTGGGCTACATGTTCATTAGCTACGCCACTGCATCTCCTCCATGTTGCTCTCACTGCTCAGAATGGCTCCAACAGTGAGGGGGAGGGGCAGCTTACAGGGCACATTGAGGCCCCCCCAGGAATGCCACTGATGCCTAGTAAATACAAGGCCTAGTAAATACCAAGAGGCATACATGGGTTTTCTTGCAGATTTGTACAAGCATTTTTCAGGTAGGGATTCAGCAATGTGTAAAGCAACTCTTACGTGCCAAGGACTATGGCTTTTGAGTGCTCCCCTCTTCCAAGAGAGTGTAAAACACTGTGGCCAACCTTTCAACTGTAGGATTGCTGGACCTTTAACAATTGTGTCAAAGAGGGAATTTCAACAGGTGCAGCTTGTCATCACAGATGAATGATGAAATGAAGAAGCAGACCTATGCACCTTGATAGCAGGAAAGAAGACATCTGCTTTAAATAACAAAGCAATCATGTCACAAAGCAGCCCTTTCAAATCACTATCAGCTGTGTTGTTTTAAAACCATTCCAATTACATTAGAGTAATGCACCTTAAGGTAGTCTAGCCACTCCCCTGCCCACATAAACCACAAGAACAAGGGGTCACAAGAGGCCACTTCCTATGCTATAATTTTCATCATGGGAGTGATCCAACCAGACACAAGAATGACTAAAATCATAGCATTAGAATGATCTAGACATGAAATGGCATTTACCTATGAGACAGAAAGGGGCGCAGATTAAGTGAATGCAGAAGTAGCTCTACATGCTCACATCATCTAGTTTGAAACAGACACACAAGTATAAATCCTTGCCGCATCATTTTCCTCTTGGTGAGGGGGACTTGAGCAAATTCTTGCAAGAGAGAACATCATCACATTGAAAGCAGCCTTAAAACCGTGCAGACACACCCTGGGTAATTTCTCATTATACTGAAGCACTCCTTGAACAGCTGGTATCGCCATGTTTACCAGAACATTTATCACTCCTAATGTCAGACTTCAGATTTATACATAACGCATTAAGTCTAAGGATCTTAGGCTATTTCATGCATCTTTTGCCCTACAAAAGCTCGGGTGATTCTAAACCCAGTGGGTCTCTGAGGTACCACAGCACACTTTGTCTCAGTGCATTATCTGCTGTGTATGTAGGAAAAATGCAAAGCAAACAAGGTAACTTGCTCAAGGTCCACGTCTGAATAAAGCCTAGAACTTCCTGCTACTCTGAACCTGGTATTAATCCCGACCCAAATCCTTCTCCTTCCTTTTAAGAGGCCCAGAGGCTGCCTGCATCCATTTCATCCAAGTTTCATTTTAGTGCTTCTGCCAGGCCAGGTGCTCATTCACTGATGCATTAGACATAGCAAATGACTTTGTCATTTTTCCCCTTGAAAACACTATGTTTTATTAAACTCAAGGAGTGACCCCCTCCCTGGAGAGCCTGATGGAAATATGTATCTATCAGTCCTATGACAGTGCTGACCAGGGGAGAGACAGACTGCTTTTGGAAGAGATTGATTTGGTATTACAGGACTTTCCCCCAAAACAGCAAAGGGATTTCCAGCAAGTTTGTAGGGCCAGTAGGAAGAAAAGGAGAGGGATTCATTCAAGAGCTGATCTTCATAACCATCAGTCTCTGGCAGCTGCAGGTCAGAATAAAGCCAGCCAAATCAGTCTCCCAGTTATGTCAGCCTAGTGCACACCAATTAAACACACCAGCAGGTACATAGATACAGCCATGGGGAGGCCATCACATGCTGCGCTATACATTTGTTAGCAGACAGGAGTGCCAAAAACTGGGTTTTGCATGTGCCAGGGACTTCCCATGACTTCCTTACTAAGAGCAGATATGGTTGGAAGGAAGTTATCCAGAAGGGATTATCTTCCCATAGTTACCACAAATTGAGAGAACTATAAGAATAGGCCCCAAACTAGGCACAAGAAGTCCTACTTAAGAACATAAGAACAGCCCCACTGGATCAGGCCATAGGCCCATCTAGTCCAGCTTCCTGTATCTCACAGCGGCCCACCAAATGCCCCAGGGAGCACACCAGATAACAAGACACCTCATCCTGGTGCCCTCCCTTGCATCTGGCATTCTGACATAACCCATTTCTAAAATCAGGAGGTTGCACATACACATCATGGCTTATAACCCGTAATGGATTTTTCCTCCAGAAACTTGTCCAATTCCCTTTTAAAGGCGTCTAGGCTAGACGCCAGCACCACATCCTGTGGCAAGGATACTGTGGCAAGGATACATACTTCTCCCTTACCTCTGGTATGAGAGGGGCCACAGCACACCACATGGACAAAAATTAGACTCCCTTGCTTCTTCAGAAAATTTGAAACATTCTCTGCTACATACAACAGACCATCCATCATGTTGCTGAAGCAGTGTGGCAGGACCCCACTTCTGTGCCCTGACCCTATTAGAGATAAAGAACAAAAGGGGAATCCTGTTTGTAGTTTCAGGCCTGTCCTTAACAAATGAACACTATACAATTATTTTAAACATGGAACTGAATTACAGGAGCATTGAAATGGATTTCTGAAGTGGAGGAAAACATGCATGATAATGCAAATAAATGAACTAAAATGTTACATAAATTATCCACTCACCATGCAGTGATTTGAATCGAAGTCACTCCGACGGTGCTTCCCCACCCCTTTTTTTGAGTGGCTTATTTGGTGAAAGGTAAGGACCCAGGCAGGAAATATAACTTGGTGGGCTCTTCCTCAGTTGTAGGCAGACCTATCTAGGAAGCTCATCATCTTGCCAGTCTACTCCACTAGGCCAAATTATCACCACAGTGATTGCAGATGCCACATTTGTCATGGTAAACGATTGGTTGCAAAATTCTTGTATGTTGGGAGTCTTGAAGCCACCTTAGTTCAGGTCTTCCTAGGATATTTAGCTAGTCCCTGAATTTTATTTTTTGCCCAGGAGTCATAGCCCTAGTCTTGTGGAAGTTGCAGACCTCCTGATAAGATGCAGCAGAATGAACACAGGGTCAGGCACATCCTTGGTCTTCAACCCCTTTGGGAGACAGGGGTAATGCTGGGGTGGTTACAAGGGGCATCAGAGGGTCCTGTCCATCAAAGGGTTCACTTGCCTGGGCAAACCAGAACCTTCAGTGCTGGTGACAGAGTACATGCCCAATACACCATTCGAGGATGGCCCAGCAGGGCATCATGGCAGGTAGGACTTTGTCCTGAGGCCCTCAGTAGTTTGGTGCAGCCACTGCTGGGGTGAAAGAACATCTTCACCCTTGCCCTGAAGATCCACAGCCTTGCTCGAGTCCACTGCCGTCTTAAAGGAACAAAATGCAAAGCCACCCAAGCCACCACAATCAAGGCTCAGGCATCTGCATTAAAGTTCCAGAGGAGGACAGGAAACCATGTTCTCTTCCTGAGCGGCTTCATAGCAACTCTCCTGTTCCTGGCATGGCACTTCTATGCTAAGCTGTAAATATTTAATTACTTATCTATCATTATTGTTTTTCCCACTTATAAAGGTCATCCAAGTAGCTTACATGAAAAACACAGAAACAATAATACCAATAATAAAACATACAATAGCTCAAATGGATAGAACACAAGACCAGCCAATAGTCCTGCTCAGGACAAATGCCTACCCAAACAAACCCATAAGAAAAGCTTTCCTGGGATGTACCACTTTAGGCTGCAGGGAAGGTTGTATGTTTGAATGAATTCTGCCTCACAGAAAACTCGCAGTACATTGAAAAATAACAAGGTATAAAGCTCGGTCCAACGCTTCTACCTTTCGCATGCAGTGGGTTTGTCTGTGTAGACAAAGTGCATTCAGAAATGGTATTCCCCACCTGAAGTCCAAAGTGGTACATCTCAGGGAAAAGTTTACTGCTTTATTTTGCTGAAGATATACAGTGGTCATTGCCTGGCACTTCCAGCATTGATCTGCCTTTGTTCTTCCTGCTCATGATTATCATGCGAATTCAATTTGCAATTGCGTTTGAGTGGCTTCCTATTTTTCTCTCTTGTCTTGTCTGCTGCACAGTCATTTTATTTCAATCTAGATAGCCCTGTAAACTTTTTAGGGGAGGATCAGTTTCATGAGATCTGGTTAAGTGCAGTACACAGCGCTGCTATAATAAAGGAGGCTGGCACAGTGTGTGAGGCAAGTGCACAGAGAACACCGGAGAGGGGCATTCACGTGTGCAGTTATGTTGCCAACCCGAGGCAGAGGACCTTGGAATGGGAAAGGTGACAGCATCTCACGTCACTTCTCTTAATCAGCCTTTCCTTCTGTGCTGTGACTGCACCTGCATCAGTGTGGAATGAAAAAACAAACAAACGACAATTGCTCTTGTTAATACTGCACATAAAGTCAGGTGGCTGGAAAATCAAGGGGTAAACTGCTGATCTGAATTCTTAACTGCTACACATCTAGTGCAGCTTTAGTGAGCCAGGATATCTGTCAGTGGGCTTTGCCAACTATGGCACATAAACTATGAATATCATCCACTAGGCAGTGCTAAGAAATGATCACCAGGGTGCATATATTGCTGCCTTGACAACAACTGCAATGCAAGTAGGAAGAGTGCCTGAACCCTGGAACCAGTCCTACCTTTTCCAGGTCCATCACTCTCCCTCCAAAACCCTTCTATCCGCATGAAGATATTTGGCCACTTCAATTAAAAAAGATACACATTTGTCTTGTAGGTGGACATGAGGCACTATTCTAGATCTCCATTACTTGGGAACCCTGCCTGAGAATGCCACCTGTTCAGCTACCATTCAGGAAGGTCAAGTGGTAGTATGCTGAGTACACAATCTGCTGGGAAATTTGGACCTTTTTTATTCATGTCTTAAAGGGAATGTAGTCTTTCCAGCACACTATGTGGTATAGACGTAGAAATATGTGGTGCTTTTAGCATGTTATTGCATCAGCCGGCATGCATGATGCATTCTCCTTTTTGTATAGGAGACAATTTTCAATTTGTGAAAATAAGCTAGAAAAAAAGAGTGCGCATGAGCATGGCATATTTATAACATGTGTATTCTCTTTTTTGCTGTGGTGGTGAGGTTTTATGGGGAGGATACACTTTTGGCCATATTTTGCTGAAGGGAGAAGTGCACAGTATTTCTAAGCAAACGTCTGCAAAAGGGGAAAGAATAAGAGAATAGCATTGCCTTGCTGATTCAGCCCCATCAGGTGTACAGTCCAAGCAATCACAGTAAGTGTCATTTCAGAGATGAGGATTTGTGGAAGGAAAGGAAAAAAAATGGCCATACCTCAGTCATTTCTTGCTGCAGGCAACAGAATGCAATGGAGATACAGGGTGAGTGGTTTATACTTGAGATAACTCATCTCAGATGCTTATCTGACTGACCTCCATTAATCACGGCATCTGAGTACTCTGGTTATCATCAAAACACCCCTGTGAGGTAGGGCACCGGCCACACTATTATCTCAGTGCTGCAGATAGAAATTCAGGTTAAGCTGAAGAATAGCCAAGGGGAATTCAAGTTCATACATTAAGAACTATTCTTGTATGGTTATATACGGAACTGAAACAATTTTTTTTTGAGGGGGGTGATATAAAGAATCCAGCGAGCAAAGTGCTGGCCTGCAGGTGTTATTCTGACACTTATCGTTATTAGTGACTAACATTGTGGAAAAAATCCTGATAGATGCTTCCTTGCTTAGTGGTTAGAGGTGAACACAAATAAAAATGGTAGGTCAAAAATTCAGTAGCTGCAGGGAAATAGATTGCTCAGTCCTAATACAATTCCAGAACCATCAAAGACTTAAGATATCAATTTTCAACCTTTTTCATCTCACACGAAGAAGGTACTAAAATTGTCAAGTTTGATCTGTTTTCAAATATCAGTATTTTTGACAATCAACAAGGCATAAGGAACTGCACCGCCAGGGGCTCACATCCCCCAATGGCCTTACTAATACATGACCCACCCCCAAACTCCCATGGCACACCTGCAGACCGATGTGCCACGGCACAGTGGTTGAAAATCACTGAAGGAGATGGGTTCCCAAAAGTGAACCATCATCTTAGCATAATTCTCAGATAATTATGGATCCATTGAAAGTACTTGCCCTATTGCACAATATGCCTTGGTTTTCTGCTTCACTTAGAACACATGTTCCCAGAGCAATACTGGACCTTGCTCTGGTGGTATAGTAGTTAGCAAGGAACAAGTCGCAAGTCAGAAGTCTGAACAGTGCTACTGTGGGGCTGGCACTGCCCATCAGTGCACCTTCCTGCTTCTCACCTGCTTAACCTCTATATTTAAAAAGAAACAAACACTACAAAAAACAAAAACAAAAAAAACACTGCAAGTCAGTCCCCTTGGATCCAAAGATCTATTTAAAGGGAAAAATAATTTTAGAAGAACATGTGGAATTGATCTCTTATAGGGCTGTAACAACCCAGATATTGGGTGCTCAATATTAGAAACACACAGGCTCAAAGCTGGAGAGCAATTAAATAAACTCAGCTGTGGGAAGCTGCCTTAATGTCAGAGCTGACGAGCTGGAGAAGAGTAATGGAGGGAAGGCAAAATGCTAAAGGTATGATAAAGTATGGCTCCTCTGCATTAAACATTGTGAAAAGATAAACAAATAAACCAGGAACGGAGAGCCCATTTTCTCCACTGTACTGAATTTTAGATATAACAAGTGCAGGACTGGCCCTAGAGTCCCCAACAGCTGAGGCAGCATGCCAAATGCTGGCCCCCTTCCCTAATGATGTCCAGCCTCTGCTCCTTCCATTCTCCCATGTTCTGCCTCAACATTCTTCTCCACTCCATCTTTTCACTGCCTCTCTGTCCCACTCTTCCTTCCCACTCTTCCATCCAGGAGTGGAGGAAAAAGGAGGAGCAGGGGAGGGGGCAAGCAGGTAGAGTTGCTGCCTGATGCAACCACTTCAGTTGACCTCAGCGATGGGCCAGCCCTGAACAAGTGGGATCTACAACAAAATATTGCAGTGTATCTGCAGCCCTAAGAGGAGAGCTCCTGTTCAGAGATCTAGCCAATCTGGAACAGGAGCCTTGCTCTGCTCTTTGAGTCTTGAATGAGGAATGGGGGGGGGGAGTCAGAAGGGGGAAAGGGCACAATTTTTTCTTCCATCCTGCCAGAGGAGGAGTCAAAGAAGGCCTCAAGCCAAGGGAAGTAGGACCTAGTGGTTAGCACTCACGATCCCTTTCCTGTTCTCCACTTTCCCTTTTTACTGGGTCAGCAGCTGAATGGGCGGCTGGTGAAAACTGGTAGATCAATTCACCTCCACCATCCACTGTAACTTTCCATGCTGTGCCAACATGGTGCCTGATGCATCCCACAGGGGAGTTTTGGGCTCCTGAGGCCTCCTCAGGGCCCTTGCCCTGAGGTAAACCCCTGCTGACCTGCTGCGCCTACTCAGACCTGTGCCAGCCATATTGCAGGCACAAGTCAGTCTGGATTCAGGAAGGCAGATCAAGGCCAGGGAAGGGGTTAGATTTTGGCAGGTGCTGCTGCCACCAAAACCACCCCCTTCCTGGTCCCGATCTGCCCTCTTCCCCACCCCATCACTACCCCATTCCTTGTTTACAGGATGGCCAAATAAGTTATACAGGGAGTGAGAGTCTATCACTTCCAGAGAGTCATCCCCCGATAATCTGACGCTGTTGTCAAGATGGCTTCTGAGCTCGATCAACCCGTACAAACCATGTTAACTACTGTACCACCTGCTTCTCAGCCAACTTCAGGGATCGTTTCAGCATCAGATCTAAGCATCAGTCACTTCAGGTTTTTAATCGAATGGAATCTCTAGAGTTAAAAGACCCCCACCCCCACCCCCAATAAAACGAACTGTATTTAATGTTCACACTCCACAATGCAGGCATGAAATTTTGAATGTTTGCTTTTCCCTTCCACCCATAGGAAGCCTACTTCCAGACCTCTGTTATCCTACAGTAATTAACACACAAGCAGAGGGAAAAGAAACTTGCAAGCAATCAAGGGAATGCAGAGCACTGACAGCATCAAACTCTCCTCTCCCAAAAAGTTTGGATAAGAACCATTTGGCTGATGGTGCTCACATATCCACTTTGCTCCCCAGCGGGACGATGGTGTAATTGCAGTGGTTGTGAATCAGAACTTCCCTGGTTTGAATCTCATCTCTGCTATGAACACCCTACTTGGCCTTGGGCAGTCGCTCCCTCTCAGCCTCAGCTGCAATAAGGAGAGAAGGACATTTAGGAACAACCAACTTTCAAGGACTGACATAGCTGTGCCAATTGGGCATGTGGTGCATCCTGCAGTTGGGTGGCAGTCACGGAGTCCTCCTCAAAGTAAGGGAATGTTTGTTCCCTTACTTCAGAGCTACATTGCCCTTACCTTGGAGCTAGAAAGTTAGTTAGAATTGTGCCCTGAATGTAGCAGGTTGTGTAAGGATAATAACCAGGAGAAGTACTTGAGCACTCAAAAGTACCAAATAACTGCAGAGTAACTATCAACTTCCCATAAAACTGACATGGGAAGGTTCAGGACAGAGTAGTTATTCCTTAGCTTGTGTTGACAATTATTCATCAGAGTTAAGAACTGCACGCAGCTACATAAAAACGTTACCTAGGAAATCCTGGATATTTTATACAAATAAAGCTCCTTTTTCTATATATTTTCCGTGAACGCTTTTACAAGTTGTTCAGCTTCGGTTCTAGCCTCGGAAAGAGGTTAAAGCTCCTTTCATTGCGATGCATGTATGTAATATATGTGTTTATAGTATAACGACTTTTTAATATCAATATCAAAATCCAATAAAAATGTGAAAATTGGAAAAGTAAAAAAAAAGCGACAGATCGCTCTTCAGAGAATGAATGTGCCGCACCAATCCATTAAAAAGGGCATTCGCGCTCAAAGACAAGGTGAAAAATGAAAAAAGTGAGCCTCACATTATGGTAACTTTTCAGTAGTTCCTTGCTAAGGGTACATCTCATTCAGAGCCAGGATCATAAAAGGAAACCATGATTTCTCAGCCATTAACTTTCCAAACTCACAGTTCCACCTGCCATCAGTAAGGCTGCAAGTACTTGAAGACTGTCACATATCATGGTGCTGAGAGCTGCTCAGAGAACTACCACTATAGGCAATACAGTACTTATGTATATTAGTACATTTACTAGTACAGAGTGTGCTTAGATCTCCTCCAGGTTTAAGGAATGAGTTGTCCCTTCTCCTTCCCTGCCCTGTACCAACTTTCATCAATTAGCACAGGCAACCTTTCCTTTACTAGTTGGGTGCAGGTAGAAACAGCCAGGTAGGGTGCGATGAGTGCCCTTTCCTCACAACTGGCTTTTTCAAGAGGCTCAGCGGGGCTTGCATGCAGGCCAACATTTCAGTAAAACGGAGCCTCCAGTGCCATCTGTTCCTCAAATGAAGGGCCATTAAAGAAAGAATCATGAAGCCACACCGAATGGCAGCTGCCAGGCTTGATGATTCATAGATGTTAATGCCGGAGTGAGGCACGGTGATCCCAGATTGTAACCCACATGTAAAGGCCACTGGAGCAACACACAGGATGGTAACAGAAAAGCTGCTTGAAAGAAAAAAATCAAAACTTCACATATAGGCTAATGGTTTCTGAGCTGTCTGTGACAGATCAGGAGAGAGATCTTGGGGTGGTGGTGGACAGGTCGATGAAAGTGTCAACCCAATGTGCAGTGGCAGGGAAGAAGGCCAATTCTATGCTTGGGATCATTAGGAAAGGTATTGAGAACAAAACAGCTAATATTATAATGCCTTTGTACAAATCGATGGCAAGGCCACACCTGGAGTATTGTGTCCAGTTCTGGTCGCTGCATCTCAAAAAGGACATAGTGGAAATGGAAAAGGTGTAAAAGAGAGTGACTAAGATGATTTCGGGGCTGGGGCACCTTCCTTATGAGGAAAGGCTACGGCGTTTGGGCCTCTTCAGTCTAGAAAAGAGGCGCCTCAGGGGGGACATGCTTGAGACATACAAAATTACGCATGAGAAGGATAAGGTGGATAGAGAGATGCTCTTTACACTCTCACATAACACCAGAACCAGGGGACATCTACTAAAATTGAGTGGTGGGAGAGTTAGAACAGATAAAAGAAAATATTTCTTTACTCAGTGTGTGGTCGGTCTGTGGAACTCCTTGCCACAGGATGTGGTGATAGCGTCTGGCCTGGACGCCTTTAAAAGGGGATTGGACAAGTTTCTGGAGGAAAAATCCATTACGGGTTACAAGCCTTGATGTGTATGCACAACCTCCTGATTTTAGAAATGGGCTATGTCAAAATGCCAATGCAAGGGAAGGCACCAGGATGCAGGTCTCTTGTTATCTGGTGTGCTCCCTGGGGCATTTGGTGGGCCACTATGAGATACAGGAAGCTGGACTAGATGGGCCTATAGCCTGATCCAGTGGGGCTGTTCTTATGTTCTTATGAATCATATTGGCAGCTGATTGTTAGTTTCACAGAAGTTGGGACTTTGGGGCCTCAAAGCCTGTGTTATACACTTGGGAATTTAGAAAAGATAGTGCAAGTAAGGCAACGAAGAGATAGGCTTCATCTTGGCAGAAGTACACGTCTTGCCAAGGACATCACTGTGCCTGTCTGCCAGTGCTCACTTATTTTATTCTTTCATGCTTTCAAGGGAAAAGACACATATAGGTAAAATAGTCTTTGCCCTGAAGTGTAACCAACATATATGGGGACATAGTAGTCATTAGAAGTAAGTCTTAAGCAACCTTTGCTGCTTGATTTTAGAAAAGTCTTAAGAACAGACAAAAGCTTTAACATTGCAGGACGGCTTCACAGGTGTTTCTATGTTGACATTAGTATAGGGAAAAGGCATGCAGGGAAAGGTAACGGTACCAGTCGAAGCACATTGTGTCATCTCTTTAATGAGGATGGTACAGAGACCTGTCAAGGAAGTCCCTAATTGGATTGATGGATATGTATAAGGGTCAGCACTGGGTCAGTACTGGAGAAAATGATATTATAGCAACCCCTACTGGTTTTTGAAAACTTTTGGAAATTGTGTAATTTTGGCTAAGTTTTAAGGTGAAACCCCACCTGTATGTAAATCAGAGCCAATCAATGGTTTTGTCCACTTATTGCCCACCTATTTTCTATCTTTTATGTAAATGGTATCTTATCTATATCCTATTAGGAATTAGCCCCATTTATGATGTCAAATTTCAGCAAATGGGAAGTCTAGATTTTCAGACAAAGGGCCAAGAGTCGTATAAGAGTTCTGGACACAGTCAAAACCGGGTCCATGCTTTGGACATGAGTCCCGTGGACCAATTGTATACAATTCAAATAAAAACCTGTGAACCTTCATCCCTGTGTGCCGAGTTGTTCTTGAGTTGCTGCTTATCAGCCTTGCAACAGGAGAACTTTTAAAGCAGGACCATAGACTCTGCAGACATGGTAATTTGGGAAACTCATCTAAATTCATTTTTACAATTTCATTAAACAAATCACCTTTTAAACAAAGGTGTGCTGCTTCCTTCTCCCCCCCTTGCATCTAAATCACCATTTCCCTCCTCCCTGCCTCTAATGGAAACCAGGGGCCTCTTCTTCTCCACCTCTTGTGAGCATTAAATAACCAGGTAGCAAGGCAGCCGCAGTCCCCAGGTAGCACAGTGCACATACTTAGCAAGAACTATTACAATAACGAGGAAGGTAGTTAGGCAGGCAGGAGCCTCAGCCATTTGTTGCGTCTGCACTGAGCAACATGTTTACAAACACAGTGGGGAGGAAATGACAGACTTTGACATCAGCTGGCATAATGGGCATCTGCTGTGGGAAGCTGCCGTTTTAGCGCTGCCTGCTTCAGGGATTCTGCGGGGGATCAGGCTGGTTGGTTTATGCTCTTTCTAAAGCTGGGTAATGGGGAAAGGCCTAGGCAGTCAGAGGCTGGAGGCAGGCAAGAGTTGTGGTGCTCCCCCCCAGGCAATTTATTAAAGTGGCATCATTGTCAATGGCACACAAGCTCAATCTACCTTTGTCTCTGCCCACAGCTTTGGCAGGTACTCAACAGTGTGCCTCGAACCTGCAAAACCTGTTTAACTCAAACTGTAACAGGATGACATAATTGTATGGGTACACCTCCACCACAGTCCCTTAACTGTCCAGGAAATTGTTTGCTCTCAAGTCTGAACCTCTGGACGTCAATTTTCTGATTACTAGTCAAGTGAGATGGAAACAGGCCTTCTGAAGAGGATTTCCAAACTGAGGCCCAGCTACAACATACCCTCTCTACTTTTGTTTGTAGAATCACCTAAATCCACAAGAATCTTTTGTACTGTCCTGTGAGAGACTGGAGAGGGCTGTGAGAACTGTTCTAGAAGGACAGTTCCCCCTCCCCTCTCCACCCCGCCAGGCATGGGGTTGATGTCCGTAGCCACTTGTCAACAAGCAAAGTATTTGACTGAAACTGAGTCAGGCCTTTGCACATATTCCAAGCAATGGATGCAACAGCTTGAACTTTTGGGAACCATCCATTGGCTGTCTCGCAGAAGTCCAAATGAAGAAAAATTTTGTGAGCAGTCTATTCGCTTGCAAAGGCACAAACTTTCACAGGCCTGTATGTGCTTGTAAGCGCCAGCCCATTCATGAAGTGAGTGATGTGGTTTGTGTCATCACGGTACCGAGAGATCATCCCAAACTGTGCAGGATCAAAGCCTTGCTACCTCAGAGTTGCTTAAGGACCAATGGACCAATGAATTGTCTGCAGGCACCTGATGCTTCAGCACTGTTGAAGCAAAGCAAGTGAAAATCTGATTGATCTCCCTGGATAGGAGTCTACTGGGAACTCTAGGTAAAAAGTACAATAATTTAAACACACACATTTTCACCTACCTGTGAAACAGAGGCCCTCACTCTATCACCCACGCAGAAAAAAGGCCCCCAGTTAGCAAAGGGGAATGAAGAAATGAGCCCAAAAAGGTGGGCAGGGAGAAAGCGGCCTTTTTTGAACAGATCCAGTGCAAAAGACTGGGGGAGGGGAGAAAAGAAATGCCTTTTCCAAAGCCATGTGATGACAAATACCCAGCACCTTTTCCTTCCCTCCCACTCACTTCAGGGGGATGTGCAAGTACGCAGTGCACTCCATCCTTCCTCTATGGCCTCTGTTATTGTTCCTCTTTGTTCTGCACAAGTTCATGCAAAAAAACACCCCATGTGGAGCAGAAGTCAGGCAAATGCACTTGTGCCCACAAAAACAAGCAGAGCCCTTTGCTCTCCACCCACCAGTTTCTCATCCTCTTGCCCCTTCCTCCTCAGCCTATGGGGTGTGGTCAACAGCTGTAAATTAGAGAGTTAAGTGTCAATACAGCACATTTTTATTGCAACTCTGTCACTACCATTTTCCAAGTGGGTGTGCTTAGGCTGTTTCCAGACTGAATTTTTTCAGGTATCAAGCACATTGATTGCCAGAACCTGACATACACAAATCACACAGTCATCACAGTTATGATCCACCAGGCACAATCACGGTAAATTGCAGGGTTCAAAGAGGTAGCTGTCAAAATACCCTGCTAAATTGGTACCTCCCTTTCATTACTTTTCACCTGCTACTTTCCACCCCACTACCAGTTTGGCCCTGCATCAGGAAAGCAAAGGGAAGCTAAAAGAAAATCAGAATATTGCCTCAGGAAAGGCATGGAAAAGAGATGCTTTCCTAGCTCCGTGCTCAATGTAGCAGCTCCTGTATAAAGGAGAAATGGTTTCCTTCAGGCAGAATGAATCCTAAGCAGAGATAGTGGTGTAGCTAATGATCATGTAGCCCAGTGCCAAACTCAAAATGTTGCTGCGGAAGTGATGTCACAACCGGAAGTGACATCACACCCAGGCTTTTTTAAAAAGTGAAAATTGGGAGAAACCCACCTCCTCCCCCCAGCTGCTCACCACCCACTTGCTCTGCTGCCTCCCCCAGTCAGTGGCATAGCTAAGGCATCTAACTACAACCTGGGATCAAAGAACATTTTGTAGCCCCCCCCCCGCATGACAAAATCAAGTTTAATTAAGTAAATAAATAAAAAGTTATTGGTTCCATGCTGTATCATAACAACATCACATTGGCACTCAGAACAAACAGTCTCATACGTCAGTTTGGAATTAAGCAAATCCACCTTTTGTTCCACAAGGCAGTTGTTTTCATTTTCTGGTTAATTGGCCATAACTTTTGATAGAAAACAGATATTCCAGTACAGTTTGTTTCATTGCATTCTGCATTAAATTACCTTTCCAATGATATATAACATGATGGTATTATTCATACATACCAAGATTTTCACAATTTTGGTCACTAGTGGCAAGCTCAGCTTGTTGTCCCCCTAAAGTTTGATGCCTGGTGCAACTGCTACCCCCTGCACCCCCTTAGCTACGCCACTGAACAGAGACAAATGCAGCCCAAAGTATCTGCAGCAAAGGCACTGCCACAACATCAAATCCATGCCTTAGACCAGCAATTTTCAACTGCTGTTCTGTGGCCCAGGTGTGCCATGGGAGTTGAAAGAGGGTCATTTATTAGTAGGGCCATTGCAGGATGTGAGCCCCCAGCCGGCAGTGTGGTATGCCTTGTCAATTGTCAAAAAATTGATGGTATTTCTTGACAATTATAGCACCTTGCCAATGTGCCACGAGATGAAACAAGTTGAAAATCACTGCCTTAGACAAATGTCAGCGATTTTCACTCAATGCCATGGGGCATTCTTAAGAGCCACTTATTTCCTTGGAGGACATGTGTGGAACCGACTGGCCCTCATGGACAGTGCAAACTTGGGACAAGGAGTTTTGAAGGGGGTTGGGGAAGCTAAGAGGAGTGAAAGAGCCCAGCTTTCCAGGCCATAGTGGGTCAGAGCAAAGGATCCAATAATAGGGGCAGTTCAAAGGCATGAAGAACATGCAATGCATTTACATAATCTTTCTCAAAGGACTTTTTCTGCATGAGGTTAAGCCCAAATGATTGACTTTTTGTCCTTCAAGACTACTTTGCAGAGGGGCATTAATCCCAAAGGTCAATCAGATTTCCCTGCGAATAGCTGAGTGGCTGTGCCAAAATCCCCCCTACTGTTTTTTCCCTTCCTAATGACTTGCGTGAGAGGGGAGCCCAAGTAGCAGGGTTGGAGTATTTTGCTTCTCTACAGCAGGGTGAACTTAAAGCAAGGCACAGTGGGTATGTGCAGTCACTTTGTTGACATGACACAGGTCTGGGTCTAGTCTACCTGGTCCAGTCTGGGAAATTTCTTGGAAAGCCGATAAAGGCAGACTTCAGTTCTATGGGAGAAAGGTGGGATAGATAGGCGTACAGGGGTGGGAGATTTTCTTCAATTTCTCCAACACATGCCTGATGCCAGACTATAGGAGGAGCCCTAACACAGTGCTAGAGCATGCACCTTGCATTCAGAAGGTCACAGCTTCAATCCCTAGCTGGGAAAGGCCCCTATCTGAAAGTGTCATTCTGGTGAGCTGGTCTAGACAATACTAGATGTCCCAAGGGCTTGCTTCAACAGAAGGCAGGCTCCTAGGTGGCCCTGGCAGCCCTATTCTTACACAGTTGAAAATGCAAAAGCTAATTCAACAGCCCAGCTTCTGCAAGTGCAGCCAAGTCACACTCAGTCAGCTTCCTTAATATCTTCGGGCTGCAGCTTTATCATTGTTCTGTTAACAACGCTAGTCTTTTAGGAAATGGTGGGAGCAGCCGTGACATGATATCTCCTCAAGCCCTTCTTTCTTTCATTCTAAAGAGACCAGAGACAGTCGGCACTTGTTGCACAGTTGAAAGGGCTGAAAAGAGCCAACCACCAACTCATGCTTCCCGCACTCTTCTATTACCATCTGCGCAGGAGGAGAGTCCAAGCCAAGCCAAGAGCTTCTGGATGGCAGGAAGTGGGCAAATCTGCCTTCAGTTGTTTTGGTGCCTAAGCCAGCATATCCAAATGAAGTCCCTATTAAGATGGTGCATTATCTCCTTGGAAATGCTTCTGCACAACTCATTGAGAACAGGAGCAGTACAAAAGCATGATCTTAATCCCTTTCAATGCTGTTTATGCAGGAAAATGTCCCAATGGGTGGAGTCCCGTGGCTCTTCTTGGTTCGCCAGCACTAACAATACCAAAAATCTGTGAATTGCCTCACCTTAGGGTAGCGCTGCTGCTGGAAGTATGAGAGCCATCCAGAAACAGCAAGGTTAAATGTGATGTCCAGATAATCCACTTCTTTTAACCAGGGCACTTGTGTGCAGAACACACACATGGCCAATGCAGTCCCCAAAGGAGGTAGAGATGCTTCAGGGTACAAGATGGCCTTCTACTGGGATGTAGAAAGGCTTTTGGGATGGGGGAAGCAACCCTTACCAAAAGGGAAACTTTGGGAGCCTCAAGGGGTAACTATTGCTGGGGCCTGCTTATCCTGGGACCCTGAAGCCTCCCAGAGCAGGGGACGTAGATAGGTTCCAACACATCTTAGAGCATGCTGCCAAAACCAGCTTAATCACTTTCCTAAATCCAGAGTTGATGTAATCCCCAGATCAGAGCGAGTAACACCATAAATGCATCATCCAAGCACCGTAAGGGGCTGTATCACACAAGCAGCTGTTCAGCAGGCTTTATTGCATGTTTGCATCTGACTCTCCAGCAGTCCTTGCATTTCCCCCCATTTCCTAATGAGAGGCTGCAAATGAGATTCCAGGGTTTGTGTGCATCTGTGAATTTCCTAGTCTAGAAACAGGACCCAAAGTACTGAATTTGCCAATGCAAACCAAAACCTTCTGAGCTGACAAGGGCCACAGGCCACCAGGAACATTCCGTGATGGGCTTGCCAGTTTTAATACAGAGATACAGCCCTGGTGATACCATAGTCTTTTGAGACTGAAGGTTGCCAACAACAGCCCTGGCTAAGCTTCCCCTGAAGGGCTTCCACAACTCTGCATTTCAAAGAAAAACTACCAAAAATTTATGCGGTCAGCTTGTCTAAAACTAAGCACAGTTGTAGGTGCTTTCGTCATTCATGTGGCTCAGCAAGTTGCAAGAACTATGCAGGACTCTGAAGCCCCACTTCTGCCAACCTAGTTAGCTTCCACGTTGGGGATTTCATCAGGCACAGCTTCCAGTGCAATAGCTGGGCGTTGTCAGAAGATAAATTTTGAAGCCACTTTCCTAAAGCTAAGGAGGTCTGGAACTGGTCAGTGCCTGGATGTGAGACCATCTGAGAACCCGTGTACGTCATGTGGGGTTCCGTGAGGGATGAAAAATGGGATAAAAATAAATCCTATGCATGTGTTGACTTATTTCCATTGTGGTCAATAAGGTTTACTCCCTAGTAAAAACATTCAGGATTATAGTGAAAAAGCTCTCTTTGCAGCTGTGAAAGTCTAGAACAGGGGAGTCGAATTGGTTTTGTACAGCACGCTGAACAGCATTCACAGGGCCTGCTGAGGGCTGGCAGTGACGTCATTAAGCAGGAAGAAGGTGAGGACCAGAATTAAGCACTTTTTTCTTACTTAGGAACTCAGCTGCAAATGACAGAAGAGAAAATAGGCAAAATATGCAAATCTTGTTTTCAAGATATTTTCAAGATATGGAAGAACTCAATTATCACATGGGCCACCCTTTCAGCTGTGCTGCTTCTGCTGAGGCATCACTTTGTAACTCAGGTGCTGAGAGGTTCTCTGCAAAGGGACACCTTGGCAGAAGCAGTGCTTCTGAAAGGGTAGCCTGAGATAATTAGATTCTCCCAGCACTTTGGCAGCTTCTCCCTTTCTCACCCCTCTTGGTCTGCCCTTTCCCGTTTACCGTTCCTGGCCTCCTTCTGTCTCTCGCTCACAGCAACTCAGCAGAATGTACCCCCTGCCCCACCATGGGTCCTGCTGGCTAGATGAAACATGCCATTTTTCTTAAAGAGCCTTATGTTTGACTCCCCCCTATCCTAGAATATTTGTGAAACAAACAAATTTCAAATAGAGATTCTCAAGACACAAAATGCTTCAGCCATTACCACACAATGCTGCCCTTCTGTGGTTGCTTGAACAGTGAAATACACACAGCCTTGGAATGGTCCTAAAATCATCCCTTAGCTGAAGAATGACACCATACAAAGTATCAGAGAATAGCAGGCATCCACAGAAAGCCCACTGCAGTCACAATAGGAGGGAGACACAAACAGGAGTAGTCCATTCCAGACATGCCTTGAGGTAGCATACTTCTTGCCAGCTATGCCTACATTACCTTTTGCAACACGTTCTCTGTGTGTGGCAAGAGAGAAAAGGCCTGGAGTAATGGGGATGGGAGCAAGAAACACGCTCGGCCCCAGCATTTGGCTCAGTTAGCCGGAATTGAGAACTGCCCAAGAGCCAAAGTAAGCTCAACAGCAAGAATTACTTTTAATGTGGAACTATTCCAGTTAAACAGAAGGGGGGAGGAAGACAGTTGACCTTAAAAGCAAAATGGATGCAAGAAGAGGAACTCTCATAGGTTAGCTTCCCCTGAAGCTCTCCTCCAAACCTTTTCTCTCAGCCTGAGTCTCTGCAAATCAGAGCCCCTGCTGGGGAAAAAATGCCCAGAGCAAGAACTTGTCAGTAGGGAAGCTACAAGTGCAAAGAGGGCTTTGTACTCCTTCCGCACCCAGGTCTTTTGCCTTTAAAAAGAGATTGTCCCCTCTTTCCATTTGATTGGCAAAGTTTCATGTTTAAACAGACAAGACTGCTGCCATCACATGTAGTTTTGCCCCAGGCTTCTCTTGTTATGAAATAAACATAGATGGGGGGAAAAGATTCAAGGAATGTTGAAGCAGACAGGATGCTGGAAGGCTTCCTCCATCTGAGAACCACCAGCCAAGAGTAGACAAGGAAGGTTAAGTTAGAGGTACAGACGAAACCAAAACATCTTCCCCCCACTTGGCAATCATGTTTGCTGCAGCTACAGAAATGCAATACAGAATCAGAATTCCTGAAACAAACATATAAAACATGAATGACAGCCTTGTGTGTTGTTCTTACTGTGTGATGTGAGCCACCCTGGACATTTTATAATGGCAAGGCAGGATATAAATAAATCCTTCTAATAAATGAATGCCATTCAATACCTGTGTACATTAGCGTGGAAGCTCTAATTAAGTCATTGCTTCCCAATATGTATACAGGTTTTGAGGGCATCCACCTGTTACTCAACGTTTTGCTGTGTTATTACCAAGCGCCCGTGACTCCTGCAGGATGAGATCAAGTGTAACAAAGCTACCTTCTTTTTAATACAGTAGATTCATCTATTAGCAGGGCTTCATGAACCCAGAGGATTCTAAAATACACAACCCACAAAGCCAAAGATGATGCCCCTCAGGCCTTTCTATTATGACAAGCCTCAGAAGCCAGCTAATTAAGCACGTGTGTGTGCTTTACTTGATCTGCAGCAGTAATCCAGCTTCTGTTTGAGTTTCCGGCAAGGAAAGATAACCATCTCCCATGATTTATTGAAAGTGAAAGTGTGCTAGGAATTGACAAGGATCAGTTAAGTTTGTGAAGAGCTGTCCTGCACTGCCCAGCTCTTTCAGACTATTGCGACAATAGGTGAACCAGCTTGCATGAAAGGCTAAGAACACACATCACGTAAGAAGCCAAGTCTAAGCCACTGACCCAGGCTTACCTTCTGTTTCAGAAAGAGTTTTATTTTAAAATGATTATACAAATGTCAGATTTGAAGGGAAGACATCAAAGTTGGAGACTGAAGGGAAAAGGTGACCCAATGCTCCCTTTCTTATCTGGCTCATCCTCATGATTATTCATCCAAGTTTAGTTCCTTTCTCTGAAGTTCT
Source organism: Tiliqua scincoides (assembly GCF_035046505.1). Taxonomy (NCBI): domain Eukaryota; kingdom Metazoa; phylum Chordata; class Lepidosauria; order Squamata; family Scincidae; genus Tiliqua; species Tiliqua scincoides. Next base: position 155,856,446 of record NC_089822.1, read on the forward strand.
TTAAACTTGACTCTATGCCCATGTCCAATGTGTTTGAAACAGGTTTCAAATGAAATGCTTAGTACATTTTACTGCAGTTGCTCGGTGAAGGCTTTTGTTATGTCAGAACAGCTGATGACAAAAAGTTAGCAGGGTGTTTTTTAAACACCTTGCTTGTCCGAAGTTACAGGAGTTCATACCCAAAAGGGGCATGTGGAGATGTGAACTGGGCACCTACCCCAGCCTCCCTCAATCAAATCAAATCAAAAGCACAAGGCCCTAAAAGACACAGTAAGAACCTGTACGGCACTTAGTCCTGTCCACAAACGCATAGAAATTAATCATCTTTGCTTGCTTTAACCCATTTCTGCCCAGCTCACAGGTGTACACACTTGATCCCTATTGCATATATGCAACATTGGGCAGAAATGGCTTAATGAGTCACAGGCCTCCTTTCTCTGCAAAATTTCAGAAATGAGAGAAGTGAGCCATTGCCTCTCTGGCTGCCGTTTCTAACCAGGAGCAAACTCTGGATAAGTTCGGAAGAGGCCAGAGACAGATCACTGGCCAAATGCACCACTGCTTGTATTTAGAAATCCAGCATCAAAAATGTCTCACTACAGCACGGCACATTCTCCATCTTCAGAACATCAGCAGACTGATGCACAACAGCTGGACAGTCTGTGGAGAACAGAGCTTTGAGAGAAGTGGGGCCACAGCATGGATAACCTCTCGCCAGTTCTCACAGTGCAAGTGGCCATTTCAGGGCTGATCTAGGGGCTGGACCAATCTGAGCATTTCCCATGGATCCACTATCTTCTCCCGAGGTCTTCCAGACAGCTTGCCTCTAGCCACTTCAGCAGCATCAATCTTCTCCCAATCTGAAAACAAAACTGGATGGATCCCTGTTAATCATCACAGATGGGAAAAAGCATAGGTCAAATCGATGGGCTCTCAATTAAATGTGCATGCAAGCTATAGAAGCCCATACACCTTCCACGCACAGGTCTCTTCACAATCAAATGTGGAATTAAAAGCCTGATTTGCCCAACAATTATCAAACAGACTTGAGAGTGCAGGTCAAATGAGATTAGGTATAACTTGGAAGGCTCTTACAATAGCACAGCTCTATCTTAGGGGATGCAATGCCTTTGGTTCACTTAAAAATCCTGAATTGGTTTAGCAGGAAACATGTGTGCATAAGCTAATTGAAAGCATTTAAATATAACGACAGTAATGGACCCAGTTGGGCTTTCTAATGCATTTCCAAGTGCACTGCAGAAGGATCGCTAAAAAGATGATTCAGATTCAATCATCTCCACATTCCGACAATAATACTTTACACAAAAACAGCACCAATCCATGCAGTCCTTTTCCAGATTACACACATCACTAAGAAAAACTACCCACTCCAGGTTTCTCCTTGGGTAAGATCTTCTGCAGTTTTAAATCTGTGAAAAGCAGCAGCTGTAAAATCACCATTCCCACAGCTTTACGTGCTGGGACTCCTGATTTGGATGGCTTCAACTATGAATGATTTTCTACACACATAACACTGGCATGCTACAAGCTAAGCATATGCCTCATATCGCACTGGGTGCTGTGCAAATCAGAACAAACTCCTTGCTAGTGACTGGCAATCTAATAACATGTAGTTTAAAAAACAAATCTCAGTTTCCAAACCTCACTCAAGATTTGGGAGGCCTGGGACATGGTTGGTTTAAGGCACCCAAGACAGACAATACTTGGGTACTACAAGAATTGTTAAGCAAGAGGGCATCAGTCACAATTGCCAAGAAGTCAAACTCCACTAATGGTACTTAAAACTCACAAGTCAACCAATGTAATCTAGTAGGATGTAATGTTATAGACATACAGACAAACATACTCACCCCGAGACTGAAGGATGCTCATCACAAAGTCGCCACCTTTCTTGGTGTCTGAAAGGTCCAATGCTCCAGACTGCAGGTCCTCCAGCACAGACTGGGCTGTGTCAAAGCTATCATTCATAGTGGTGATGATCACACCTGTGGGCCCCCGCTTTACCCAGCCACTGCAGTAGAGTCCTGCAGATGTACACAAATCAGGCAGTCTGACCAATCCAATCCCAATCATGCTGCAAGAAGGAAATCCACTAATGTCCATAACACAATTCTTCACCTTGGACCCAAGCAAAGGCAATTGAACTGGTAGTTCTCCTTATAATCCCTGGAGTGTCTGCTGCTAATCCCAGCAAACGATCACTCGAGGGCAAATGCTGTGGTCAACCAAGGTCAATACAGGCAGGCATTATATAGTTGTTCCCAAACAGCTCTGCCTCTTAGCAGAGATGTAACTAGCACGATCATTTACTTGCAGTTCCACTCTCTCCTCAAGCCATTGATCAGCCATTTTGTTGAAGCCTAGCCTCCTCCACCCCTCCAAGTGCTAATCTCTATTACATGTATGGCTGTAGTTATACAGACCTGGTGCCCCACTCACTCTGCCCAAACTGTTGGGGATAATCCCATGCTTGGAGTCAAAGGGTACCGAAGGGTCAATCTGGAGGCTCTTGTAGCCAATGCTGCTGAGAATCAACCCACACATCAGCTCCTCAACTTCTCCGGTGGGAACGGCCTTGGCTGTCTCTCCAGAGCCCTGTGAAATCCAGGACAGAAACAAGACAAGGAGGACAGGGGCTTAGTGAGGATATCCTGCAGTGCCAGCACAGTCAACAAGCTTCTTAGCCAGTGAATGGTCAGGGGTCACCTTATGCCATAGCACTGTAGAATCAAGGGGATTGGAGACCCTCCCCCCACCAGGAGCTCCATGCAAACTGCCTTGCATTTACTTAAAGAAAAGCAAGAAAGATCCAGTTCTAGATCACCGCAGCAGAAGAAGCAGCATCACCTTGGTCCCATACCCCTCCAACTCAAAAGCAACCTCAACCCCAAATGCAGGGTGTACTAATTTGCCATGTTCTTAGGGTACCTGCCCATCAGGGCTATCAATACCAATAGAAAAGAACTCTTTTCATACCACTGAGTAGAAAATGGATCCTTGGGGAGATATTGTGCCAGCTTGCTGAGAATCTGCCACTTCAGCTTGCAGATAGCAGGCAATTATACTGGTGGCTCTAATTAGACTGGGAGAAGAAAGCTGCCTTTAGTGTAATGCTAAAGAGCTCCTGGGGGAATCTCCAAAACTGAATGACTGCAGTAGGCTTGAGAGAGCCAGACAGAAGGGCAAATGGAAGGAGGGGGGAAAGAGATTGGCATAGGGAGAATGACTGAGCTCGTACTTCCAACCTGGTGACAGCCATTCGGATTGCTCGAACCCGTTTCCCATCAGTGCCAGGCAAGACTTCCAGTGGGCTGCGCAAGAACTTAAGGCTCCATTCTTTGGACGCTGAAGCCCAACGGCCAGCCAACTCCTCTCCAGGGTCTTCTAAGGCAGTTTTGGCCATCAGCTCAGTCAACCGTTTCCTTGGCCTTGGAGCATCTGGAAATGACAAGAACAGAAGCGCAAGAGGCCCATCAAGACTAGACATCAACATCTTGTTGGGATGGAGAGTATACAGAAGAAAAATTATGATTTGGTAAATTATACAGGCCTGCAAAATTGAGGATCAGAAAAACTTTTTTCCCCAAAATTTATGGTTTTATAAGAAGTTGGGATGCTGATTCCACAAATGGTATCAGTTTACCCCTATGATGTCTAGTTTTGGAGACACCACATAGCCTTGTTAGTGAAAGGTTCAAGCAGTTTCCTTATGAGGACGCCATGCATGGCATAGGCTTCCTCATGAGCAAGCTGCCTGAACCATACATGAACGAGGCTATGCCGTATCTCCAAAACTAGACAGGATAGGGCAAAACCGATGCCATTTTTGGAATCAGCACCCAGGAATAAGTCGAAGACAGCAAAATGTGTGTTGGTCTGTGTTCTTTGCAATTTCAGGAAGAGAGGAAAACTTGGATTTAAGTATTTATGTTGAAGTAGTTAAGATAATACCATGTGGCCTTCAGAGGATCCTCTTTAAATTTCACTTCTTGAATCTGAAGTTAGGCAAAAAATGTTACACAATAATATTAATGATTTAGAACAGTGGTTCTCAAATGTTTAGCACCAGCACCCACTTTTTAGAATGAGAATCTATCAGGACCCACCAGAAGTGATGCAATGACCAGAAGTCACATCATCAAGCAGAGAAAATTTTTAACACCCTATGCTGCAATTCTACCCCTACTTACCCAGGAGTAAGCCCAATTGACTATCACTGTTCAAAGCATATACACAGTAGCCTGTTCAAAGTACAGATCTGTCACATTTCCCCAAATGCATATACCATGGTAGCATCAAGTCTAGTAGATTAAAAATAAAATATTGAAATGAATGGGGACCCACCTGAAAATGGCTTGCAACCCACCTAGTGGGTCCCAACCCACAGTTTGAGAAACACTGCTTTAGAAGAAAACAGTTTAGGATAGCATGGCAAAATGGCTGCCTAAACGCAGTGTTTCTTTTCACTACTGAATCAGTAACACCAGAGTCTTCGCACTTCATGTCAACCTCTGAGCACGGCTGCTCCATCTTCCTACACCCCTTTGCTCTTCTTTTTTTGTGATGTTGCTTCAGTACTGTGTGATCAGGGTATGCAGAAGCAGTCCTTAGGAAGAAGCGCCTACACACTCCCTAGAGCTTCTGCACAAAGGAACCTCTGCAAGTCCCTGGCCCCCAGCCATCTCAAGGTTAGACAGCTGTTGTTGCAGCTCATTGCCCTGTGGAGCACTGCTGTTCATTCCAACAGAGCACACACGCCAGTCAGTTTTATTATTGTAAGATATTCTCTACAGGAAGCAAAAGGCAAAGTATGAGACATCTCAGCTTCTTAACAGCACAGTAAACCACATCACTTCCAATCTAGGTACATCTGAATTATACACTGGTTTCACCATTATGGCAATTCTTGGGGAATTGACTCAAATGGTCAAAATCTGCTTTCATTTAACCAGTTTGTTAACTGGTTTATTTGTTAAGAGACTTGCGCCAGCCTAACACAAGATTAGGATTGCGCCCTTAGATGCACTAAGATATGCTAACTTCGGTCAGTTTTTCTCGTTTTCTCATAACACTAGAACAGGGGTCATTCAATGAAATGGACTGGTGGGAGATTTAGGACAACAAAAGGATGTACTTCTTCACAAAGCATGCACTGAGTCTGTGGAGTTGGTCGCCACAGGAGCAACATTAAGGGGAATAATAAAAGCTTCTTCAAATATGTTAGAAGCAGGAAACCCGCCAGAGAAGCGGTTGGCCCTCTGGATGGTGAGGGAGGGAAAGGGGAGATAAAAGGAGACTTAGAGATGGCAGAGAAATTAAATGAGTTCTTTGCATCTGTCTTCACGGCAGAAGACCTCGGGCAGATACCGCTGCCCGAACGGCCCCTCCTAACCGAGGAGTTAAGTCAGATAGAGGTTAAAAGAGAAGATGTTTCAGACCTCATTGATAAATTAAAGATCAATAAGTCACCGGGCCCTGATGGCATACACCCAAGGGTTATTAAGGAATTGAAGAATGAAGTTGCAGATCTCTTGACTAAGGTATGCAACTTGTCCCTCAAAACGGCCACGGTACCAGAAGATTGGAGGATAGCAAATGTCACGCCTATTTTTAAAAAGGGAAAGAGGGGGGACCCGGGAAACTATAGGCCGGTCAGCCTAACATCTATACCGGGTAAGATGGTGGAATGCCTCATCAAAGATAGGATCTCAAAACACATAGACAAACAGGCCTTGCTGAGGGAGAGTCAGCATGGCTTCTGTAAGGGTAAGTCTTGCCTCACAAACCTTATAGAATTCTTTGAAAAGGTCAACAGGCATGTGGATGCGGGAGAACCCGTGGACATTATATATCTGGACTTTCAGAAGGCGTTTGACATGGTCCCTCACCAAAGGCTACTGAAAAAACTCCACAGTCAGGGAATTAGAGGACAGGTCCTCTCGTGGATTGAGAACTGGTTGGAGGCCAGGAAGCAGAGAGTGGGTGTCAATGGGCAATTTTCACAATGGAGAGAGGTGAAAAGCGGTGTGCACCAAGGATCTGTCCTGGGACTGGTGCTTTTCAACCTCTTCATAAATGACCTGGAGACAGGGTTGAGCAGTGAAGTGGCTAAGTTTGCAGATGACACCAAACTTTTCCGAGTGGTAAAGACCAGAAGTGATTGTGAGGAGCTCCAGAAGGATCTCTCCAGACTGGCAGAATGGGCAGCAAAATGGCAGATGCGCTTCAATGTCAGTAAGTGTAAAGTCATGCACATTGGGGCAAAAAATCAAAACTTTAGAGATAGGCTGATGGGTTCTGAGCTGTCTGTGACAGATCAGGAGAGAGATCTTGGGGTGGTGGTGGACAGGTCGATGAAAGTGTCGACCCAATGTGCAGCAGCAGTGAAGAAGGCCAATTCTATGCTTGGGATCATTAGGAAGGGTATTGAGAACAAAACGGTTAGTATTATAATGCCGTTGTACAAATCGATGGTAAGGCCACACCTGGAGTATTGTGTCCAGTTCTGGTCGCCGCATCTCAAAAAAGACATAGTGGAAATGGAAAAGGTGCAAAAGAGAGCGACTAAGATGATTACGGGGCTGGGGCACCTTCCTTATGAGGAAAGGCTACGGCGTTTGGGCCTCTTCAGCCTAGAAAAGAGACGCTTGAGGGGGGACATGATTGAGACATACAAAATTATGCAGGGGATGGACAGAGTGGATAGGGAGATGCTCTTTACACTCTCACATAATACCAGAACCAGGGGACATCCACTAAAATTGAGTGTTGGGCGGGTTAGGACAGACAAAAGAAAATATTTCTTTACTCAGCGCGTGGTCGGTCTGTGGAACTCCTTGCCACAGGATGTGGTGCTGGCGTCTAGCCTAGACGCCTTTAAAAGGGGATTGGACGAGTTTCTGGAGGAAAAATCCATTATGGGGTACAAGCCATGATGTGTATGCGCAACCTCCTGATTTTAGGAATGGGTTAAGTCAGAATGCCAGATGTAGGGGAGAGCACCAGGATGAGGTCTCTTGTTATCTGGTGTGCTCCCTGGGGCATTTGGTGGGCCGCTGTGAGATACAGGAAGCTGGACTAGATGGGCCTATGGCCTGATCCAGTGGGGCTGTTCTTATGTTCACAGGATGTGCTGATGGCCACTAGCTCAGACAGCTTTAAAAGGAGACTGGACAAATTCATGAAAGACAGCTCTGTCAATATGGCTACTAGTCATGAGGAGTATGAACATAAGAAGAGCCCTGCTGGATCAGGCCAAAGGCCCAACTTCCAGTATCTCACAGTGGCCCACCAGAAGCCTCAGGGAACACACAACAAGAGACTCTGGTATGACTCTGCATACCAGTTACATGGACGCAACAGCAGGAGAGAAGTATGCCTTTGGCTTCCCCAAGGCAGCTGATGGGCTGCTGTGGGAAACAGAATGCTGAACAGGATTAGATGGGCATTTGGTCTGAGCCATCGGGTATCATTCTTAAGTTACACATCTCTGATCTGCTGAACAAAATTAAAATATCAACAATACTCTGCCAACTAAATGGGTGACATACCCCAGACTCCCATGGGCCCATTCAGGACATAGAGGTGAGGCAAAAATCAGAAAGAACCACCAAAGGGACACCGTACAGCTTGCTGCATGCTCACATCATTGCCTCATGTCCTGTATTTAACTTTCACATGATAAGCAGGGCATCCAATACCACGTATATGCCTCTGCTGCCAGTGACACCAGAAGCTTACACCAACTGTAACCCACATATGAATTGGCCCAAGGACATATTTATAGCCACAAAGAACTTCGGACCCTCACACTCTTCAGAGCTTGTAATATTCCTCATAGGAATACAGAGCTTGGTCTATCTCCTGCTCCAGCACTACCATCAACCCGATTGTTTGGTTGCTTGTCAAATGTTGCTTTTTCTTGCAGCATAAACACTAATGCCACTAAAATACTAACAGCCTAAACACTAATGCCATCAGCCGTCCATTCAGTGTCAATATCAATTTCTCAGGTAGCTACCCCTCATCTGGTTCCTCAATTAATGAACTCAATGGATGGGAAGTTTGTCTCCAAATACGAGAGCCCAGTTTCAATTAGCACTAGAGCCTCAACACTCACACCTATATATCTATGAACTTTTGACCCTGGAACATGTACTTCAAGTGCATTTCCCCCCTGACTCAGTAACTTCATCCAACTGGGATTATACAACTGGGATTAGGGAGACATGCTTTTAGGACATGGCTTCAAAGAAGTCCAGAACCCTGGCACCCCTCATTTTAGAGACAAGCCACTGGCTGATCCTCACCTTTAATAGCATCTCCAATTCCTTTGAAGTCAGCTGGATCTAAGAAAGGTCTCACACCAGGCAGGTTGATCATCTCCCGCAATTCCTGAGGTTTTCAGACAGGAAAACATAATGCTTCACTACTTGGTACATGCATATGACTAACAGGTGCAAGATGGCTGTGATTTGAAAAGCTAATGTGGCGCAAGTGTGAAAGTTTCAGCTTGGAGAATTCAGGTTCAGGTCTACATAAGAACAAAATCAGAGAAATCTACCTCCCTTCCCCCACCCCCTGCGCGCGCGCACGCGCGCACACACACACACACACACACACTGAAGACTATGGTGCTCCCAGGTGTCACACTTCAGACACTCTCAGAGGAACTCTTGCCCACTAAACCAGAAGTGCAGCAAGCAAACTGGGAATGGACTTTTCAGTCACAGGAGTTCATTTGCCACCGGCTCAGTGTATTATTTCTACAGTGCAGACTCGCCTCACAGACAGGGTTACCTGCAGTATTATATTATTATTATTATTATTAACAGTATTTATATTCCGCTTTTCAACTAGAAGTTTCACAAAGCGGTTTACAGAGAAAAATCAAATAACTAATGGCTCCCTGTCCCAAAAGGGCTCACAACCTAAAAAGATGCAAAAGAACACCAGCAGGCAGCTACTAGAAAAGACACTGCTGAGGTGAGGTGGGTCAGTTACTCTCCCCCTGCTAAAAAGAGGAGCACTCACTTGAAAAAGTGCCTCTTACCCATTTAGCAGGGGTTAATATAAGATTGGACAAGGGATGAACTAATGAATGGACATGCAACACCAGCAATCTTTCACCTTTCAGAACTGCCACATGTATGTACCCTCATAATAGGCAAAAGTGTTGGCTCAACTGTTTTTCATATAGTGCATAATAACCAGATTATTTAAAAAATGTGCATTTCCAGCCTCTGCGACTTCAGCAACTTACAGCAAAATGCAGTACAGGAGCCCTGCAGGTGAAAGGGTTGAAGGCAGTGTTATTCAAACTGTGAGGTGCGGCTCCTTAGGGAGGCGCCAGGAACTCAAAGGGGAGGCATGGGATGTCCTCTCGCAGCAGAATACGAGCCTGCCTTCTGCCCGTCTTCTGCACTTTTTTTTAAAGCAGAAGAAATGGGAGTTGCTCAGTTGCTCCCTCCAGAGGGACTGCAAGAGTGGCTGCCGCCACCCCGCCCTCTTCTCCCTCCACTCCGAGGCTGCCGTCTTCTGTGTTCGCTGCATGTTGTTTCCAAAGCTCTTTGATTCCAACCCCCATCTGGCAAGTACCATGCATGCTCATTTTGCAGTCCTTGTCCTTGCCAACCGTCAGAAAGAAACCCTCCTTGATCCTTGTCTGGTTGGTTCCTAGTTCCCAGTCTGGGATTGCTTCTCATCAAAGTGAAACCTCTCTTTTCAACCCCCTCCCTCTTCCACTCCAAACCTTCCCGCTTTCCTCCCCCTCCCCAAATAAAATGCTTCCTATTTTACCAGTCACCAGGGGTCTTAAAGTTGTTTCCATGCAGTTGGCAAAAGGGGGGGAGAGAGAGAAGCACACACTTTACTTGGCCAGCAGAAAAAGGGTATTGTTTTTAAAGTGATTTATTAATCTTGTTGTTTAACTGAAGAGGAGAGGCTGTATTTTTAAAGTGATGAATCTTGCTCTTTGAAGGGAATACTTATCAGCCATTGATGAAGTGATTGCCAGCCCAATCCTTCCAGTTTCCTGGGAGTAAGCCCCATTGACTCTAATGGGACTTACTTCTGAGTAGGCATGCAGAGGATTGGGCTATGCATCTCCTAGTATAGGAAACAAGTCAGCTTCCTAACCAAACCCTTATCAGCTCTGATCTTTTTTCATGGTCTGTTTTTGTTTTCCCCATCAGCTGCTGGAAAAATTTAATTTAATTAATAAAGGGTTCAATCCTATCCAAGAATGGGAGAAATGATGAGTTGGATTGGGGTCCACAGGGGTGGGTGTGTGTAATGTTGGTCAGACTGGTTGTTCACAAAGTTCATTTGATAAAACAATTCTATTGGTATGCTTAGAAAGTTAAAAGAATGAGTCTTCCTGGACCAGAGAAAATCTACCTACTCCAGCATCCTGTCTCCAACAGTGATCAGCAGCTGATCATTTATAAAGCATGTATATTTTTAAGATCTGCATTTAATTAATGATATGATTAATATAATTAATATTAATATAATTAATATTTCTGGCCACTTCCTGTTTAATGATGTCACTTCCAACCCTCAGGAACATGATGGGGAGTCATGGCCAACAGCCACTGGGGGGTCAAGGGAGCCACTGGCCGGAAAAGTTTGAGTACCACTGGGTTGAAGGGAATATTTATATCTACAAGGAACTCAATACATTGTGGGGCTTTTTTTTTTTTTTTTTTTACCTTTATGGTGAAAGCCACCTGGAGGGGGCCCCTCCTCCCTATAAGACACACTCGCTTCACCTTGCTGCGCGCCAAGACTGTCAGGGACTCTTCAGTGATGTCAGTTTTCTGGGGGAAGAACAACAATAAGAGCTCAGTGATATGGACAGGTAACATTCCAAGCAGGTCAGCCACCTGCTCACGTGACTAACCCTACTTCTTGTGGTACAAAGCGCTTTAATAGTGCATTCACTGAAAGGAAGTAGATTCTTCCAGGCTCTGAAGTGTTTGTGCTTCATATCACTCTCTTGCCCCTTTCCCTCCTCACTTCTCCACAAAACCCACCCTTGTTGGCCTTCCTTGACCCCTGCATTGTCCAAGCCAAAAACTCTAGTTAGAACTGACTAACATAGCAAGTAAATTCCTTATTCCACACAACTTATTCTGTTCCTCAGAGCAGAGTAACAGCTGCACTGTTTATAAGAGAGACCTTCTCAGGCATTCTGATGCGCCTTGGCCAGATTCGAATAGAAATCTGCTTTGTAAACAGACACATGATGAAAGGTCAGCACGTAGCTAGAAGCACAATTTGATACAGGGGAAAGAAAAGAAAAAAAGAAACCTCAACAGGGAACATCTCTAGCACTCCCAATTCATGTTAGCTCAAGATGGTGTCTCTTCTTTGCCTGCTCTGCAAGTCAGTTGCTATGAGAAGCCCGACAGAGCTCACCATTGTTTTCCAGATGTAACAGAGTTACATGGGTGCCCCTCACCCATGGCAGGCCCTATTTTGCCAGGGCCTACTAGCTAGATTTAGCCAAGGCAGATGGCAAGACTGCTGCTTGTGCGATGAGAAGATAAAAACTCCGAAGTTCCTTTCCTGGCCCCTGCATGTGAAAGAAAACCGATACCGCCCTCTTGTGCTTAGTTTAGGTATGGAATATGGTTCCAAAAAACACATCAAGATTTGCTCCCATTTCCCAAACAACCACAAGTCCTCTAGAGGGTGGGACAGCAAAGCTCTTCCTGCCACCATACACATCATTTCATGAAATGTATTCTCAGTTACTGCTTTGGTTTTAAATGGGTCTCCCTTCAGTTCCTACAGGAGGGAAGTTAATAGTGGTAGCCTCTACAGCAAAGAGCTGTTTGTAGCTGACAGGATTCCTAACTGGGGGCAGATGAGAGGAAAACAAGACAATAGTGCCACAAACACAGACTTTGTTTCCCTCTTAAAACTTCAAGAGAAAGTAGCTGAGGAAAGTAGCCAAAATTCCTTCCTACATTAATGGGCTGCTGGTGGATAAGGCAAGAAACAAAGTCTAGTATTTAAAAAGCAGTAGAATGCAAAGCAAAAATGCTCCATTTTGTCAGTGAGTGTGTCAGGCCAGGTCCTGGTGGAATCAAGGAGAATGCTCCACACCTAGCTGGCACCTTAAGGAAATATGAGAGTGGATTTGCTGGCATTGCTTTTCTTATCACCTCCTCTCTAGAGCAGTCACCCATCTTGTGCATACCCAGTGACACACACTCCTCAATTATTTCCCCCCCTCCCCAAACCCCTCTGGTGGCATATGCAGGATTACAACTTCCCCACAGAGCTAAGCAGAAGGACAGCTCTGATCTGCGAGGCGAGAATCCAACAAGCTGGCTGCAGTCATGTAGCTGCTTTTAATTAGAGATTCTGTCCAGCTCTAGCTCTCTGCAAGAGCCCTTCATTAATCCAAAGGGGATTTCTGGGAGTTTTACATAAACCCTTACTACCTTGCACTTGACAACACACTGTAGTTTGTTCTCAACTCACCCGAAGAACTTCAAGAGGCGATAAGAGAATTCGTGCAACGTCCAGTGCCACATTCCCGTGTCCTAGGACCACGGCGGTCTCATTGCTCAGGTCTGGTTTCAGCTATGAAGGGAAAGACATCTATCTATCATATCAACAATGATGTTCAGTTTGCTGCCCAAGCTTTTTACCAAGGCAGCCTACTAGCAAGACTCCAAAGACTTGGGACCTGCCTGTACAGTTTAGGCAGGTGACTTGGCAACATTCTGTTGAGACAGTTAAACCACACAGGACTCTGTAAAGGCAGTCAGAGCAGTGGGAAAGCATTCCTAAATCAGGAGATCCCTTCTAGGAGGAGCAGTAAAAAGTTATGGCAACACTCAGGGTCCTGTCAGACAATTTTCTACAAACGAGAATGTCACTCCCACATTGGAAAAATGCATATAGTTCACTGAATGTGAGAAATGCACACACCTCTGTTTTGCTGCACATTTACACCCTGAAATAGGCACCTATGTAACACATTTGCAAAGCACACTGACTTTGATAACTGGGTAAAGAGGTGTTAAGCCATTTCTGCCCAACATCACATATACGCAACAGGGACCAAATGTGTACACTGGTGGGCCTGGCAAAAATAGGTTAAGTCAGCGATTTTCAAATACTCTGGGAGAGTTTGAGCCACTCTCTTGCAGGGACAGGCAACGATGCGATTCCCAGGATTGCGTCACTCGGGGGCTGCAGGGGCTTGACTGTACTTACCAGAGCCTCCTGCAGCCTCCCAGGGGTGCGGGGAGCCCTGCGCTACAGACTGCAAGGCTCCCTGAAGCTTAAGAAGTGAAAGTGGAGCGATCCTACCCTGCCTCTGCAAAACCAGAAGTGGAGCATGATCACTCCACTTTCACTTCTTAAGCTTTGGGGAGTCCTGCAGATGCTCACGCAGGGCTCCCTGCACCCCAGGAGGCTGCAGGAGGCTCTGGTAAGTCCAGCCAAGCCCCTGCAGCCCCCTGAGGGACACAATCCTGGGGATTGCATCACTGCCTCCTCCCTGCCCCCGCCCCTTAAGGGGGCAGAAGCCAGGGCCCTCAGGCTGGGGTGTCGTGACTCCCCAGTTTGAAAAGCCCTGGGTTAAGTGATGGTTCTCTTAGCAAGGGGAGAGCAACAGTCCCTCTTGATCCTAATGTGTCTCCCAGTGGCTGTTGAGTAGTGTCTCTCTTGGTTCTTGTTTTTAGATTGGAACCCCTTCAAGACAGGGAAACACACTTTCACTTATCTTACTATATAAACTGTGAACTTTTGCTGAAAAGTCATATGTACATATTCTAAATAACATGATTATGATGATTATTGCCGATTGACAATTATGATGAATTTTCCTACAATGTAGTTACTTCCATGTAGAAATTGTGAAGCATCCTTTAATCATTCACACAGCCCTCCCCTGCAATATCCACTGCACATAGATTTGTGGCCCACCTAAAAAGATCAAATTTTGGAGCCGTTGCAAATGCAGTACAAATACTTTCTATAACACAGAAAGCTTTCTACAACATAGAAAGTCCACCCTACAGCTATTTATAGCACCACAAAAAGTCAAGGAAGATCAAGCTATATTGCTCAAAGCAGCATTTAAACCATATGAGCAAAGGCAGTTCAGATATTCCACCACCATCACCGTGTGAGTATACAAAGCAGAATACGGGGCTGAGTGAGAGGGCAGAAAATGGACACCCTTATTCTTATCTTATCAGTGAAGATGGACGAAAACATGGTTGGAAATGGCCCCACATCTTTCAGAACTTTCCCTGCCTCCTACCACTACTTGCCCCATTGACAGGCCAGCTGAAGGCTACTTCAATTCTCCCCTATATTAAGTGGTTTTAGGTAAGTCACCATTTCCAATTTCAGCAATCTACCTACGCCCAATATTAAAAAGATAATTCCAATCTACTTCAGAGGATTGTTCTAAGAATTAACATGCTGAGGTCCATGAAGTTCTGTGAACACACTACATCGCTATATAAATACTTATTTTGTACTACCTCAAATGTGGAATTTTAACTAATAAAGGGAAGAAAAAAACTGTATGCAGAAATCAGGCTGGCCTCTCTTTTGTGGTATGTACACATGTCTGGAAGCTGCTGGACAGATCTTTCACATGACAGCATCACTTTTTATTCCTTACACATGCCTTAGCAGAACTTCTGGACTCAAGTGGCCTTGCCATTCCCCCAACCCAAAGGCAGAAGCCTCCCCTCGAGCTTTCCTCACAGCACCTCCAAGAGAGGGAGCCAGCTAATCCTCTGTTACGGATGTGCAAATTGTTCACATTTGTAAATCTGAGGAGGATTTAATTTGACATCTGTTAATCTTTTCCAATTGCAGACCTTTCAACCAGCCACTAATCTGAAGCTGGATGGCTGCCTTTGAACATGTGGAAAGCCTGGTGGTGGGAAGAGAACTTACGTCTCTGTTCTCAGGCAGACCATTGTACCAACCCACGAATGCTCGGGCTGTGTAGACTCCTGCAAGGTTCTCCCCTGGAATGCCAAGGGTCCGATTGTCCTCAGCGCCATAGCTCTGCAGAGAAACAGAAAAAACACATACTTCCAAGGTGAGAGTCTCTCACACAGATATATGCCCGGCCAATCCTTCTGACATGACAAAAAAAATGGTTGGCAACCTTCAGTCTCGAAAGACTATGGTATAAGCCTACAGCACCCAGTATTCCCAGGCAGTCTCCCATCCAAGTACTAACCAGGCCTGACCCTGCTTAGCTTCCAAGATCAGACGAGATTAGGCATGTGCAGGGTAACAGTTGCATCTTCTGCAGAAAAATGCATGCAGGAGAATACATGCTGAAAAGTGTTTTTTTTCAGAGTCCAAAAGCAACATATTTGTGGGAGCAAAAATCAGGCAAACAGCGCAGAAAAACCATCACAGACAAACATATGGAACATCCCTAATAAGTACAAATACCTTTGAAAAAAGAAGTGTTCTGAGTTGATTTTCTAATCTGTATTTGGTATATAGGATCCAATCTAGATATGAAGTGAGAGATTCAGGGCTGGATTAGCCACAATGGGACTATGGAAGGAGACAGATCCCAAATGCGAACCTGCCCTTTTCCTCCTTTGCAGCTAATTGCAACTTTCAGAGAAGAGGAGCAATCTACATCAGGGAAATGATGAGGGGAAAGGGTTAACACTCCACATGCATCACAGCTCCAGTCCAGATCACTCCCCTGAAGCTGCTTTTAATTTTTTTAAAAATGGCAGAGATCCAATCATAGTTCTCCCACTTCATGTCCACTTTGCCCTGCCAATGAAAATGCTTAGCAATGTAGGCGCACTGTCTGATACGTAGCATGACAGCAAATCATAAAAATATAAAACTGTTTTAGGTTGAATGGTATATCTAGAGCAGGATTCCTTTTATATGACAAAACTAGGGAAAAAACACCACTGCATTTGACATTCCCTCTCCTAAACCAGATTGGAAATTCACCTCATTTCATTTCAACACTTGTTGAAGTAAGTAATGTGCAATTCCTTTCCTGAATTCATTATACAGGTGGTGTTTCTGTATCCATGGGGGATCCATTCCCAGACCACCACCCCCTTGGATAGTAAAAACCAGGGATAATGAAATCCACTGTTTTCCAGCTCACAGGGGTTCCAAACACAGCTGGAGCCTTGCTCCAGTCATGTCCGGAGCCGGTCAGAGGCCTGTAGAAGCCATGTGCAACCTACGTCTATGGGCCTCAGAATGGCCTTCAGAGGTCCTAGAAGGGCACTTCCAGTTTTTGGCCAAAAAACAAACAAACAAACAAACAAAAACAACAACCCAGAAGTGCTCTTCTAGGACCTCTGGAGGTCATTCCGAGACCTGTAGAGGCTGCACACGGCCTCCATGGGCCTCAGAGGAGCTTCCGGAGGTGACGGGAGCACAGCTCTGGTTGCCATCAGAGGCTTCAGGTTGGGCCAAATCTGGCTCAATGCAGCTCCAGGGGAACTGCATTGAGCCAGATCCATGGATATAAAATCCATGGATAGGTATGCTCAACCTGTAGTTACCGAGGCTCAGTTAAGACATAATGTGGAGCTTTAGTTCAGCATAACAAAGGGGCCAGGAAAGGTACTGGTGATGATCACCAAGTCCTGGCTTGTTCTGTCCTCATTTGTTTTGGCAATGTCCCTCCACTGATCTTGGCTAAAATCCTGAAGTCCCTGGCTAAAATCCCAAACTCAGCATTTCCTCCCAGCTGTTGGCAAGGTGTCACCTTATCACCTGCATGCTTGCCACTGGTTAGGAGAAGAAAGATCATCCTAAGCCTTCTTGGGACACTTCTGCCTATTCTCAATACAACTGAAAGAGAAGTACAAAGCATCCCCCTTTCTTTGCCATTCCCCACGATGAAAACATTACAACTGCACCAATGTTAATGTTAAAAGGAAGACTTTCTGGAGTTCTTAAACAACTTTATTTACAAGTTGTACTTGCTTATCACTTCTGAATTTGTGTTTGTTTGAAAATATAAGGCTCTTGAAGAGATGCCGATGATCTCTTCAGTTTGTTTTGAGAGGGGGGTGGATATGCAGCAAGAGTGTCTGCCTATATATTTAAATAGAGAAACTGTGAGTAAAGTTGTTACTAGGCAGACAAAGAGGGCAGAGGAAGAAGCTCTGAGCCCAAACTAGAGCACCTTGTTTTACTGCTGATCTAAGTTAATACCTCTATAGTGCTGTTAGGTTGGAGCCAATGAAACAAGCCAGGATTAAGTAAAATGTTCTGTTTACATATAAGAAGGAACCATAGTTAAGGCAAACTCTAGATAACAAACCAACTTCAAACCACAGGTTCAGATCACGTTCAATCTGTGGTTTGTTCACCTAAAATAAACTGCAGTAAGTTGAATGTTCCAGTTAAGACGATCAAACAAACTATAATTATATTCAATAAACTGTGGCTCCACATGACATCAGAACAGTGCAGATGGAATAATAAAAAGCATTCAATTGAGTTTATACAATCAATGTATACAATAAATGTGTGTGACAGAATAAGCTAAGGGGGTAAAAAGCAAACTGCAGGCCTCTGCCTGAAGCCATGTTGGTTGTTGGCTGGGTGCAGCTGGGAGTGTGAGAAATTTGCTTATTCGTGTATACCAGAGGAACCTGCGTCGAGGAGATAGGGGGAGCAGCCAGCCCTCATCTTTAAAGATAGTGAGTTCCCGGAAAGTGGCTAATTGACCAAGGACACCTTGATTGCATGATTCCCTCCAGCTGTGTGTTTCATGTTGGGAGGGGGGTATTCCACCATGAGTGAGAAGTTAGAAAGTACATAGCCTTCTAGAAAGGTTGGCTGGTTCCTATTTCTGATTGGCTGCCAAGTCCAAATTTGGTATAAGACTCACCTTTAAGAAAGTTCCTTTGTCTTCATTCTTCTCTGGTCTGTGGACCTGAGCTTTGATCACTCTGTTTCAGAATGCACCACCCCGACTGCAGCAGGGCTGGCAGATGAACTGAGATTTATGGATGTAAGACTTGGTGAAAGTGTTAGTGCCAGGAGTTCGTTTTTATTATTTTAAGTTGTGGGGTGCTGTATGCTCTCTAAATTCCTAAATTTAAGATTTTTGAGGTCTCTGTCCTTTAGTTGTCTAATTTACTTCAATCCTACAATAATCTCTACCTATTTACAGCTGTGTGGATTATTGGGTAAACTAGAGGGGAACTGTTTGAATCTGAATCCAGTGACTCAGTTCTGACCTACCAAATTTGCTCTGTTAAGTTTGGTGTCTTGCTCTCTCTATAAGGCTGAGCGGAGACTCAGGCTGGGAGAAGGACTATTTTGGGCGCTGCAAACTAACCTGTTGTCTGGTCTGAGTTCCTGGTGTTGAGAGCAATTTGGAAAGTAAACAGAAGCCAGTCAGGCTTAGTGAGGGTTGATGGGTTTACAGCCCTGCTAATTCCCTGCTGAGGTCTTTGTCACAATCTTCCTACAATTTCTTACTTGGGTATGAGAATCAACATCTGCGGGGTTTTGCAGATGTTGCATTTACAGGGGTTTCTTCTCTGGATGGAGAATACACTAGTGTTCTTCCTTTTCCCTGACTTTGTACTGTCTTTGTTCTGTCACTGGGCAGGTATAACAGGTACAATGCTGTTTCAGCATTCGTGTCAGCATATGTGGAATCAGCAAAGATCACTATAGGAAGTCAGGCTAAGAGGGGACAGTAGAAAACAAAAAAGGCTAACCACTGAAAAGAAGTTACAAAGTGACTGTTCAGGGCCTATAGTATGGCAGGACAAGCCTTGCGGTTCAACTGAACCAGACAACTCTTCTTAAAAGCAACTGCCAGCCATGAGAAGAGATCAAGAAAGATCAACCAAGTGCCAGAACTTTTAGTGAAGGAAGACTGGCATTTTCACTCACAGGAATTCCAATACAGTTTACCAAAGACTTGCATAAAATACAGAGAGGGTTTAGGAAAAAAAAACAAAACAATTAATCTGCATGGATCTGCAATTACCCAGTCATTTAGGGCACAATCCTAACCAGGTCTGCTTAGAAGTAAGTCCTATTTTGTTCAATGGGACTTACTCTCAGGAAAGTGTGGTTAGGATTGCAGCCTTACCTGGCTAACTAAATGTACCTGTAAAGATGATAAATAAAGGACAGATTATTCTACCATTCGGTTTAGCAGGTTACAGAGACCTGTGTTGTAGATTTTACTCTCATATGTAGGCAACTGAAATAGGTGTACAGAGCACTGTGCGCTTCTGTGTCCATTTCCTGATTCAGAGACATCTTCACATATTTAATTTTGGGGCTTTCTAGTCCCTAACAGTTAGAGGGTGGCAAAAGCAAAGCATACTTGGTGATGCTGTTTATTTTAATTGGACCCACCACCAAAGAGCAGTGCAGTATCCATGGGTCCAATTCTCCAAACAAAAAATGAAAACAGCCCTGGATATATAATTTTATTGTTGTACACCACTTTGAGCATTGAAGACAGTCATACAGAAATCTTTCAATAACTAAATATTGAGATGTTGGCATTCCTAGCCTACGGTATGTGCAATTCAACAAATCTGACTTTCATAACTCCTCTGAGGAGTATAAACCGTATTGGATCTGACCTGTCATTTTCCCACCTCCTATTCTTATCCCTTCTCTTCCCTATAATAAGTCATAAGCAAACTCACCAAAACCACTGCATGATAGGCTTTCTGTAGCTCCTCTACAGTCACATCCTTCCCCACTGTCACGTTTCCGTAATAGGAACAGCGATCGGAGTGTGCTGTCTGAGTGAATGTGTTGATCACGTTCTGTTGAGAGAGGTCAAAAGAAGTCTCATGTAAAAAAGCCTTTCTGCTCCTCCCACAGCAACCAAAGCAGGTCAGAGGACAATGGGAGGGGCCTCAATGACCTTCTTCTGAGACACTACCTGTCAACTGATGAACTGATCTCAGTTTAAGATGTCCGTAAAAATCCGTTATCAGAGGCTTGCCACAAGACCAGTTAGCTCTACTAAAATAATACTGTATAAATGTTTCTATTCAGTGTATAACTAGAGGATGAGGGAGAAACTGCTTGTTCTGTCACCAGTGGTGGGCATTTAACCTGCTTTGCAATGTTGTTATTTACCACCCAGGTAAACAGTGAAATATCACACCCATTCTACTTGGGAACACTTATCCACAGGAGGGCAGCATAGTGATGACCTTGTGCAGGCATCAGGTTTATCCTGCCAAAACCTAAGTAATTAAGCTTCAAACCATATGTTATTTTACATGTGTTGCTTCTCAGTATATTTACTGCTGTCCCCTACTGTGTGCTGGTACTGCCTATTTTATTCTGCTGTTCATAGTTCTCTTGCTTTTTTTAAAATTCTCTTGTTAGTCACTCTGAGCACCTTCCAAGTGAGAGGGGAAGTGCAGGATATAAATAAAACCATAATAATTTCTCAAGGAGCCCAATGGCTACACACCACCATTCTAAGAACCCAAAGACCAGAGTCCACTGTCTGCTCTTCCTCCCGTGCCCTTCCCCCATTCTTTACTGCCAAGACAGCACGGAAAGCCAGTAGTAACCTTGACTTCTGGATGGTCGGGAGCCACTCCAAAACGAACCAGGCCAAAGGGAACAGGCAACTTCTCATAAATATCTACCCGAGTCCGCTTGTGGTGCTGGAAAAGAAGTTCTGATTCATTAGCAAGCGTAACAGATAAGAGAAAAAACCGAGGTTGAAGTGGTATTGACGGAGACTGTTTCACAGTTGTTGAAAAGACAGACAACAACAGATAGTAAACTGTTTGACAACTCCGAAAAGGAAAATGGGAGGTTCAGTTGTTCAGTGGTGTCGGTGAACACCATGCAGGAACGTCTACATATGAATTTTGGGTGAGTTATTCTGGATGGGTTACTTCTGCAAAATTACTTCAAAATGGATCCTTCGCTGGGCCACTATTGCATCAGAATTGGGTCCATGAAACCGGTATGGTAGCAAAATTTAAAATCAGCATTGATGTAATGCTGGAATTCCCAAGATTAATTCAGCCACTTGACGTGAAGCTCTGACAAAGCAGAACCCAACACCCATGTGTGTGTGGATATCATAGACTACAATTGCAGGGTATGAGGCCAAAGATTACTTTTGCATGCCCTTACCAATGCTACCAGAACGGAGACTCCAACACTGGCAAATTGAACCAAACAGCTTTGAGAAGGTTAACATGTGCCATCACATAGACCTGTAATTTCACCTGCACTGGCCAGACATCAAGTACTTGCCCTAAGCAGAGAGCGATATCCTTGAACAACTTGTAGAAGAGCAAAATCATCCATTTCCTTCCCTTGCATCAGTGTGCCGTGGCTTTCAGGATTATCCTTCACAGTTAAGTTTTGTTGCCAAGCAGTAGTGACAGTAATATCATTTCCCACCACTGACAACCAAGACACAGCTCAGAAGCTCAAAACAGATCAGGAAAAAAAGGATGCTAATTTAACAGCATCACATCCTTTTAGCAAATGCAAGCAGTAGACCATTTTATTCCCAATTACATTCTCTTCTGAGCTTTGTCAGTCATTCAGCTCTTTGCTAGATTTCCATACAGCTCTTTGCTAGATTTGCTGGATTTCCATTCCTCCAAGAGCCTCTGATGTGCTAATTAACCTACCTGACCCGGCTATATGCAAACGCCTGCAACTCATTTCCACCCGTTTTGTTCTAACTGCCCTTGCTTGAAGAAGAGCTATGTGAAGCTTCAAAACTTGCTTTGTCTTGTCAAATTCAACAACAAGCTGGTCCATCAAAGATACCATCTCCACCCTCTGACATGGCAATCCTAGGCTTACTCCAGGTACTAGACTAGAACTACTCCAAAATAAGTACTAGACTACTCCAAAATCAAGCCCATTGAATTCAGTAGGGGTTATACCCAGGGAATGCAGCATAAGAGACCACAGCAGAGATCAGAACCCACATTTTTGTATTTATAAATATGTCAGTTACCTTCAGGAGGTGCTGTGCTGTGTAAAATCCAGCAGGTCCACTGCCCACAATACATATCTGAGGTACAACATCAGCTGTGGAAAGAAGCTTCTTGGTGCCTGGATACAGAAATGCAACAAAAACAGACACCTTAGAGAAGCGGTACCATCACTTCACTAAATCATCGAAACCAGTGATTCCACAGCTCGAGGTCCTCAAGCTAACTTTAGCTGTAGAGGGCTACAGCTAGTCTGCCAAAGTGATAGACACACACCATTGCCCTCCAGTTCTAACTTGGTAGCTTTCCCAGTAGCCGCTCAGGAAACAAAAACAGAACAGAGAGAGAAAAACCAATCACATATGGGACACATTCCTGAACAGGGAGGTCCTATAGCTCACTATCTCAGATCTACTAGTCTGCTGATCACCACTCTCAGTGTCCTGAACTTATCAAATGAGGACAACTATGAGGACAACCTGCCTGTACAAATTACTAACAAGCTACCAGGTTTGCATAGCCCTCCCTGATCTATCTTGCATACAAGCGCATGTTTGAAAGAAGATTTGTTTCCACTTTCATATTTAAGATAACCCAATGTACGAAAAAGTACTAGAAGCCTAGAATCAGGCAGATCAATCCTGTAGATTGGTGTAGTAGTAAATCTTTATTACGGTCATAAGACCAGTCACATATAAAATATCAAAATATATAAGCATATATATAGATATACAAAAATATGCAATATATTATGATTAAATTTAAAACAATAAAACAGTTTATAATTATATTTAAAACAGTTCTGTAATACCCAGCAGCAACTTCCAGCCATCTCCCCTAAAACAGTTCCATTATATCTAGCAGACTATACTCTAACTACAAAGGTTCATCCATATTTAAAATCCATTTCCTAATGCCCACTGCAGCGGTAAAAAATTTAGCGACACTATATGTAAACATAGGATTGGAATCAGATAACAATACATACATACATTGTTGCTCTGTGCATCTGAAAAGTCGGCCAGTCAAACCTTATATAATCTATCCTCGCTAAGAAAAAATTCTGGGGCACTACTTAAGTCATATTGTCTCTCATTATCCTCAATACGCTGCTTAATAATTTTCTTTGCCTGTTCCATTCCCATGGTTAACAAAATCGATCTAGAGAGACCCAAAGAAGCAATTTTTTGCTCAATTAACTGGGCCCATTTTGACTTAAAAGTATCTTGCAGAATGCAGAATTGCAGAATGGTACAAGACCAGTGGGAAGGTAGAGCATTCTTAGCCAGTACATGAGAATTACAATCCATATCCTGGCCTCGATTTTAATTTGGCCGGTTTCTAATCTTAGTTTTACGTTGGCAACATCTCTGGGAACTCCCAATATTACTCTCAGGAACTTTGATTGAACACGTTCTAGAGTTGCAGTATTAGGAAAGGGGCCCAATTGGGAGCCATACATTAATTGAACTATTGCTTTTGCATGAAACAGTTTTATGGCTGAAGGGATATAATGCCCCCCCCACCCCCGTTCTCATAAATTGTAATACTGCAGCAGAACTTCTCTGGGCATTTAGAGCAACATAATCGCCATGCGCTTTCCTAGAGCCATTTGATTGAAAGACAACCCCTAAATATTTAAATTGATGGATCTGATCAATTCTATGCTGATTAATCAACCATGTTCGCATTATTGGCCTTTTAGCAAATGACATGATTTTGGTTTTTTGAAAGTTAATTGTCAGATCTTCTTGCTCACAGTATAGAAACAACCTTTGCAATGCTCTTCTAAGCCCAATTGGAGTCCTAGAGATGATCGCTGCGTCATCAGCATACAATAGTGTTGTTATATGTCTTCCTGCAATTTTTGGAGGATGAAAGTTAATATCTTTTAACTGGTCCACCATAGAGTCAATAAAAAAATTAAACAGAAGTGGAGCCAGAAGACTGACTCCTTTTTGAGTTGGAATGGCTTTTGTAAGATGGCCACGAACACTGCATCTTACCTTAAGTGAGGTATTTCTATAGAGAGCCTGAATAAGATAAAGGAGCTGTCTATCAATACTAGAAGCCTCTAATTTCCTCCATAATTTGACCCTTGATATTGAGTCAAAGGCTGATTTAAGATCTATAAAAGCTACATGTAGTGAAGTTGCTTTGTCAGAGGCATATTTTTCAACATGGAATTGTAATATCAAACAATGGTCAATGGTAGAACGTCCCTCTCTAAAGCCTGCCTGCTCTTCTGCAAGTATCTTATCCTCCTCCAGCCAATCTTTAAATTTCTCATACAAATGCCTGGTACTGTATATAGTTTAGAAATAATATTAAGTAAACTAATGGGCCGGTAGTTTGCAGGATCATCTCTATTTCCCTTCTTAAGTATGGGGACTATGATAGCAAATCCCCAGTTTTCTGGAATTCTACCAGTTGTATCAATATACGTAAATAACGATGCTAAGACTGGAGCCCAGAATTCTAAATTATTTTTGACCGCCTCTGGCGGTATCAAATCTTCTCCAGGAGCTTTTCCCATTTTCATCTGGACTATTAAACTATGAATTTCGGAAGTTGACACCGGTGGCCATGGTGGAACATCTTCAAGTGTGCTATTCCATCTCAACTGGGCTGCATCTGCGTCTTTATATAAGTCTCGGAAGTATTCCTCCCATAACCCTGGATGGATATGGTAGATTGGTGTTTTTTTTTTTAGCAGAAGTAAAGCTAACTGTAAATTACTGAGCTAAGATCTTAAAGAATGCCTGGTAAACAAAACTGACACAGGTGTGAAAATGGTTGATGGTCCACCCCCAATCTCTGCATAGGTTTGGCTCCTTAAAATTGGTTTCTGATGCCTATGAATTTTTTTAAGCTCTATCACAGGGGTATTCAAACGTTTTGGCAGGAGGGCCACATCATCTCTCTGACACTGTGTTGGGGGCTGGGAAAAAAGAATTAATTTACATTCAAATTTGAATAAATTTACTTAAATGAATATATTAGAGATGGAAGTTTTTTGAATGAATGGCCTTACGATAGCTCAATGGCTATAAAAGGCCTTGCACAAAGCAAGACTGGCATTTCCTTCACTGCCGCTGCTCCATTACAGAGTAAAACAGCAAACAGTGGAGGAAGCCCTCAGACCGCAGCTCATATGAGAGGTTGAACAGTCACTCTCACATTGAAAGCAGTTGCGTCAGCCCATCACAGGCTCTAGCATGTCTCTGGAGGACCAGAGGCTCATTGGAGACTGGGAGCTCTCCACGGGCCAGATTAGGGGTCCCCAAGGGCCACAAATGGCCCCTGGGTTGGGGTTTGGGCACCCCTGCTCTATCAGATAGATAAAGTAGTTAGTTGACTTGTCCTCATTACCATGCACCCTTCATCTTATTAGTGATCTTATAAGCAATACCATTAGTGCCAATCTTCCAGTTCACAATTATAGGGCACAGCTTTGAGCCAACACCTTTGAATTTAGAAGATCCACAGAATGGAGGATTGGGGGAGGACCCCACCTCCATCCACCCCCAGCCAGAATAAGTATGAAATTAGTTTGTCCTTAAGCACTTGCTCTTTGAATAACAACTACCACCTAATATTTGTTTCAGAGACTCTGCCTGAATCAGGGCTGGAAAGAGTCATTTTTGTGTATGGCTTTGCATTGTGGAGCTATCACTGCAGCATGCTATATTAATCATAGATGCACGTCCTTGACTACTTGCTATCTATGCCAATAACCACATCCATAACCTCATTCCCATTTGTTAAACTTTGACCTTAGCAGCAATGCTAGTCTGAAATCTTTCATTCATGACAGAAATACAATCCAGAGGCCAGAGATCATTGATAATCTCGGTTAACATGCTCAAGTTAATCAGAGACATGAAGGCCTAGCAGCGATAGACCATTTTCCATCCAGCAAGACCTTGGCAGTCACAGAAAATGTTTGTACTGCAAAGCACAAAGATAGTGGCATGCTGGGGAACAAGCCTTAAATGTTAAATGACCAGCATTTTGTTAAACCATCCCTGATATTTTCACCTATTTGGGTTCTACAACAGATGTATCAGAACTACTTGATGGGTTAGATTGATGGCCCATTTAGCCTAGTATCTGATTTCTACCAGGAACCAATACAGTAATAGATGCCTTAAAGAATGGGCAGAGCAAAGTAATGGAAGAATCCATTTCCCCATCACTCTGGGCATTAAGAAGTTAGTGATGCTGTGAAAACAGGAAGGGTAATTTTTTTTTCTTTTATCAACTATTAGATTCCAGACATTTGTCTAATCCTGTTTGGTAGCAAACCGAACCGAGGATGGCAGCAACTTGCCTCAGTACACAAACTATACACTGTATGAAAAAGCCTCTAGATCAGGGGTTTCAAACATAAGGCCCTGCGGCCAGATGCAGCCCATGGAAATGCTTTACCAGGCTCTCCAAGCATGATCTTCAGCTTCTCTCAACTTCTGAGTTGTGTTGAGGTGCCACTACTGAAAGGTCAGCCCGCATAATGATTGGGCTCTTCCATATCTTGAAAATACGATCGAGATTTGTGTATTTTCTCTTCTGTCATTTGCAGCTAATGAATTCCTAAGTGAGGACAGAGTGCTTATTTCTGGTCATGACCTGCTGAATGACGTCACTTCCTGCTGAATGACAACCCTTCTGGTCCTCAGCAGGCATCATTAATGCTATTGGGCTCAAATAATGCCATTTGAACCGAGTCTGACACCCCTGCTCTAGATATTCAAGATGAGCTCCTTGAGTCCAACCCAGGCTGCAGCAGTTTGGCATTGATCCTGATCCCAAGGATCTTCTCCATTTCATTATGCACCTCAGTCACTTTCTCCAAATCAAAAAAGCCAAAGCCCTAACACCACCCCCACCCCCAATGCAAATAGCAACGAAGGCTCTGGCAGAGTTCACCCCTGATCAGTTCCCCTCTTTTAACTAACACAGGTAAATGGGAAGGAGCAGCTAATCTGGATAAGAGGAAAATAAATGCAAGTTTGTGCCCCCTTGTGAGTCAGCAGAGGCGCATCAGCCTGCGGAGGCTGACAAAAGTCCACACGCCGATGGAAGCTCCAAGTCTTGTATCAGCCAAGCTTGGCCAATGCAAGACTCTGGGGTGGGTGGGGAGGAGGTGGAAGGGAGGCGTTCTGGGCTGGGAGGCCCCAGGGCAGGTGGATGGGGAGTGGGAGGCTGGCTAGGACCTGGCAGTTATGCCGGATCCCAACCCCCATTCCCGGGGAGTTCAGAGTTGCTTCAAGTCGCTCCGCTCTCCTCAAACTTGTGGTTCCAGAGGTGGCACAAGTCCAAGGAGACCCATAGGGGCCAGGGTGCCTTACCCAGAGGTAAGGGGAAAAGTTTCCTCTTACCTCTGGCTGAGCTACTTTGGGCCCCTATCCTGCACTGGACACAGTGCAAGCCTCTTGGCTTGCCTGTTCCACCGCAGGATAGAATTGTGCCCTTAATGACATTCACATAACTGGATTAGCTTTAGAATTAGCTCCAATTATTATTAAGAATATTTATGTAGCACTTTACAACAAAAAAGTTCACAAAGCTGTTTATAGACAAAGATCAATTAACTAAATGGCGCCCTGTCCCAAAAGAGCTCACAAAGACGATGCAAAAGAGCACCAGCAAACAGCCATTAGAAGAGACACTATGCTCTTTTATAAAGAGGGACAGTTATTCTCCCCCTACTAAATATAAGAGGAGCAACACTTGAAAAAGTGCCTCTCTGCCTAGTGAGCAGGTGTAACTGGATTATGATACATGGAAATGAAAACTGACTCATACTAACACCTTATTTGTTTCATACTGTATCAAAACACCTAACTGACTCTCAAAACTGACCAATGAGACTGATTGTTCCGAGTTAAGGAAATCCACTTTTTGTTACATAAGGCAGTTTTCCTTTTCTGGTTATTTGGTTATACCGTTTGAGAGAATACAGATAATTCAGTACAGTTTGACAGGTAATTTTATGCAGAATTCAATGAAACAAATGATATATAACATGATGGTATTATTCATAAATACCAAGGTTTCCACAATTTTGGCCACTAGTTTTAAGCTCCCTTGACACCCGCTCAAGGCCTGGTACCAAGGGCAATGTACTCCCCCCTTGTCTCCCTTAGCTACACCAGTGCTTTTGGGACAGCCCCAAATGTTGAATAGGGTTCTGAAATGTCCAAAAGGGAAAAGCATGGGCCTACAGTGGCTATTGAAATGCACAGAGATATTTGGTGAAGACTGAACAGTGATTTTTATGAAACTTCAGGAGCCCTGCAATGAGTCATGGACATAGATAGGAAGCCCCCCCCCCAAGCTCATAGCATACTTACAGGCCCCCCCATCTCCACAGAAAAGTCCAAAATCACTTTCACGCACTACAATGGTCACTGGGTAGTGTATAAGAAGCTGTAAAGTCAGACCACTGGCCCATCTCCACAGTCTGAAATAGGAATATTTCTCAGCTCAATCTGGACATACCAGGTATTGAACCCAGGACCTTCTGCAAGCAAAGCATACGCTTAACTACTGAGGTACAGCCCCTCACCAAGTTGGTTTGTGTGACAGTTAATTTAAATGAAGACACCAAAGTTCACAGGCAACATAACAGGATTCAACTTATGTATCACAACAGCCATCCAGAAATTGAATACTCTTCTGTTTGGCCACTGTTCCATCCTGTGACCAATCAGTCTTGGTTTAATGCAGCGTTTTTTAACTCTCTCCACCTACAAGTACCACTCTTGAAGGGACTGCTTTTGCAAGCACCACCACGGCCACCAGAGACAGCAGCTGTGCACAGGAGTGGGCAGGTTGCCCCATAACTGGGGCTCCTTTAGAAGGGCCAGGCTGCTGCACAGTCACATTTTGCCCACTGATGAGCCGCCACCCCAGCCACCTCCCAGTAGGGTCAGGCTAGGTTGGTAGTGCCACACAATCACCATGACAGTGGGGCCAAATATCACCTGCCATACTGTGAAAAGTACTGCCTTAATGCCTTCTAATAGCCATTCAGAAATTTAACCTATTCACTTGGCCACTTGAAAGGAAACAAAGCATTGCCATAGCCATTCAATGCCCTTGCTCAATTACATCTTGACTTATCACATCATATGCTCTCTCAGTCCTGGACTCCTCCTTCTCCCCAAGTCAATGGGCATGTCTGCTTCACTTATTCCCATGAGGTGCAACCGCAGCACAAAAAACTGCATGATCTGAACAAGCAGAAGAGGGCAGGGGACATTCGGACTATTATAGGAACCAAGGCTTTTGTGGCCAGAATAATCATAGAGTGAAAAGCTCTTCCTGAAGGCTTCTGCACCACAACCATCAAGTTTAGCTCTTCCTAGGAACAGTTAAACTTGATGACTGTGGTCCAGAAGCCAGCATGAGGAACTTTCCACTCTATCATTAGGACTGTTCATCCCCACTATGGTAACAATATGCCTAACCCTGGGGCTACAGTGTAGACATTTTGGGAAGGATGCAGATAGTTTCTGTGAACATTAGTGTGCATCCTGTATAGGCACCAAGTTGCAGAAAGGCACAAGAACAAAGAAAATCTATAAAGGAACATCTGCATAGCAACTTCCCACACATTGGATTCAGCCTTTTAATGCAAATCCAAAAGGATGAGTAATTGTTTGGTAGCTTTCCCTCCCATACTGACAAGAAACCCCTTTGGGCAGTCTGAACAGTCCCATATTGGCAGGGCCTCCAAGAGGAATTTTATCAGGGAGTACAAAGCCTCTTTTGGGCCCCTTCCCAAACGGGGGGGGGGGGGATGAAATAGAGAGAGGAGGGTGGTGACAAGGATGGGCAGAACAAGGGTGGAGATGGGGCAAACCAGGACAAGAGGAGCATGGCAACAGCCAGAAAAGTCTTTGGAGCCAGGTCTACTGGGCTTCCCAATGCAGAGCCAGGGTCTACCTGCCCATGCAGCACTGGCAGCTCGATACAGTAACATGGAAAACCAAACGCACTCCTAAGTCTCACTAAAATCTTTTAAATTTAGAAAATCATTTCAGTAAATCAGCATCATCTTATTTAGACTCGCACTAGAATGGAAAGTGTTCTTTTTGCACCAAAACATACTTCTGCACCAGCTATAACCCTGCAGCTGTGTGTCCCTGAGCACCTAAACACTCCTTCATGGCAAGTGCATCTACACACCAAAGAGCTACTATAGCAGGCCAGTTTCTGCCTAGATTTGACACTGTGTAAAGGAGTGTCATGTATGCATTCCCTGGCCCAGAACATATGGCTTTCAGCAGCAGCAGCACCTGTGCATCCAGTATCCCATGCGGGCAACTAGTCCAGGTGAGATAGGAAAATAAGATCCCAGGGAATTTCTGGGACCCTTTCTTTGGCTCCTGGCCCCCCTTTTTGACCCTGGGCCTGGGCACAAATTTTACCCCCCCCCCCATGGGCCCTGCATATTGGTACCTCCTTTCCCTATAGCATGGAAAGGCAAGATCAACACAGACTGAAACTCATTCAAACGGCAGAGCCAGATATGCACAATGCAGGCACACAGTCCTCTAAAACACTCAGTTCAGACATTCCCGAGTTCACTTGTCTGACATTCTTGAAATCATCCCACTGTGACACCAAAAAGAGAGCACTGTTGTTAAAAGTCTTTTCAACTCCTGCCACTTTCTCCAAAAAGTTGGGTGTCACCCACTCTTCTCTCCCAATCATTCCCCAAGGAGTCCAACCCCCCAACTCTTCATTCAGTAATCTGCCTTTTTGCATTCTCCCCTATAATATAGACCTCTTCCAACTCATCCCTCCAAGGTAGTGGTTCTCACACTTTTAGCACCAAAACCCACTTTTTAGAATGAGAATCTGTCAGGACCCATTGGAAGTGATGTCATGACCAGAAGTGACATCACCAAGCAGGAAAAATTTTAACAATCCTAGGCTGTAATCCTACCCACACTTACCCAGGAGTAAGTCCCATTGACTATCATTGTTCAAAGCATACACAGAGTAGCCTGCTCAAAGTACAGATCTGTCACATTTTCCCAAATGCAGTCACATACCATGGTAGCATCAAGTCTAATATATTAAAAATAAAATATTGAAATGAATGAGGACCCACCTGAAACTGGCTCGCAACCCACCTAGTGGGTCCCAACCCACAGTTTGAAAAACACTGCTCCAAAGAGTTTGCCTCCCTGCATGATCTTATGACTCGCCTTCACAGGCATCCAGTCGTTCCCAAATTTTTAGCACCAGGACCCACCTTAAAAAAAGTTTCACTTCACCAACTGCTCAAGCCTCTGTGGCTATAATGGTGATTAGGCAGCAGTGCTCCCCCCAAGCAGTGGGTGATTTAACCCTTCTTGCACATAGTATAATCTGTTGTGTCAGTTTCACGACCCACCCAAAATTGAGTCATGACCTACTTGGTGGGTCCCAGGTCCACAGTTTGGGAACTGCTGCCCTACTCAAATGGACCTCTCTCTCCCACTCCCTTCACATCAGTCTCAGCTTTACTAGCCCCCTGGCCTTCCTTCACCCCTTTCTCCAGCCCCACAGCGGTCCCTCCTCCATTTCCAGCGCCCCATCTCCCCACAGGGCAAAGCACCACGCCTGCCTCTCGGCTTCCCTTCCAGGACCCGACCTGCCTAGCAGCTCCGTACAGCTCCAGAGCGGAGGTGGCGGCTTACCCGCGGGGGACCCCTTGGGCAGCAGGAAGCGGAGCGCGGCCACCCGCTTCCAGCAAACGATCCCCCCACTGCGGCTCATCCTGGGAGCAGCGAGGCAGCCGCGTCAAACGCTGCCGCCGCTACCCCGCCACTCGGCTGTGCTTCTCCCCCAGAACGCGACATGGCCAATCACAGGGCGCAGAGCCGCCCTCATTAGCATATCCCCGCCCACATGCCGTCGACTATCTCCCATTCCCATCCTTAAGCCGCGAAGAGCTCAGGGGCCCTTCACACAGCGTTCTGTAGCCCAGCCCGGAAGTCCAGGCTGTGATCATAGAGAAAGCGTGTGACAGAAGGGACCTCAGCGTTCGCAGCCGGGAGTGTTTTCAAACTCTATGGTATATCCTCCATGCACTGGCAGGAAAGCATGTAGGAAAGGCAGGAGAAGAGTCATGCCCCCCCAACACATTGACTGCAAAATAAATACATGCTGATAGACATCTATGCCTGCATTTGGTCTCAGCCTTGTTTATGTTGTTAGAACTGTCAATCAAAAACTTGTCTCAAGGATGTAGTACCATGTGGTCTAGTAGGAAAATTTAGGAAGGGGGTCTCCAGTCAGGCATCTTGCCCCCTGCCCCAAGGCCAGCTCTCAACAGCCCTGCAAGGGGGGGGGGCAGAAGGACTGCAGGAGAGGAGGACAGCAGGAGTGGGAGAGAAGGCACCAGGAACTGGGTGCTTGAGGGAGGCCAGAGTGGATGATAAACTTATTGGGGGGGGGGGCAGAAAAGGGGCCTGGAAGGTTAATGAGGGTGGGCAAAGAGAAAGGGGAGCCTGGGTGAGAAGAGCTGCACCTGCTGAAATTCCTTTCTGCTCTTCTTTCCTCTTCTGAAGTTTTGTTTTTCTAGAAGTCTGCAAGAGCTAAAAGGGCTCTTTGACATCAATGCCCCCCCACACAAGTGGATAACTAGGGCCCAATCCTGTACACACTTTCCTGGGAGTAGGTCCCATTGAACACAGTGGAACTAACTTTTGAGGAAACATGCCTAGCATTGCACAGTTAGGGCCCAGTCCTATCCAATTTTGCAGCACTGCTGTAGTTGTGCCAGTGGGGTGTATGCTGCATCCTGTGGTGGAGAGGCAGTCACTGGGACCTTCTCAAGATATGGGAACGTGTGTTCCCTTACTATGAGGTTGCATTGCGGAGTTGGAAAGTTGAATAGGATTGGGCCCTCAGACTGCAATCCTGTACAGATTTTCCTGGGAGTAAGCCCCATGGAACACATTGGGACTTCTGAAGAGAGGCATGGTTAGGCTTGGGCTCTTATGACTGCTTTTGCCCACATAAGCCTATCCTCACTTTGCCTTCAGCTTAAAGTGGCGTAATCTTGGACTCTTGTTTGACACAAGAACAGGGCTTTTTGGTGGTGGTGCCTCATCTTTGGAATTCCCTTCCTGTTGTTATTCCTTAAACTTCTTTCTGATTTTGTTTGTAGTACAAAAACCTTCTGCTCCATAAAGCTTTTAATTCCTGGTTTTAGCTGATATGTTTTACTGCTGTTTCTAATGTTTTGTCTGGTTGTTGTTGACTACCTCAAGAGGTCTTAAATCACAGAGCACCAAATGCATGAAATGAATTGTTAACTGGGAACAATAAAAAGGGTGGTGATGATGCCTCACCTCTGCAGTTATTGAAAAATCAATGTTTTAGGATTAGCTGCTAGTTTTCAGGCTGATGAAATTAACATATTAAATACCGCAGGTTCTCCAGTGCTGCTCTTCAGGCTGTGTATTAAGAAGAAATGGAGGTGGGCAGGGAAGAAGACACATTTGAGTATGATGGAAGAGGGTGATGTTAAAAATTGGTCAGCTATGCTAGGTATTGTGCTGCCAGGGGTCATCCAGAGAAACTGATTGACAGATTTAGCATGGATAAAAGGAAGTCCCTCTTTGCACAGTGCATAGTTAGCATGCGGAATTGATTGCAACAAGATGTGGCGATGGTCACAAGTATTGATGGCTTTAAAAGGAAATTGGATAAATTCATGAAGGACAGATTTATCAATGGCTACTAGTCATGATGGCTATGCATTGCCTCCAGTTCCAGCAGCAGTATGCCTCTGAATACGTCGCAGGAGAGCAATGGTGGGAGAGAAGAATACCTTCCTGTTCTGCTTGTAGGCTTCCTAGAGGCAGCTGGTGGACCATTGTGGAAAATAGGATGCTAGGCTAGATGGGCCTTTGGCCTGATTCTGATATTATTAATAGTCATTTGCATGATCTCCTGTTTACCCAAGGAACTATTGTGTTGCATCTTATGCAGGGCTATTAAGAGGGTGGAGTTGCTGGACTGTAACCCCACCCTAACCCCCAGTTGTGCTGCTTCTGCCAGTGCTCTGGGAGGAAGAGATGGAAGGAGGCCTCAGAAGGCAAGGAACTCTAAGAGATAAGAGGCAGACTAAGTGGGGCTGAGAGAAGGAAATGCTGCCAAGGTGCTGGGAGAGGCCAATTATTGTGCAAGCCACCCTTTCAGCAGTGCCACTTCTACCTCAGCACAAAGGGCCTGTTCATGATTCCACCTGCTAGTAACAAATTAGACCTCTTGTGCTTAACTAGTGTATGAAATTTCAATTAAATTACATTGGGTGCAGTAATGTAGGATTGTAAACTGATCATTTTATCACCTTAACTAACCAAGAACTACAGACCACTTTATCAGATGCAGAAAATGTAATCGAGAAAGAGAGAGGTGCACCAGGTGAGACGAAAGAAGTGCAGGCAGTGACCATTATTATGTAGACATCAGTCACAAGCAAAATTGAGCATTTCTTTTTTCCCCTGATTGAGAGCCCATAACTCTAATGGCATGCAGCATAGAGTGACATCTCTCTGGTGTTGTGTTGTGCACATTTAGAGCAGACCAGGGGGAGTTTGTTGATGGGAAATATGGAGAAACAGTGCCTTGAGGAAAAAGAAAACATTTAATACAACAGTCTAGTCTTGGAACAAACACAGGAAAAGGATGTTCATCTTGGAACTTTTCAAGGTACTCTGCCTCCAAACTCTAGATAAAACTTCCTTGCTCTTATGCCCTGGATGGTAGCTTTACCTTTAGGCAAGTTTACTTAGGTTGTGGCATTTCTGTCTTGCCTCAGCACTTTGATTGGGTAATGTGTATGTTCAAGGTGGCTTAGCTTCTTATTGTTCTACCCCTAAATTTGGCTTGTTAAGTAGCCATTAATTTTTCTGCTGTCATGAACCCATTGAAGGATGGGCAAACTGTTCACTTCCTGCACTTTCTTCTTCTGTTTTCCAGACCCCTGCCTTCAGAAGGCTATTTTTATATTGTTTTATCTTAAAGACCTTGAGGCCAAGAATATAGACTTCCTAAATATCAGCTAGATAAAAGCCACTCATGGAAAGATTAAAACAAGGCCAGAAAAGCTTATCTTTTGAGAATATAACATCTCTGTCCTTCTACCTTCTGTGGTGGATATTTGCCAGCATTCCTCATGGAAAATATACCCCAGCCCAATGGATCATGACACTGTTGGTTTGCATTTTTACAGAAACATGTGAAAAAACTAGGGCACAATCCTAAGCCACTTTCCAGCACTGACATAAGGGCAATGCAGCTCCAAGGTAAGGGAACGAGCATTCCCTTACTTTGAGGAGGCCTGCATGAGTGCCACCCAACTGCAGGATGCAGCACACATCCCATTGGCACAGCTATGCCAGTGCTGGAAAGTGGGTTGGGATTTGGGCCAATTTTATTTCAAAGTCAGGTTCCTTATGTTGCAACTCACAAGCCAGTTATGCCACAAAACTTTAATAGCAGTTTAAGATGAAAGGTGTTTTAAAGATGTGTTTAATTTCTCAATAAACTGATGTAACAGATAATTGCTTGTTACACAAACACTTGTGTAATAAACAATTATTACACAATGGTATGCTCCTGAGAGCTTCATGAACACGAACATGGCAGCTCTAAATAGCATGCTGCGTCTGTTGCATGTTTTGCAATAAGACTTTCCTCCATGGAACTTGCCCCTTTCATGGTGATGATTCACAACTTTGCCATCCTGCACTTGTCTTGATACTAGAGTCGCCATGTTGTAGTCATGGACAGACATTTTAAAAAGGCAGGGCAGAATGACCTGCTGTCGTGAGTTCCTCACCAAACAGGATGAGCAAACGACAGATGCCAATTACAACACATGCAAAGTTTGATAGAAGGACTTTATTCTGTTCATGTATTTGGGTTGTTCAGAATTGTCTCCCTATAATAGGGATTGCAGCCTCAGAAAAGTGCTAGTTTACTGAGCTACGGTCTAGATCTTGAGATCATACCTCATCTGCATACCAGATTCATTCCACCTTTCCTCATAGCTACACTCACACATAATTATTTTAATTTTTTAATTTCATACATAATTATTTCAATAGATATTAATTATAAACTCACATTAGGTTTTATATTGGCAACCTTCAGTCTCGAAAGACTATGGTATCGCGCTCTGAAAGGTGGTTCTGGCACAGCGTCTAGTGTGGCTGAAAAGGCCAATCCGGGAGTGACAATCCCTTCCACACCGGGAGCAAGTGCAGTCTGTCCCTGGTCTGTCTCCCTGGCTATGGGCCTTCCTTCTTTGCCTCTTAGCCTCAGACTGTTGGCAAAGTGTCTCTTCAAACTGGGAAAGGCCATGCTGCACAGCCTGCCTCCAAGCGGGCCGCTCAGAGGCCAGGGTTTCCCACTTGTTGAGGTCCATCCCTAAGGCCTTCAGATCCCTCTTGCAGATGTCCTTGTATCGCAGCTGTGGTCTACCTGTAGGGCGCTTTCCTTGCACGAGTTCTCCATAGAGGAGATCCTTTGGGATCCGGCCATCATCCATTCTCACGACATGACCAAGCCAACGCAGGCGTCTCTGTTTCAGCAGTGAATACATGCTAGGGATTCCAGCACGTTCCAGGACTGTGTTGTTTGGAACTTTGTCCTGCCAGGTGATGCCGAGGATGCGTCGGAGGCAGCGCATGTGGAAAGCGCTCAGTTTCCTCTCCTGTTGTGAGCGAAGAGTCCATGACTCGCTGCAGTACAGAAGTGTACTTAGGACGCAAGCTCTGTAGACCTGGATCTTGGTATGTTCCGTCAGCTTCTTGTTGGACCAGACTCTCTTTGTGAGTCTGGAAAACGTGGTAGCTGCTTTACCGATGCGCTTGTTTAGCTCGGTATCGAGAGAATGAGTGTCGGAGATCGTTGAGCCAAGGTACACAAAGTCATGGACAACCTCCAGTTCATGCTCAGAGATTGTAATGCAGGGAGGTGAGTCCACATCCTGAACCATGACCTGTGTTTTCTTCAGGCTGATTGTCAGTCCAAAATCTTGGCAGGCCTTGCTAAAACGATCCATGAGCTGCTGGAGATCTTTGGCAGAGTGGGTAGTGACAGCTGCATCATCGGCAAAGAGGAAGTCACGCAGACATTTCAGCTGGACTTTGGATTTTGCTCTCAGTCTGGAGAGGTTGAAGAGCTTTCCGTCTGATCTGGTCCGGAGATAGATGCCTTCTGTTGCAGTTCCAAAGGCCTGCTTCAGCAGGACAGCGAAGAAAATCCCAAACAAGGTTGGTACAAGAACACAGCCCTGCTTCACTCCGCTTCGGATGTCAAAAGGGTCTGATGTGGAGCCATCAAAGACAACAGTGCCCTTCATGTCTTTGTGGAAAGATCTGATGATGCTGAGGAGCCTGGGTGGACATCCAATCTTGGGGAGAATCTTGAAGAGGCCGTCTCTGCTGACCAGGTCGAAAGCCTTTGTGAGATCTATGAAGGCTATAAAGAGTGGCTGTCGTTGTTCCCTGCATTTCTCCTGCAGTTGTCTAAGGGAGAATACCATATCAGTGGTGGACCTGTTGGCTCGGAATCCACACTGCGATTCTGGATAGACGCTCTCTGCAAGTACCTGGAGCCTCTTTAGTACAACTCGGGCAAACAGCTTTCCTACAACGCTAAGGAGAGAGATGCCGCGGTAGTTGTTGCAGTCACCCCTGTCACCTTTGTTCTTGTACAGCGTGATGATGTTTGCATCCCTCATGTCTTGAGGTACTCCACCTTCTCTCCAGCAGAGACAGAGGATTTCATGCAGCTCAGTGACGATGATCTCTTTGCAGCATTTTAGGACTTCAGCAGGGATGCTGTCTTTTCCAGGTGCCTTGCCAAAGGCAAGGGAGTCCAGGGCCACGTGAAGTTCTTCTAGGGTTGGTTCACTGTCAAGCTCTTCCAGCACAGGCAGGCACTCAATGTTGTTCAGTGCTTCTTCGGTGACTACATTTTCTCTGGAATATAGCTCAGAGTAGTGCTGCACCCAGCGTTCCATCTGCTGCGCCCGATCCTGGATGACCTCGCCTGTGGCAGACTTCAGAGGGGCAATTTTCTTCTGTGTTGGACCTAGGGCCTGCTTGATACCATCATACATCCCCTTGATGTTGCTCATCTGCATACCAGATTCATTCCACCTTTCCTCATAGCTACACTCACACATAATTATTTTAATTTTTTAATTTCATACATAATTATTTCAATAGATATTAATTATAAACTCACATTAGGTTTTAGTGGGCAAACATTACAGATCCATATTATGTAAAAAAAAACAGTAAACTGTCACCTTTGAACAGCAATGTATATTTATTTGCCACCTAGTAAACACTACAGAAAAATATGTTGGGTAGACAGAGCTAATTGTGGCTCTCTCTCTCTCTCTCTCTCTCCCCTTCCCCAACATACATCTGCAAAGTGCTAAGTAAACAATGGTGTGTTTGCTCTTCAAAGGTTATTGTTTTAGAAGGTATGTAACATGGCATTTTAACATGTCCTTGTTGCAACTGTAACATTCAAAGGCCTCCGCTCTTATTTACCGTAATTTCGCCCTTTTATAGCCATCCTTTCATGCACAACGCCTCCTATGTTTTGCTTTCTCATGGAAATAAATTTTCTCTCCTTCCGCCGTCCTGGTGGATGCAGGATGGGGAGGAGGTGGTCTTTCAAGTATGTCAAGATTCAAACTAACATGTTAAGAATATGGGTTGAGTGAATCCATGCTGAAATCTGGTGCTTCATGAAGTGGTCCTAAGATATGGCATTATGGCACAACTCAACCTACATTTACTGCACTACCATTCAATCCCATTTGATAATTCTATCATAATATAGCAAATTTGGATTAGCTTGCAAGTTAGCCATGTGAAGTAGAATCAAAACAACAGTCTTTGTGGTAAGTTTTTAGCACTCATTCTGGATATGTTAGAATGAGTTTTAGCACTCGTTCTGGTCTGGCCTTAAATTGAAGGAGGGGTGCTGTATTTTGAATCAGCTTTGACTTGGCGTATGTTAGAACATAAGCATTGCCTTCTTGGATCAGGCCACCATCCATCTAGCCCAACGTTCTTTTTCCAGCAGAACTCCTCTGGGTGCTCACAAGCAGAGCATGAAGATAATATCCTTCCCAGCTTGTTCCCAGCACCAGATATTCATAGGTATACAGTTTCTGATCACGAAGGGTCTACTGAAATATAATAGCTTTAAAGCCATTGATAGGTCTGTCCTTCATAAATGCCTTTAATTCTATTTGAAAGACTTCTAAGCTAGCGGTTTTCATCATATTTTGTACCGTCAAATTTCAGAAGTTCATTGTGCATTTTGAAGTACTTTCTTCTGTCATCCATGAATATATTGCCAGTCAGTTTCATTGGATGACCCCTAAATTCTAATATGAAAAAGAAGGCGGAAAAATGTCTTCTCTAGCTGCTTTCTCCACACTGTTCATCATTTTGTACAACACTATCAATTAATTAGTGGAGAAAGCAAACCCCTAATTTTAAACTCCATGGGGCCAACCTCTTATAACCAGCAGATATTGGTTAAATCTGTATGTACTTACTATAGATATTGTGCCTACTATAGGTATTGAAATAGTATAGGTGTGATACTATTATGCGAACTGGGCATAAAAAATATACTAGTATGCTGTCAGTATTATTTTACTGGAATAGCAAGCGCTGTATGTATGTTCCGGGTAGTTAAGCTTCTAGTCTACATAGGATAAGAGCTTGTCAAACATGCTTGTTTCTGAACTGAGCTGTAATTATGTCAGCGGCATGTGGCATTGGGATTAACCTCTTCACACAATCAGAAATGGTATCTATGTAAGGCTTAGTTAAATCCTACCCCGCCCCCCACCTTTTCTGTTGGGAATCAGAGTGGACATTGTAAATCACAGAAGAAATTCATCATCACAATTAATCAAATTTTTAATGAAAGAATACATAGAGAGCGATGCATGGGAAATGACCAACAAATGTCAACCAGTTTCTGGTTATTCCCTATGCAACATTCTGGTCTGAAATAATAAAGCCTTAATTTCCGTTGATGGTAGTTAAAACTGAGGTTGAAAGAAAAGGTGCTTGTTCAAGCCCCTGAATAACAGGGTTCCAAAAATTTATATGAATATTCAGGCTTGTATTCTATCGTGAGAACTTCTCATCCTGGTGAATATTTTTCATTTCATTTCTCATTTCAGTGAGTGATACATCACACATTGACTCAAATCAGACACCATGCTGGAAAATGGTTTGAGCTTCCCAATGTGAAACAGATAAACCATGGTTTAAAGCTGCCTCTCTCCTTTTATTTTCTGTCAATACCCAGCTTCATACAGTCACTCCTGGCCCAATGGTGCAGCAGCCTCTGGAGGTGGAATGCTGACTGTAGCTGTGGCTTGCTGATTCAGCCATTGCTTCAGACCATAGTTTAGGTTCTTTAACCATGGTTTGACATGATGTCTAAAGCAATATATCAGTCATTCAGGATTTATATTGTTGTCCTGACCACTCTTTGGCCATTCATTCCATTTTTAATGGCTCATTTGTTAATAAAAACCTATAAGTTTTTATCTTATATCAGATATAAGATATACAGTCCTGTATATCCTGAACCACTATATCCTGAACCACTGTGATATTGTAATCTTACAATATCACAGTGGTT
Source organism: Tiliqua scincoides (assembly GCF_035046505.1). Classification (NCBI taxonomy): domain Eukaryota; kingdom Metazoa; phylum Chordata; class Lepidosauria; order Squamata; family Scincidae; genus Tiliqua; species Tiliqua scincoides. The sequence continues at coordinate 155,897,149 of NC_089822.1, forward strand.
CTTGAACTTTTCCGGCCTGCGCTTCCCCTGATCCTTGTAGCCATTGGCCACCGCTCCCCATTACAGCATCTCACCTCAGTTACCCCCAAAATGGGGATGAAGGTGTTATACACTAGAAACAAAACAAAAAAAAAACAGCTGCCAGCACTCTGAGGCTGCAATTCTAACCACACTTACATAAGAGTAAGTCCCAGTGAACAAAATAGGACTTACTTCTGAGTAGACCTGGTTAGGATTTTGCCCTGAGTTTGTTAGCAGCTCACCTGGACAGTTTTGGAAAGGGAGGGGGGAGAAGTGATGAATTTGCTGTGGGAGGGGAAGACTTTGTTTTGTATATATCTGCTGATTGCAAACTGATGCAAAATGAGACTTAGAGACTGTTTTGCTGCAATCCTAACCTCACTTTCCTGGGAGTAAGTCCCATTGAACACAATAGGACTTACTTCTGAGTAGACCTAGCTAGGATTGTGCCTTTTGTCTTACAATAGCAGCCAACAGAGTACACCCCCCCCAAAAGGAGGCAGGAGGAAAAGGGGGGATGGCTGAAAAGGAATAGGTATTTTTATTTTTAATCAATTTTTGGAGACAAAGCCATCAAGAGTGGCTTTTTTTCTTTTTAGAAGGGGGAGGAAAAAGAGAAAGGTGAGGATCCTTGGTTAAGCTGACACATAGCCCAAGCCTATGTATGTCTACTCAGAAGTAAGTCCCATTTGAGTCAATGGGGCTTACTCCCAGGAAAGTGTGGAAAGGATTGCAGCCACAAGATTGCAAGATTACAACTCACCCCAAAGTAGATGGAGGCTGCTCACACACATATACCCAACATGCAGATGCCACCCCATTCCCCCCAGGCAAGACAAAGGAATGCAGGCTGGGGCATTTGGACACCCCCCGCCCCCACTAAGAGCAGGCTGGGCTCCTTCCTTCCCAATCGGAGGAAAGTGCTGCGCTGCTTTCTCTAGGTCAGGCTTCCCTCCCAGTTTGAAGCCTGCCAGGAGTGCGCCCTGAGCTGATGAGATGCAGCACCTCTGCCGCTGCCCAGCCAGCCTTCTCTCCCACCTCTCCCCACCATGTTTCAGACGCCCTCTCAGCCTCACGCTGCACCACCCACCTTGTTCACAGCGGAGGAAAAGCAGTAAGTCAGCAGGCAGATATGCAGCTGAGCTGAGCAGAGCAGCACAGCTACAGCCACCTCTCTCCCCAAATCCCTCAAGATGCCCCTGTCAGCTAGCCATGCCTCCCTAGGGAGGCGGGACGCACAGATTGAATACTTCAGCAATATCAGAAAGATACTCAGATTCAGTCAATTTGTACTAGGTAGTTCAAGTGATGTTTAATCTGCAAAGAATATCTCATTCAGCTTCCATTAAGACCAAAGAGTGAGTTCACATCAGCATCATGAATTGAAATGAATATTGAGAGCAAACTGAATTTGGCATATTGGTGTAATGCAGATGTGAGGCTCATGATCATTTAACTAAAACCAGGCTACAGGTTCAAGCACTCCCTAAGAGATATGATTCTTATGCTTAAGTGTCCTCAAGGCATGGATTCAAGTATTTTATTCCATATAGATAATAGAGGAAAATTTTCTACAAGGAAAAGACTGAAGCCTACCAACCATCCCTCAAAGCAATTCTAGAATGCAAGCTCAGCTTAAGAAAGTGATCTTGCTTATTCTACCATGAAGTCCTGAGTTATCTTTGGCACCCTAAAGCAGGATTCAGCTGGGGCTGCTTCATATGTTACTTCATTTTCACACGGTTAATCCTCATGTAAGGAAATTTCATGTAAGGAAATTTATGCATAGTCTAACAGCCCAATCCTGACCTGCCAGGCGTGTGGGACTGCAGCAGCACCAACAATGGCTGCCACTGCATCCAGCACGCCCCAGGCAGCCACCACTGCTTCCTCAGGAGAAAGGGACTTTCATCTCCTTCCCCTGGAGAAGGCAAGTAGCCCTGCAATGGGGCTACTCAATTCTATGGCAACCCAAGGGTTGGTGTAAAAGTAAAAGCCTCCATGTCAGGTGAGTGGCCCGACATGAAGACTCAGGATCCGGTGAAGCAAAGCTCCACTGGTCCCACTCCCTCCCTCCCCTGGCACACCTCCTCCCTACCCTCTCCCACCTCCCCCCATACCAGAACACCTCCTCCCCGACTCCCCCCACCTACCTCTCTGCTATCCAGTGGTCCATGTAACTGCCGAGTGATGGAGCTCCAGTGCTGCACTGGTGCTAGCCCAGTGTTGGGCTACCACCAGTGCTCTACCAGTGCTGAGGGATGCAAATGTGCCTTACGGCACATTTGCAACAGTGCACGCAGGCAGTGAGCTGGTGCGCACTGAATAGGACTGGGTCCTAAGTCTTCCCACAGCCTGACTTGACAAATTGGTCGGCCACAGCTTGACTTCCCCTTGCCTGTGTGAACTAGTCACCCATGGTGGAAAATAATCCCACATAACTTTTGTCTTCATACATGTTGCAGCACGTAAATGTTTTCCAATGTGGACATTCTTTGTTATTTTTATGGGGGGAAAACATACGAAAGACCCACTAGAATTTCCTCCCCAGGGTGTAAAGTAGCAGAACAGAAAAGATGCACCAAGGATGTCAGTGTACAGAACTTAAAATGAAGTGGAGAAAAGAGAGAACAGAAGGTGCTCAAGTGTCTTTCTTTTTTGATCATATCATGTTGGCGCTAGATTTCTCCTTTGACCCAGCTTCAGGGAACTGGTATTTTTTTTATCCAATTTCTTGGTCTCTCTATCCATTTCTGCTTATCCAACTGAAAGACAATAAAAGACATGTTGTCTTTCTCCTGGATAGCTTGAGCCTAACTTGGGTTCTAAATTTCTTGATCCTAAGAAAGAATAGTCCTGCCTTGTGGCCTTTGTGTTCCAAAGTTGCCGTCACTGAATCCCAACCAGTTCAGTAATAGGTGGCGCATGAACCATCAGTTCCTCATATTTGTGCAGGAAAAGCTTCAAGCGGGACAGATAAGTATCCTCGTTATATGGCAATTTCTTCTCTTTCAAGTACTGGGAAACAACTGGTTTGATCTAAAAGGGAAAGGCAAAATTAGCATAACATGATACTGCTAATATGTACCACAGTTTAGGGCAGCAGCCCCCATGTCAAATCCAGCCCAGCATCCTCATTTGCCAACTGCAGAGGGAAAAGAAGGGTGTGAATGAAGCTGCAGTGTCTGTGGCAACCTAACTAGCAGCCAGTCATCTGGGGTTGGGTGAGGTTTGAGGGCTTGGCTCACTTTCTTATCAAAGCAGCAAAACCAGCTTCTTACCAGGGTGTTGCTTCCTTTCATCTCAAAGGATGTGATGCTCTGGATCTTATACACTCACCTGTTTGTTAACCAAGCATGCGCCCTTCTCCTTCCTTGTACACATTCAACAAAAATAAATATCTTCCCCTTCCCCATTCCAAACAGCCCACTTCAACTCCACCTCGCACCTTCAGGCACATGTTGTCAGAAAGTGTTGGGAAGAGATGATGCTCCACATGACAGCTGATGAGGCCGTGCCCAAAGGACCAGTCCAACAGAGGATTTCGAGGGAGGTTCAGCACCCCACAGCTCACCATATAAATTCGCTTTGGTTTTTTATCCGCTGAAAACATTGCAAGGCCAATGTGCTACAAAAAAGAAGCGCACAGTTACTGCTTCTGATCCCTCACTGGGAAGTCACAAAACCAGAAAGGGTGACAGACAAGCTTTGCTGCAGAAAGCAGCCACGGAATAATTAAACTGTATGGATCGCACTCCTTGGAGGGGGAGGATCACAATAAGAGTCTAGAACAGTGGTTCTCAAACTTTGATCACTGGGACCCACTTTTTAGAATGAGAATCTGTCAGAACCCACTGGAAGTGATGCCATGACTGGTAGTGACATCATCAAGCAGGAAAATGTTTAACAATCCTAGACTGCAATCCTACCCACACTTACCCAGGAGTAAGTCCCATTGAATATCACTGTTAAAAGCATATACATAGTAGCCAGTTAAAAGGACAGATCTGTCACATTTCCCCAAATGCAGTCACATACCATGGTAGCATCAAGTTTAATATCTTAAAAATAAAATATTGAAAGGAAAGGCAAACCACCTGAAATTGGCTCGTGACCCACCTAGTGGGTCCCGACCCACACTTTGAGAAACGCTGATCTAGAACCTTTGAGAACAATACTCCCAGTTTCACTGCCTATCGCAAAGGTCAAAAGAGATATCTAGTCGCATATATCATGCAACCCGATCCTATACATGTTTACTTGCAAGGAAGTCCCACTGAGTTCAGACAAGTTCTACAGATAGACATGCTCTAGTCTATATGAATGCTGCACAATTATTTTTTATTGTTTTATTCAGGCCAGGTCTTAATCCCAAGTGTATGGAGGATCATAACTTTAAACACACACTTTTGAAGAGGCATTTCTGTTCTTGTTTTTCATTTTTTAATTGTTCTGTTTCCTTTTTCAGGCTCTGCAAAATCCCGCTTTTCAATTTTCTTCACTTCCCAACAACCGAACAGCATATATGCAAGTAACTTTGCATATATAATTGGCTCTCACAGTACAAAGTACCTTAAGAGCACCATATTCCATTCATTGACCTAAGACCATGAATGAACACATCATCAAATTCCTTAATAAAGTCTAGACAGAGTATATAGATCTTACCTGGAAGATATTAACATGGAGGAAAGGATGGGCAAGGAGAGATCGAGTGACCATCATGCAGCTGAGAGCAGACCACACAGACTGGAACCCTGAGATATTAAGCAGGAGCCAGTAATGTGAGTAGAGGCCGAAAAACATGCAGCAGAGAGTTCGGATGGCTGTTTGCCATTCAACTTTTTTCAGCAAGCCTATGAAAACAATCATCAGTGAATGGAGTAACTGTCATGTTTGTCTCTTAACTGCTACTGCAGAGGCAGGTTGTTAGTATGGGAAATCCTGCTGTTGTGGGAAGTCATGCTTCTATGAGGCATATGAACTGGGAAGGTGAATCTAGGGGTGAGTGATGGGCAGGCAGGTTGTCTTGTCTAATGGCAGTGAGTTGATAGCAAATTGACCCTGCATATGCCTGATCTTGCCTGATCTTGGAAGCTAAGCAGGGTTAGGCCTGGTTAGTACTTGGATGGGAGACTGCCAAGGAATACCAGGTGCTATAGGCTTATACCATGGTCTTTCAAGACTGAAGGTTGCCAAACATTTGAACTGGATTGTCTTTGATCCTTTCCAGTTCTGTTATTCCATGAGTTAACCAATAAATACTCCACACAGTTTCTTATTATTCTAAGACAAAAAATATACCTTATTGAATGAAGAAATTAATAGCCCTGTTCTAACTGGGTGCTTAAAAACTACTTGATAGGAGTTGATGGGCGCAATCCAGAGAAGAACTTGGGCCAGCGGAAGTCTCTTGCGCTGGCCCAGGAGGGTCACAACGTGCCATAAAGCACATTTGTGTCTCCTCGTGAGCAAGCCAAACTAACACACGGAGGTGCACTGGCACACGGAGGCTGAGTCCAGCTGGGCCGAGACAAGGCTCTGGGGTGGGTGGGGAGGAGGTGGTTATGCTGGATCCCAACCCCTGTTCCAGAGCAGGGTAGGATCGCTCCAAATGTTAGCTAAGTAAACAACTGTTAATGAATAACAGGATTCAGAGAAGAGCATACCAATGGCCACTATAGGGGTGATAATAGGTACAGTTAAAGGTGCAATGAACATATAGATGTAACGGTTCAGGAACGGAAGCTTCCAAGTACTAGAATCTCCCAGACCAATGACATTTGTGTAACCGTGGTGGAGTTTCACATGGTTGTAGGTCGCTTGTTCTGCTGTGAATGTAGAGCAAACCTGGGACAGAAAGAAATTGTAAATAAAGAATCATTAATAGCACATGCACATTCCAAATGTACGCAGGAGCCACAGAAATGAAAATATTACAGTACAGTACTGTATTTTGCCTAAAGCTGTGATCCGTAGGTTAACTAACCTCAGCTCTTTTGGACTATAAATCCTCACACCTTATTCAGAGTCATCTCTCTAGTTTAAATAGGACCATGTTGCAATGAGTATTTGGACAATTGTCACCTATAAGCTTCCAACACATGCCAAGGCATATGTTTGTCCATTTGTACTACACAAGGGATAAATTATACCTTGTGCAAACACGTGCAATTGCAGCTTGATGGCCCCTATTGGAAGGACCCTTCCAAAGGGGGTAATCTGGAGTAAAGAAGCAGCAGGCAGGGAGGGATGCATAAGACTTTTGCTGCCAACTCTTTCCTTGCTTCAGGCTGCTCTCACATGACCTTTTCTCCCATGGGATTTCATCTGCATGTTTGTGCAAATATGCATTTAAAACCCTGTAGGAGAAGGGATAGGATTGGGCCAACAGTCACAAAAGATTTTTCCTGCAGTTTTTGGAGCCAATATTGATTGATGTATCTTTCCTAGATTTGATACAAGAAGTACCCCAGAGCTGTAAAAACTGATGAGTTTCCCAAATGAATCTATACATCCAGGGTTGTAATGTGCACATTTTACATTCCTCTCTTCTCCAGTTACTGTTGTACAAGTATCATAAGCTCTGTTTTCTAGGACAGTGTTTCTCAAACTGCGGGTCGGGAGCCAATTTCAGGTGGGTCCCCATTCTTTCAATATTCTGTTTTTAAGATGTTAGACTTGATGCTACCATGGTATGTGACTGCATCTGGGGAAATACTACAGACCTATACTTTTAACAAACTACTACGTATATTCTTTTAACAATGATAATCAATGGGACTTACTCCTGGGTAAGAGCCCAATCCTGGGCTCAATGCGGTGGCTTATCGCCAGAGTGCACAGTCACAAACATGCCGTAAGGCACGTTTGTGAGGCCTAACGCCAGGCGAGCACTGTGCTAGCCCAGCGCTGGCCAGCAGGGCCAGGAAAGCAGGGGCGGAGGGAAGAGGCGTATTGGGGAGGGGGGAGGTGGGCGGAGAATGGGGAGAGGGTGGGGAGGAGGCATGACAGGGAGGCGGGAGGCAGGGAGAGGGCAAGCAGGAGGCGTGCCGGGGGAGGAAGCAGGGAGGGTGGGAGGCAGAGATCCACCAGATCCGGCGCATTTGTGTGGGGCTCAGTGCCCTATACAAACATGTTTACCTCACCGTCGACCGTCGAAAGGGAGCCTTTCGCAGGGGTAAGGGGAAAAGTTTTGCCTTGCCTCTGGCTGAGCCACTTTTGGCCCCTGTCCTGCGCTGGATACAGTGCAAGCCTCCTGGCTTTCCTGTTTCAGCGCATGTTAGGATTGTGCCCTAACACAATTATTACCACCCATTACACCATATTTAATTACTACTCTCAAACAGTGAAAACAATATGGCATTATTGCAACTTACTGTTGCTAGTGATCGTGGATTGCCCTGGACTGAGGGCATCACTGAGCTGGGTGTCCCCGCTAGAGCACGAATCCTGGCAGAAAACTGCAATTTGGGAACAGGAATTCCCAATGTGTTGTAAACCCCTTCCCTGCCCACACTGTGCATGGAAGATTGGGAAATGTGTGCCTCACACCAGTTTGGGCTTTGTATGATTTGCACCTGAAAATATCAATTAGGTAGTCTGCTCTTCATCCCCATCACAGCCCTAACTAGCACTCCAGGTTTTAAGCATGGAAGTTAATACTTGACTTTTGCTTGTTGGAGAGAGACCCTGAGCTCTTTCACATCCTTCCTCATTCTAGCCATAGTCATACTGCTACTACTCTACTGCTGGAGCTGTGCACATCTTCATGTATTTGTTCACCCACCCATCTCTTCCATTACACATTATCTTCTGAATCCTAATGAGTTCTGCCTGGCTATCCACTGAAGTTTTTTGATCTGTTGCTCTCCTGTCTGTCTGTGAAGGTATTCTGTGGTTGTTTTTTTAATTATAATTATTAATAATCTAAGCTTTAGCATGATACTTCATTAGTGTGATCCACCCAAAGCCAGCAGACTAATATGGGTCATTTTAAGCCAATGATCGGTTTCCATATGAGAACCTGACAGCACGAATAGTCAGGTATGCACACTTATACCTGCCGCATCCCTGTGCGGCAGGTAACCTCACAAATGGACTTGGCAGATGGGAGAGAGAAGCATATCACTTTTTGGTAGCCGTCGTCATTAAATTGCTAAGGTAGCCTCCTTACCCTTTCAGCTGGCCAATGCGCTAGGAAGGAAGAAATGAGCAGAGGACTGACGCTGAATTTGCACTTTGCACAACTAGATTTTGTGCTGAACTCTACAAATCTGGCAAAGGGCCAACTGCAGATCAGAGACTGGTTGAGATAGCCCTGACATCTGGAAATAGTATCCTGACTGAGTACCAGGGCTCCCAGAGCTCAGACCCCACTAGAATCTGGACAGTACGCTTTCGGCCTTTCCCGTTTTGGGGCCTTTCCCCACTATCTGCTATTTACAAGAGGTACAGCTGTAAAGGCAGAGCACACAATGAAAGCTGCAGGCTTCATGGAAATCTTTGCTGCTCCCATGCATGCATGGAGCACTTCTGCCCCCTACTCTCCTGGATATTCTACACAGGCATGGCAGCATAACATTACTCTTGATTCTCCTGGGCAGCTTTCCATCCTCAGTAAATAAAACCGGGAGACAAGGGGCAGGAAGAGTCCAGTTTATATCATGGAGTCTGTGGTAGGGCTTGAGAGCTCCATGTCCTGGTGCCAAGGGCAGGTACTGTATATGGCAGGCATTCAAAAGTCTATTTCAGACACCTGAAACTAGTACAGACCTAGTTCAGATGTCTGAGCAGATAACTGGGTTTGTCAGAACGATTTCTGAATTCAGGTTGGGAAGTCTGCCAGCCTCTACGAAGAAGAGAGATAAATGTTATCTAACTTTCACAAGTCAGAGTTCACTACACTGGAGAATTCAGGAAATTTTGATTCGTATGCTGTGTTCTGCAAAATGTTTCTGTTTCGGTGATCAAAGAGGAGTTCTTGTGCATAAGAACATAAGAATGCACCCCTGCATCACCCTGTGCTGTGGCACTCTGTAAACAGCCCTACGTGATTTGAGGATAAGCAGAATTTTCTGCATTCTGGTTGAACCCACACAGATGCACACACTCTTGCACGCAAGCATGTATACACACATACAACAAAACTGTGACTCAGTTGCTTTTTCTGGGCATTGGTAGATTGATTTGTATAGCAACCACTATAGTGGCCTTTCCATTTCCAGGCACACAAAGAATTGCAGTGTCCCTGTAGAAGAAGCAGACTGACCCTACCCCTTAACCCTTCCTGTTTCTGCTGTCCTCTGCTGTATCTGGGCATGCACCTCTCAAAACAAGGAGCGCAAACAGTCCACACTGCAGTCATTGCACTGCTGTGCTGCTGTTTTCATTATGAAAGATGTTGCCCACTAATGGCATGAATATAACCACAAGAAAAGTATGAACATTTTTTCATACATATGGATTAACTCCCCATAGTGAACAAAGTGTGACATTCCCAGATTAACATCCCACCGGGAAGTGCCCACAATCATCAACAGGAGCCTCTGAATACTCACCTCAATAAAGAATATGGCCCATAATTTCCCCCACGACTTGGACTCCGTGAGAGAATTGTGACTGGCCTGGTGACTCCCCTTCACAGTTATCGTGTGATGTGCAATGCCCAAGACAATGATGCCCAGCAGGAAAGGGAAAAGGCTGTCTGAGCGCAGAAGCACAAAGCCTAAGAATAGAGAGGAAACATTTCGATCGGGACCATTTTCCAGATAGCTAAGTGCAATCAAAGGAACAAAGCAGGGGTGCCCAAACCCCAGCCCGGGGGCCACATGCGGCCCTCGTGGCCTCTCAATGCGGCCCTCAGGAAGCCCCCAGACTCCAATGATCCTCTGGCCCTCCAGAGATTTGTTGGAGCCCACACTGGCCCGACTCAACTGCTCGCAGCGTGAGGGCGACTGTTTGACCTCTCACATGAGCTGTGGGATGAGGGCTCCCTCCACTTCTTGCTGTTTCAACTCTGTGATGCCGTAGTGGCAGCAAAGGAAAGGCCAGCCTTGCTTTGTGCAAGGCCTTTTATAGGCCTTGAGCTACTGCAAGACCTTCATTCATTCATATAAGTTCGTCTTTAATATATTCATTTATGTAAATTTATTCCAATTTTAAATGTAAATTAATTCTTTTTTCCCCCGGCCCCTGACACAATGTCAGAGAGCAGATGTGGCCCTCTTGCCAAAAACTTTGGACACCCCTGGACAAAGCAAGGGGATTTAAATATGTACAAGCCAATATTTCACCAAACATGGACTCCAACTCTTAGGAAACATGATGTGACTGTTTTAGCATGAGCTGTCAGCACATAAAACTAAGATCAGGAGGAGTAAGTTCACACAATGCTTCTGTCTCTCAAGCTCACCTCTGGAGACAAACCTGCTCACAGCCAAGGCACAGCCAATGTCTGTGATGCAAAGAGACATGATATGATCTCTGTGTTTGCAACACAGTCTCCTGCCACCTTTGTTCTTATGCAAGGTTAGAAGGCAATATGCCAACCATTCTCCCTTTTTTTTATGGCCATTGGTCTATGTGTCAAACGTAAGGTACATGAAGTAGTATCAGTCTAACATAGTGGAGATAATCCATGAATAAGTATATGCAGTGACTCACAAGCTATAGGCAACACATCTTGCATAAGCTGGAGATGATGAATTGTGCAGTCTTGTGCATTTCTACTTAGAAGGAAGTCCCATTGTGCTCAAGGGGGCTTTCAATAAAGTGCACATAGCAGATCTTGATGATATTGCCATTTTTATAAGCAATGCACTTGGCTGTACAGTCCTGTAACCTCTGCATAAGATAGAAAGAACCAAGTCTCTTGCCCACACATCAAAGGTTAAATCAATCACCTAAGAAGTATCAGCAAGGTGGCCTCCTTAAGTATCTCAGGGATGGGGATTTCTGTCAATCTTTATAGGTATCATCATTGTTGCTGACATATTTTCACCCTGCCATTTCCCTGAGTTCAAGGCAGTGTCCCCATTTCTTCTTGTTCTTGTTCTTCTTATTATTATTAACAACAGTATTCGTACATACTGCTTTTCAACAAAAAGTTCACAAAGCGGTTTACAGAAAAATCAGAATAATTCATGGCTCCCCTGTCCCAAAAGGACAAAATATGTAAAAGAACATATTGACTCTAAGCCCCCTCTTGCACAGGTTCTGAAAGGTTGCCACAATCCCCTCCCATAATCCCCTCCCAATGAGGCTTCGATACCCCGTTGGGGTCACGACCCACAGGCTGAAGTACACTGATTTAGTCCATCTCTCAGTTATCAAGCAGATGTCCAAACGCATAAGCACAGCAACATACAACTGTCAGATGCTGAGCCAGCAGGACACGGCCAGCAAATATTTGCTTTCTGCAACCATAATGCAATACCTGAGATTAAGACACTGAATACACAGTGGCTTAATAAATCTGAAGAGGCCGAATACTGAGTGAGAAACCCATCAGGCATCCAAGGGACAGTTTCCGAGCCCCACAAGGTTATCAAACATCTAGGCATTCTCCTTACCGACTGGTAGGGTGAGAAAGTTCAAAGCAATGATGGCGTCATCAATGCCGTGCCTCTCCCACCAGCTGCTGCTCTTCACCACTGCCTGCACCATCTCAGACAGCTCCCCCATCAGAGACTCCTCAGACCTCTTCTCTTCAGTTGGCTGCAGAGGCTCCTTTACTGATCTTTTCAAAGTGCTTGTCTCTTCTCCCGGGGACATGGGACTTTCGTCTCTGCCTAAACCTGAATCACCTAGGGTGGGCCTTACATCTTGTCCTTTTGATGTGTCCTTCTCCTCAGCTGGACTTTTTCTTCTGAAACCATTTGGCAGCTGTAGTTTGGCATCTGCATCCCCATGCCCTGGACTCTCACCTTCATCATGGAAACAACTTTCCCTTGTCTGTGCCATTTCGTGGCTCAAAGGAGAGGCTTCCCATAGTTGATCTATGCTGGCAGCAGCATCTGCCCTCTGGGGCTGCTTTGCCTTCTCTTTTCTTTCTGGGGGCCATTGCAGCTTCTTTGTCGGCATCTCCTCCTGCCACGGCTCCATCTCTCTGCAGAGCACAGGACACTGCAGAGTAAACCAGTGTCCTCGTGCTTCTGCAGGATCAGATAACAAACAAGGGCTGTCCCAGTAACGGCAGAGAGAGCAGAGAGAAATGCAAGTGGCCTTCCTGGCAGAAGTGCCACAGTGTATACTCAGAAATTTTCCCTGGGTTGCAAGCTTGTATTGCTCAGCTCTGGGAAGCTGGCCCCAGTCCCATCCCATGACTCTGCCCCTTTAACACTCTCTCTTTTCAACTGCCTCCTCCATTCCCTGTTGGCTTGTGTCTCCATCTCAGTGCAGCCTTGTCTTTTGCCCTTGGCTCTCCCTATCATTCAGAACAGCGTGTCCAGGCAGGAATCGTGCTGCTCCTCTTCCCACAGCCAAAGGACATGGGAAGGGCAGCACTGATGTCAAAAGGAGAACAGAGCTCTGCTGGAGGCAAATGGGAAAAGCAAGGCAGAGAGAGAGAGAGAGAGAGAGCAGGAGGCTGCAGAGAGACCCATGCCCAAAGCATCCCACCTTTAAAGGGCCACCCCAGTATTAAAGCAAAACAGCCTCTTTATTTCTATAAGGCATCCCTGGCCAAATAACTCTAAATGTTGTTCTAATTTCTGCTCCACTCCCACCACCCATTTATGTCTAGCTTTAGTGAATCAGATACCAAATAAAGGTACGTTTGTGAATGAGAGGCAAGGAGAAAAGGAAGTTAGTATCAATAAGGATTAATAGAGTGTTCTTTTGCTGTATAAAGCAGAACCGCATTACTTAGACCTAGTAGTTTAAGCAAAACACCAATGTCAATGTAAACTGCTTTTTCATCTATCTTTGTACAATAAGGCTTCATGACAAAAGCTGAGAGGTTTTATGCAAAGAACTACCACTTTCAAACATTCCAAATTTCCAAGTCCTTGCACTTCTGGTGACTTAAAACAGGCTGCTAAGAAAGGTTGAGTTGTTTTTTTTAATGTGCTAGATTTTCCACAAGAGTGGCCCACAAGGCATAGAGCCCAATCCTATCCAACTTTCTAGCACCATTACAGCTGCAATGCAGCCCTGAGATCAGTGGTGGGATTCAAATAAATTAACAACAGGTTCTATGTCCTAATGAGCAATGAGCAACTCAGCTTCAATTGTCTGCCGCAAGAGTTGGCAACCTTCAGTCTCGAAAGACTATGGTATCGCACTCTGAAAGGTGGTTCTGGAACAGCATCTAGTGTGGCTGAAAAGGCCGATTCGGGAGTGACAATCCCTTCCACACTGGGAGCAAGTGCAGTCTGTCCCTGGTCTGTCTCCCTGGCTATGGGCCTTCCTTCTTTGCCTCTTAGCCTCAGACTGTTGGCCAAGTGTCTCTTCAAACTGGGAAAGGCCATGTTGCACAGCCTGCCTCCAAGCGGGCCGCTCAGAGGCCAGGGTTTCCCACTTGTTGAGGTCCACTCCTAAGGCCTTCAGATCCCTCTTGCAGATGTCCTTGTATCGCAGCTGTGGTCTACCTGTAGGGCGCTTACCTTGCACGAGTTCTCCATAGGGGAGAACCTTTGGGATCCGGCCATCATCCATTCTCACAACATGACCGAGCCAACGCAGGCGTCTCTGTTTCAGTAGTGCATACATGCTAGGGATTCCAGCACGTTCCAGGACTGTGTTGTTTGGAACTTTGTCCTGCCAGGTGATGCCGAGAATACGTCGGAGGCAGCGCATGTGGAAAGCATTCAGTTTCCTCTCCTGTTGTGAGTGAAGAGTCCATGACTCGCTGCATTACAGAAGTGTACTCAGGATGCAAGCTCTGTAGACCTGGATCTTGGTATGTTCCGTCAGCTTCTTGTTGGACCAGACTCTCTTTGTGAGTCTGGAAAACGTGGTAGCTGCTTTACCGATGCGTTTGTTTAGCTCGGTATCGAGAGAAAGCTGCTTTACCGATGCGTTTGTTTAGCTCGGTATCGAGAGAAAGCTGCTTTACCGATGCGTTTGTTTAGCTCGGTATCGAGAGAAAGAGTTCTCTCTGTGGTATCTCTCTTGCGGTATCTGCCGCAAAGTTCTCTCTTGCGGTATCTGCCACAAAGGAAATTGAAATTCTATGGCTGCATTCCTATACTGTACAGTACACACCTTCCTGGGAGTAAGTCCCATTGAACATAATGGGACTTACTTCTGAGTAGACAGTCATAGGTTTGCACTGTAACTTTAACCAAGTTACTGTAACTTTAACCCAATGTTTAAATCCAAATTGCAAGGCTGCAATTCTGTCCTCTATAGTCATACTTACAGGCCTCTGGCCACTAGTTTCCAAGGAGGATAAACATGCGGCTGAAATGCACACTTCAAATGGACATTTTTTCTTGAATTCTCAAGGCAGTTGTATAATGAAATCAGGAAGGCACCAAGAAGAGGAGATGGGAACTGCCAGGGCTCCAGGTTACCAACCTCTGGAGACACCACAGCAGCATAGCACCTTCACATCTGCACAAACCAACTTGCTGCACTGGGCTTTGAGCTGGGCCACCTTCCTTCTCAGTGGGAACTTGGTGATTTTTACCAGAGCAGTCAATCCTCTCAAGGATCTGGTTCACTTTTAGTGGTGAACATCTGGTCAGCAAAAGTGCACTGAGCACATAGTCTGACACCTCACCATCAACCAAAAGCAACAACAGCATAGTAACATCTTTACATCTCCCCTTCTTTTTTGTTCTATTACAGCATTCCTCAGCATCTGCCTCTCGCCCGCTGTACCATTTTGCATGGCCCACCTCTGGGAAGTACAACTGGAAGTAACTGGAATGACTTTATCACCAGTTATTTCCATACTAAGAGGCCAGACATGATGCAACAAACCACGGTAAGAGGCTCAGGCTATAATCCTATCCACTTTTTCCTGGTAGTAAGTCCCATTGACTATAATGCAACTTACTTCTGAGTAGACATACATAGGATTGGGCTATCAGGGTAGATGGGAGGGCTTTTTTGAGTGCAAGAAAAGCAGAACTGAGCCTCCTACCACTGTTTGTTGCATCGTACTGCTGGTCTCATTGCCAGGCAGTGGAGGTCTGGGGGGGGGGTCCTGCCATGACTACCACTGGGCACCACCTCAAGTACCACTGGTGGTATGAGTACTACTGGTTGAGAAATGCTGCTCTATTGCTTTTACCACCCAGCCCCAAAAAGAATTCCAGTGAACTCTAAAGCTTCCCCCTCCAACTTCCAACTCTGCAATCCAATGCACGTCTAGTCAGAAGCCCAACAAGTTCAAGGGGAGTTGTTGACTTCCAGGGTTTGAGAGAGAATGGCAACCTTGAAGGACAGTTTCACTAATGAGCAAAAAAGTACTATGAGGGGACTGTTCTTCTAGGTTGCTTTCCGACAGGCAACAGCAGATACCCATCACTTTGGTCTACTCTAGTGGCGAGTCTCCCACAGGTTTGAGGGCTGCTACTGACCAGGGAGTGCAAAGCAGGGGCCTGCAGTGAGTGGGGAGGCAGGTGAGGCAGAACCTCCCC